>NC_090935.1:320733948-321036979 GCF_040938575.1 Ambystoma mexicanum
TTTCCTTCCAATAGGCTCTATTTTTATCTCCATTTATAGTAAGCTGCAGAGTGTAAAGAAAATGATCTTCCTTAATACTGTGAACTTTCAATTTAGTTATTAGCAGGTTATGATCACTGCTGGTGCTAGTAGAAACACTAAATTCACAGACAAATTCATAGACATTCCCTGTTACAAAGACAGTCTAATATCACCCACTGGGTATCTCTTTTCCAAGTAGGTTTAGTGGGTATGTGCCCCGTGACTGTCCCATTCAGCATGAGAAATCCCCTACTATACATGAGCTGCAATCAGGCTTTTATCCTTGAACTTTCAGCCCCTTTTTTTTATCTAAGAATGAGTTCTTTCTCTTCAGGGGGATACATTTCGTGTTTAGATCACCTGCTATAATGACTCCAGTAATTGTGTTATATGTCAGGCTGTTAAGCAGAAACCTGTGCAGTTCCCTTGGGGAACACTGCAAAAGATTTAAGACTACAGGTATAGCAGTAAACCCACTTGGTGGCAGTCTGTACCACCCAGATTTACCTGGTAGCTGTGGCTGAGCAGTCAGACTTCCCTCAAGAAGAGTTAGGCAGTATGCAAAGTATACACAATATGTCCTCAGACACAATAGCACAAGCAAACACTGACCAGAGCTTGGTTTCAATAGTATATAGTTATTTATTTATAAAACACACATAAGTTGAAAACACTCTAGCAAAGTATGGTAAAAATACTTCAAACACAGTTATGATGAAAGCAGTTTCAACCCTTACTCCTATCTAGACAACTCTAAGTTAACACCACATAATTAAAACAGAGGTGAGCGCTTAACGTTAGATGACATTCTAGTAGGTTAAGGAAAGGGGTAAAAAGAAACAGAAATGGGTTAAACACACCACTCTAAGATCCAGAACACTTGCAATAGGCTCAAAGAAGCACAGGTGAGCAAAAGTCACTAGGCAGGGCCCACTCTTAGAGTAGCCGGAGCGAAAATGTGCCCAAGATCACACTGTTATTAGGGATTCAAAAGTCTTGCAAAGAGTTAGAAAGAGTGTAGAGTGGCTTAGAAAGTTTAGCCAGGGTGTCCCAGGCACTCCCAGGTTCGAAAGCCGGGGGCTAAATCTACCCCGTACAGTCGGTAGCAAGGGAAGCCAGGCGGAACACGGTACCTTAAGCGGAAAGGATCCTCCAGCGGTGGCAGTTGTTCCAGGCAGTGGCAGCAGGGCTCGACGTCGGTCAGGGGAGAAGAAGTTCTCGCTGAAGAGCAGAAGAAGAGGGTCGTTGCACTGCCCGGGAAGAAACCAGCCGCGGAGTCCTCCGGTTGAAGGGTTGTACCGACTTTCGTGGTTTGGGGTAAAAGTGGTGGGGTTCCGGTTGCCGGGGTGCTTGGCACTGGCAAGGCGGCCACGAGATACCTCGAGAAGCGAAAAGAAGGCGAAAACTGGTTGTCCCCACCAGTCAAGGGAAGGAGCCACTCTGTTAGGAGTTCTCCTCGGTCGTCGGGAAAAGTGGTGAGACGGTTCAGCAGGGCTCCACCGGGTGGTGTCGTCGAAGCAGGTCGGCTCAGCTCTTCCCTCGTCGGATTCTTGGTCCTGTGGCGACTTCTGAAGTTCCAGTCCCTAAAGCCCTGCTTTTATGCAGCAAACCCCCATTCACCCAGCCCAGCTGTCACTCAAACATGCTAAGTGGTGAGCCGGGCGGCTCACCACTTGGGCCAATCAGGACGGAGTGCGACTTGAGTTACCAAGGTAACTCAGTCCAGGGTGCCTAAATCCCCCTCCACCCCTCCTAAGTACCCCAGACAGAGTGGCACCACTTTGGAGGGCTTCTGTGGAGAAGCCCGCCAAAAGTGGAACAAAGGGCTCCACTTTGGGTCAGAGTTACAGAGGCGAACACCAACGCCATTTTAGAATCAAGTTTTGGCAAAAAGTCCCAACCGGAGTTATAAAAATAAATATATAAACCGGTGGTATGTTTAAGGCTACCGTAAATAAATAATTAAATGTGTTAGCCTAAAACAATGGGAAATCCCATAGGAAAATATTCGCGGTCGAATATAAAACGTAGTTTCCACTGCCACCAGCCAAAACTCGATCAGGGGGGACGGAGACGTGCCCCCTCGACTAACAGACCCTGGGGCAATCGAATTGCCCCAGCCAGTACGTCCACAATATGATGGTTTGTACTGGTTCTGTTCAGGATTCAAGACTAGCAAAGTCTTTGGTGACTTTACATGCCCTGGGAGACAGTAGTCAGTCCCAGGGTATGGAGTCTATGTTGGGGAGTCCCTAGGACACCCCTGGGTCACGGCACAGAGGGTGCTGTGTAACCCACATCACAAAAATACATGAGGCCCTATGGAGTAAAAGACCCCATAGCCCATTCAACACAAGGTTTGTCCAAGATAACACAGTTCAACATGTCCAAGAGTGAGGGTAAAAAGTGTCTCACTCTTGGCAGGAGAAGAAAATAAACCCCAGAAATCCAGCAAAGCTGCTGGGGGACTCACTAGGGAGGGAAATTCAGCCTAAACAGAGAATTCTCCCTAACACAGGCATTTGTCTATCACTTCATCCACAGTATCTAGAAACAAAAACTCTGTTGTGTCCACTAAGTGGTGGAAAGGGGTCGCAAGTTTATGGGACCCCCTCTCGTCGGCAGTAGTCTGATGTCCACAGATAACGGGCAGAGCGTTGCTGTCATAACAGATCTCAGAAGTCCGCCTCCATGTTTAAATTCCTTACCTAAGTGGATTTTGTCCAGCTGTGCAAATAGCTGAACCTGGGCCTGTTCACCCAGTAGTCGCCTATTCAGAGATCCAGCCGGTCTAGTCTTCTCTCTCACTAGTACCAAGAGGCCCCCTACAATCTCCCAGGCAATAGTTTGTGCTTTAAAGCTAATACAAATATAGTATAGGGTATTAGTGTCTTGTTCCAAAAACCACTTAAGCAAAATTTCAAACTGGATGTTGTGGGATGTACTGTAGTTTCACCCTCCATGCAGAATGCAATGACATGCTCTGTTGGCACAGCATTCCTTCCTAGAAAGTGTTTCTATTAACTATTTTCAATTACATCCTGATTCCTGTTGGTGCAGCATCCTGCACAGGCCCTTGGATTAAACTCAGTCTTGCACTTTAACAGGCCCAACAATATTCTTACAGGTAGCCCAAATTACAAAATTCTTAAAACTGTCAGATGTTGCCATTTAAAGTAACTATTTAGCCTTGGCAGCACGTGCTGAACATTGTCTATGGCTCATCAGAAATTCCTATTTCATGAATTCCGGCGGGCACTATTCCCCAATACATGCTTGGAAAGGTTTACAAATGACTGGAATGCACAGAAGGTCCTTTACCATCCATCTTCACACCACCACACTAAAGTACTTCCGCCTGCCTCCTTTCTCACATTCTGAAGCAGATGGGCTGATCGTCTGCCTCTCCACAGCTTCCTGTGTGCGATGCCCCACCACGCTATCACACACACTGCCCTTCAGTCATGGAGTCCCTCAAAGGGCATATGTTACAATGGCTCCATGTTTCAGTGGGGACGCTGCAACCTGCCTCTTTGTCTTTCCTCTTAGCCATGACCCCACGAGTGCTAGAGGCTTTCATGCCAGGAGGGATTTGGGGGTATTCCCAGCATTAGGTGGAATTTGTCTGCCTATCAGACATCTACTGCCCAGGAATTTCACCCTTCTCTACCCACCCCAGGGATAAGGCTTAAACCTATCCTTATGCTCCATAAGTGGGAAAGGGTGACATACCCAGACTACTACAAGTCTGCCAAACATGAAGTTAATTGTTTGGATAACAAATGTCATGCAACACTCTACACAGCATTTGGCATGCAAAATCTTTGTGCTACAGCCTACATAGACGCCCCATTGGTAGAGCCGTTTGCACATATTACAGAAGAGATGTTTTTCTCTAGGATTAGCAAATAAAAACTGTAAAAAGAATTACAAAGACAGATATGAAAGTGTGTGGGCTCTTTCCAATGACATGGACTTGTAGAGCGATTTTAATATGTGCTCCTTAGTTCTGATTATTCTGTTTCTCCATCTGGTGACTCCTTCCTTTGGGTTTGTCTCTTTCTATACAATAAGTTAAGTCTTTACTACAGTATTTACATTTGTTTTTGACTTGCTATCAACTGGATACTTGATTGTTTGATAGGAGTACCCATTGACACGGTCTCTCCGTTTCAGAACATCTTTTTGAATTTACTTACTATTACATGATCTCGCTTGTAAACAATAAAAACAAAATAATGTGGCAGAGAAGAAAAGGAGGCCGCTTGGATAAGTAACTAATTTACGAACAACTGAGTGGTTTGTCATTCAAATGCCAGTATGCATGTCTTTTGATCCCCCCTTTTGCATTCCCAATGCCATCAGCGCAACACATTTTATTCCACATGTCACTCAGCGACATGGGAAATGTTGGGTAAATGTTGGTAAAAATTGACACAAAATATCACGGCTGTGTGATCATCAAGCAATGAAGTTCAGAGTGATATAGTTCAAAGAGATTTATTTTACAGTGAATATGCCAAGACGTATGGTAGTAGGGTAAACTGTAACTAAAGATTTGGGGTAAATCAAGAAAAAGCTTGATAGGTCGTCAGGCTGTCCTCTTCTCTTTTTCTATGCCATCCAGCAGTCTTATAAAAGACACTGTTCTTTGGCGTTAAAGTGCCACAGCACTACTTTCTCATCTTGACAGAGTGCTTGCTCCTTCACTGCTCCTTTCATCAGGATTCTGCTTTCTTGGATAACCAGTTTCACCAGCTAGCAGTTGAGAGGCCCATAGGTCCAAGACCCAAAATGCAGGTTTGTAAAATACTGCACAAGACCCCTCGTAAACCTAAAAATGGCAAGGCACTGGACCCCAAAGTGGCAGTGGCAGGCTCTACCCGTCTCCAATAGGGCAGGTGCTCTTCTCCTGGAATTGGTACTTGCTCCTTCTCTTGACCTCTCTTGGTCTTACCCTCCCCTACAAAAACCTCCCCTCTGAAGGGGCCCCTGAGTGACCCTCAGATGTGGAAACAAGGCACAGTCACCACACACAAATAGATACGCCAGACACGAGGTTCTGTTCCCAAAATCTAGGGTTTATTGCAATACAAAATAGTCCCAGTTGGCCAAGTGGTCTCACGCCCCGCGTGTCTAACAGACCTCGGGGGACGCAAGAGAGCGTGAAACGTACATCAGTTACATATATACAAACGGAGCATCTTACAATCAGTAATGACACATTTGATGCCGCCCCCAATTCATTTCCCTTTGAATTAGAGGCGATGATTGACCATCGTGACAAATATGATACCTTAGACCACCATATTTGGTAACAGTTTGCAATCTCCAATTTTACAGACACCATTCTTTGTTTGCGAGAACACAGCGTTTGTTTTTCATGGGAAAGCTGCGCGTAGGAGACTGGCACATACCAGCCTCACTATCTCTAGGTTTCGATTCTCGCTCTAGAAGTCAGCCCGCTCTCCGGGGCCTCACTGGGCTCAGAAAGGGGGGCCGTAAAGAAGATCATAATTCAACTCTTTAAATGCTAGTTTCGTACATTGCTATTCTTTCAGGAGACTCGCTGGCATTCATATACTGATTAAATGCCTTGCTCCCTGTCTTCAAGGATACGTGAGGGAGGGAATAGGGCATTCCTGTCTGGCTCTCCAGTGTAATGTTTCAACATGTGTCTGAACCTTGGACCATTGAAGCGAAATAATATCTACAGCAAAGCAGTTTTACATGAGGCAAAGTGGCAACGTTAGAAAGAGCAGAGAGAGAAAACAAAATGGCGACTCTGGTCATCTTAAAATGGCTTCACTCTAGTTAAACTAATAGCTACGTAATGACTAATGAATATATATTCTTACACTGTACATGAGGCGGTTGGTCTTCGGCCAACCAATTATCATTCATTTCCGGACCCTCAAGGGGTGCTTAGTTTTTCTGGACTGACAAACCCTCCTCTTGGCCGTAAGCCAAACGTCTCATCCATACATTGCATCCTCCTCCGACCAAGTATTTGGATTAGATTCAGAATCTGATTCAAATTCGGACTCATGTAAACTTGTTGTCTCCTCGTTATTATTATCAATATCAATTGCCATGAATTCTTTAATGGTTTCAGATTCGTTACTATGGCGAGTGCTTGGTTTAGTGATGTTTTTTCGTTTCATAATTTTTACACACTCTTCGCTGATTTCAGTACATATTATGGGGAGATAATGTATGCAACAACAACATGTCACGAATATTCCTATGATTGGTACTAGGATTGCAAATACTTTCCATCCCCAGGATCGCAACACTTCCCAGAACCAGGAGCTTATGTTTAATTGCCAACCGCCTTCAGGGGGATGAAGATCGGAACTTAACACAGGCAATTTTCTTATCGCCTAAAAAATCATGGGGGAGGAGCCACTTACAAATACGCAGCACGCTGATCCCACGATTTTGCAAACACCGCCGCGATCACCTAAGATTATATCAAGGGTCATTCTATTTTGTAGCGACATTAATCTAATTCCTTTTTCTTCAAGAGTCATATTATATAATATATCAGTGGTTCCATTTATTGTTTCTTCTAATATCCTAGACAGTCTTATGTTATAAAAGTTTATCGCCTGGCCCCAAAATGGTATGAATGATTTTGCTATGTCCTCTACAATCAACCCGTCTTCAATATTACGGCAAGGTCGTGACCTAGTCAATTTGGTTATGTCTGATGTTTTTAAAAGAAACACCCCAGGGAACAGAAATCCCAAATAACACGTACCTCCCCAGTTCCTAGGTAACCAAGGATATGCTTTTTCTCCACATATGAAATACACAGTATCTCCCACATATATTGGTTCCATGTCTTTATCAAGGAATGCTATATTCCTGCATCTGGTAAATGTTCCTACCTGGAAAGAACCCTTTTTCTTTAGACAGAATGAGGGTTATAATTCACTGTGTATGAAGGGGGTTCCGCATCCTTCTTCCCGTATGGGTTCATGTGGAACGTGATCACAGAAGTTTTATAAGGTACAGACAATCTATCCTGTAGCATTATTGCTGGTGTAATTAATCGTTTTTTTTGGAACACGGAGCAACCCACCGGTTTCATAATCACTTCCTCAAATTCATTCATATTTGTTTTATCTAGTTGACCAGTTTCACTTTCGTTCCATTTCCCATAATATAGGACACTCAGAGAAGCATAACATGCAGAAGTGAAGGGCAGGGGCTGTACGTACCATCCTATTCCCTGACCACCATGCTGCGGCAGGTGGGCACAAACCCAACAATTATTTTTTCCTTAGGATTGAGTGTGTCATATTCATTATTAACAGCAATGTGTTGTTCCCATATCCTTCCCTATGTTTCTCTTCCATTGGGGACAAAGTATAGGAAATCACATGGACTGGGCTTTCCGTTGTGGAAATGTTCATCATGGGCAAAAGTACTTCAAGAGGGTGCATTTCCTCTAGGTACCATAACACTGTTATGGTCAACACTGGGGCTAATATACTCATTATGCACATTACTATGGTTAGATCCAGCATACAATTCTTTTTACCATGTCCTTTTTTCACCTTATTATGTACTACGTTTAACTCACTATCAGCATTGGTGCAAGAGGAGTCATTTGCTGGTCCCGACATTCTTCTCTCGTCCTTCTTCTTCCGCTGTGCTCGTCGTGAATATTGTTTGCTCTTGTGCTTCTCCAGATGTTGAAATAGTTCAATCAATGTCTACAATCTTTTTATGCCAGTTTTCTGTCTGCCTGGATTGCCTATTCATCTGGCAAGGCCTCCGTGTATTTTGCACATCGCTCTACAATTTCAGAGCAGCTTCCTTTGTACCACGTGCGCCCCGCTTGTTCACTCGGGTTCCTGACACATGGATTTAGCACCGAGGAGTTGCGTTTCGTGAGCTGTCTCATTTGCACAACTCTTACGCCACCCTCCTCTAGGCCTCCGGTTTCCACTTCATCCGAAAATAGGAAACAGAGGCAAGAAATTCACCAAGATATGAAAAATGTGATCACTCCTTTCTGCTCCACAGGTTGTACCGATTTGCTCCTGGTACCGTGTGATCAACAAATAGTGCGGGTGCACTTCCGGTCTCGAGCTTGGAGTCAGCCTGGGGCACAATGGCAGATGATGATGGGTGCCCAGGTGACAATGCAGGCTGTGGCGCAACAAAATATGGTGGGCGCCACAGAGGTATGCGTTTGATGTCGGCCAGCAGAGATGCAGAATCTGCGGGACAACGTTGAGGCACTCTTTGCTCTTCTGTTTTTTTATGGCAATCTCATCAGGCTTTGTTTCAGGATCAGGCAGTTTCTGTGGCAAGGGACTGGCAATGGCATTTTTTGTTTCTGGAACCGCTGCTATCTCTTTCTGGTCTGTGTCCCGATCAGTTGACGTGTGGAATGGCGATTGGACTTTCTTGGCGTGCGTGGCATGAATACACGCCTTGCGTCCATCCATGCGTAATGCTGTCTGCGTGGTTAAAAGTACCTGGTAGGGCCCACGCCACCTGGGTGCCAGCGATGTTTTCCGCTCATAGTTTCTGATGAGCACCCAGGTTCCTTGCTCCAACGCATGTCCTGGGCCAGTATACCGCACCGGTAATTCCTCCTGCACCTGCTGATGAATCAAACGCATTTTTTTTACTAACAAATTACAATAAATGCTGAGTACATGGTATTCTACCTCGCACATATTCTTAGGCTGACGTGCGCACCACACATTTGCCGGTCTCCCCATTATAATCTCATAGGGGGAGAGCCCAGTTTTGGCCTGCACTGACGTTCGCATGCACAGTAACGCTATTGGTAATGCATCTACCCAGCTTAATTTGCTAACTGCACAGATCTTACTAATTTTGGATTTCAAAATTCCATTATGGCGTTCTATAAGACCGGCCGAACTCGGATGTCTCGAAGAATGGAATCGCTTATCGATCTGCAATCCTGCCCAAATCTGCATTATCACTGCACCTACAAAGTGCGGACCATTGTCCGACCATATGACACGGGGCAGACCAAAGCGAGAGAAATACTCTTTTAGCATTACCTTTGCCGTGCTCATGGCTGTGCAAAAGCAATTATGTCTCTATTGCGGGGCTTCTGGTCACTTTCTACGAGAATGTCTGGTAAAACCACCTAAGAAGGTGGTTGGAGCCACTGACAACAATTTAACTGAACCCGATTCGGGAAACGACCAAGCCCGACAAGCGTAGTGGTCCGCTTGCCGAGCTTGAAAACAAACTCTTTGACCTCGCATTTCATCATGCCAATGGTCCTCGTGGATCCGAAACAGCCTCGGCGGTTGCATGTTATAAAGGCATACATCGACAGTGGAGCTATTGGAAACTATGTAGATCGTGAATTGGCCTCCAGGATTAATCTCCCTCTCCGTCCAAAAACTAACAAGGATGTCATTACTACAGTTGATGGAACCAAAATAGCCTTAGGGCCGGTAACTCATTCCACTACAGAAGTGACACTAGTGGGTCAGGATGGACATCGGGAAGCCATTGTGTTTGAAGTAATCAAGGCCCCGCAGTTTCAAGTAATTCTAGGAATTCCTTGGTTAGAAACACATAATCCTCGAATACACTGGCGAGCAAAGAGAATAACCTTTCCTGATTGTGAACAAACTTGTTATCCAAGAAATCCAAATATGGGCCTGGCCTCAGTAACTTCCGCCACTATACAACTACCGGCTGAGTACCAAGAATTCCAAGACGTTTTCCAAAAAGAACAGGCCAAAACATTACCTCCCCACCGGTCGTACGATTGTCAAATCTATCTGGTACCCAATGCTCAACCGCCTTGTAGTAGGATTTATGCTCTTACTGAACCTGAGAACCTTCACTTGCATCAGTATTTAGATCAGTACCTTGCCAATGGTTTTATTCGCCCGTCAAAGTCTCCTGTTTCCTCAGCTCTGTTCTTCGTGCCGAAAAAAGAAGGCGACCTTAGAACATGTATTGACTACCGCGCCCTAAATCAAATAACGATTAAGAATCGTTATCCTCTGCCTCTGATCCCTGAACTTCTCGACCAGGTAAAAGATGCTTGTATTTACACCAAGTTAGATCTCCGGGGAGCTTATCACCTGGTGCGTATAAAAGAAGGCGACAAATGGAAGACTGTATTCCGCACCAAATATGGGCTCTTTGAATATCAGGTGATGCCCTTCGGATTGTGCAACGCACCTGCCGCCTTTCAATACTTTATGAATGATGTTCTTCGGGAACTTATCGATGTTTGTGTCATCGTATATATCGACGACATTCTGGTGTACTCCTCTTCGGAATCCGATCACAGAAAACATGTCAGGGCAGTTCTTGAAAAATTGCGCCAGCACAAACTGTTTGCAAAACTCGAAAAATGCGTTTTTCATATCACAGAAGTCGAGTTTCTCGGATTCATCCTGACACCTAAAGGAGTCCGAATGGACTCGCGAAAGGTGGACGCCATCCTCAAATGGCCATCTCCTATCTCTGTGAAGGGGGTTCAGAGCATGCTTGGTTTTGCCAATTTTTATCGAAGATTCATCCCGGAATTTTCTCGAGTGGTTCTTACGGAAGAATAAACGCTTCGAATGGACTCATGAGGCAGAACAGGCCTTTCAAGACCTAAAGACTAAATTCACCTCCGCACCTGTGTGGAAGCATCCACGCCCAGATCTCCCTTACATTGTTGAAACCGATGCATCCAGCTTAGCCATGGGAGCTGTCCTGTCTCAAAGGGATCCAATAACTAACCAACTACACCCTGTAGCCTTTTGGTCCAGAAAATTCTCGGCTCCTGAAATTAATTACGCAATCACCGACAAGGAGTTACTAGCTATTAAGTCCGCCTTCAAAGCTTGGCGTCATTACCTCCTCGGCGCAAGACACACCATCACAGTGATTACAGATCACAGAAATGTGCAATATTTAAAGACAGCCAAAACCCAATCATCACGTCAACTCCGGTGGGCCTTATTCTTTGCGGAATTTGATTTTGTAATCACATATCGCCCTGGTTGCAAGAATGGCAAAGCGGACGCTTTATCTCGGATTGGGATGGAAGAAACAAATTCGAGCTTAGAACCAGTACCGATTATACCTGAACAGAGAATTTTGGGTTTGACCTCTTTACAAACTATTGAGGACGTTCAAACTCGAGTTAAACAACTATTAGACTCCACAGCTTACAAGAATGGAGCCAAAAGGGGTCACACTTTTCCGTTAATAACGATTTACCGTACTTCCAGGGGCAATTATTTCTGCCTAACAAAGAACTGCAAGAACTCGTTATTGCCCATCATCATGATACATTAATGGAAGGACATCCTGGTATCGCTAAAACTGAGGAAAAGATCAAACGACAATTCTGGTGGCCATCCTGGAGAAAAGACAAAATCTTTTGTGATGTCTTGCGGAGTTTGCGCCCAAAATAAAGGTGAAAAGAAAAGACCAGCCGGTCTTTTACAACCTTTGGATATTCCACCGGCACCTTGGCACACCTTGTCGATGGACTTTATTACCGACCTGCCTCCTTGCTATGGATACAACACTATCTTGGTGATTGTGGATCTCTTCTCCAAAATGGCCCATTTTATCCCTTTAAAAGGGCTACCCTCAGCCTCCATCTTGGCCAAGGAATTTCTGGAGAACATAGTTCGTATGCATGGTTTTCCATCCATATTAGTCTCAGATCGAGGAAGCGAGTTTATTTCCCATTTTTGGAGGAAATGTTGTCAACTGGCACAAATTGATGTACGACTATTCACCAGTCACCATCCCCAGACCGATGGCCAAACCGAGAGAACTAACCAAACCCTTGAACAATATCTTCGGTGTATGTTGCACCAATCAGAATGCAATTGGAAAGACATTCTTTGGATCGCAGAATATGCATATAACAATTCTGTACATTCTGGAACAGGACAAACCCCTTTTTACACCTTGTATGGTCATCATCCTCGAACCTCAGACCTGGATCCTCCTCAAAACCTGGAAATGCCTGCAGTAGATCATTTGCATTCCACGATAACCCGAGCTTTCAAAGAAGCTACGACCCATCTTCAGCAAGCCAAGAGAAAGTACAAAGAAAGTGCTGATTTACATCGAAGTGAAGCACCTCCGTACCGAATAGGGGACCAGGTGTGGCTAGCAACTAGACATTTACCTCTCAAAGGACCACAGACTTTCAACCCCAGATACATAGGACCCTATCCCATCAAAGCTATAATCAACCCGGTGGCCTTTAAACTCGATCTACCAGCGAACATGCAAATTCATCCCGTTTTTCACGCCTCACTGTTGAAGCCGGTGCAACCAGGAACCAGACTGATCAAACCACCAGAACCAATTCAGATTGATGGGGAATTAGAATTTGAAGTTAGACATATTGGACTCCAAGGTGTTAAAGTCAAAACTCTTCTATCTAGTTGATTGGAAGGGGTATGGACCTCAGGAGAGATCTTGGGAACCAAGTGACCATGTACACGCGCCGTGATTAATACAAAAATTCCACCGAAAATTCCCAAACAAGCCAAAACCCCCGGAGAGAACAACCTTGGGAGGGGCCTTGGGAGGGGGTACTGTCATGATGCCTACCTCCAAGGAGCCAGACCAGGCCCAGCTACCTCAGAGGCAGACATGTCCCCGAGGGAAGTCTCAGCAACCCCAAATAGGGGCCCTTTGGACTCAGTCCTGGCGTCATAGGCGCCAGGCTCATAAAAGATGACTTTGTGTAGAAAGGTGCTTGGTGTAAACTTACCTGATGCAGACCATGCTGCAACATCCAGACCATCTAGAGGCCTGAATGGGACTACTTTATCTTTGGGGACTACTTAACCACACGGGTGTGGCCGGAGGAAGAATACATACCTGAGAGGAAGGATACATACCTGGAACTACTTTGAAGGCTATTTAAGCCACGCCCAAGCAGCAACTCACGCTTCGCGTTGTTCTGCATCTAGCAGCTGGACGCTCACCGTGTCTGCTCCTGCATCCTGACTTCTGCCACGCCCGCCAGCATCCTGGAACACCTGCAAAGGGAGAAGAGAAGAAAGAAGAGTCCTTACCTGCTAAATCCGCATCCCGGAGACATTTCGCCGACGATCCTGAAAAGGAAGACATTCATTTTAAAAGCACATCGCATCGATCGCTGCAGCGCCGCATTCCACTCACCTTTACTGGGCACCTCCATGTTCATCAGCGACCATCTGGATCCGCAGCCACATTTCAGCGCCTACGGAGAAAAAGACAAGAACAAAGGTGAGCTAGGGAAGAGAATAAGAAAACCTTAATTTTCCATCATAAGACTTACCTGTTGGGTCATTCCCACTTCATTTCGGGTCGGTGCCGCATCCTGGCATTTCCGGACCCCGGCCCCTAAGGGGAAAAAAGAGACATCAGCGTTAGTGAGCGAATGCTAATACATTACCTGAACGCTCATTAAAGATTTACCTGATATCTACTGGAACTGCACCTCTCACTTCGGGTCGGTGCCATATCTCCGGCATTTCTGAACCCCGGCCCCTATGGGGAAAAAAGACACAAGGGTTAGTGCATTAATGCAAGTACACTAAAGGAACCTCTCATCAAACAACTCACCTGAGTTTCCTTCGTCGGTTCCATTTCTCATCTCAGAATCTTTGTTCTGCACCTGAAATAGAGACAACGGACAATTATTATTTCGGGCTTATACTTATAAACAGAATTCTCACAGTATTTTACCGGGAAGGTCAAGCGAACTTGAACTCTCTACAATCCAAGATCCAGTGAAGTAACTGGATTACAACGCGCCCCTGCATCAGAAGCAGGATGGAGAGCTCGTCCTTTCAGACCCTAAGGTGAGACTTAACGGGGAATCGCAGAAGGGTTTCGTGGAGGGTGAGAAGGGAGTGGGAGACTTACACATTATCCCGCAGATTGTTAATACTCCCTTTTCACACACAGAAGAATATTTCTGTGAGCCAGACAAGCCAGAATTGAGGGTCCGGTCCTGTCCATCTTCCGAGTCCTGCGCTTCACCATAGAAGAGGCAACAGCACTCCAAACCAGGCCTGCGCCTCCGTGGGAGTCAGGTGAGCGTAACACCTAAAAACCTTTTCATAATTCGGTGTGCCCAAAACTGGAGCAGAACTCAAAATGGTTTTTAGCGAATCAAATGCTTTTTGACATTCTTCATTCCACTGCAAAAGCATCACAGCATCCTTTTTTGCTAATTCCACCATTGGTTTCACAATTAAAGCGAAATTCATAACCCATTGACGACAATAAGAAGCCATCCCTATTATCGCTCTCACACCTTTCTGTGTTGTTGGAATAGGCATACCAGAAATACTCTTTATTCTCTCTGGTGTTAATCTTCTCCCTTCCTTTGAGAGTAGGTAACCCAAATAAGCTACTTCTTTCTGACAATACTGGAATTTCTTTAGGCTTGCTTTATGGCCATGCGTGGCTAGATGAGTCAATAATAGAACAGTACCTTCTTTACATATCTCCTCCGTGTCAGCAGCGATTAGTAAATCGTCAATGTATTGTAACAATACACAGTCTGCTGGTAATTCTAACATGTCCAACTGCTCTTTCAAAGCTCTACTGTATATGCTCGGACTTTCAGTATAGCCTTGTGGAATGCATGTGAATGTGAATGATCGTCCTCCTAAAGTGAAGGCAAATAAATACCTGCTTTCTTTGGGTACTGGAATGCTGAAGAAAGCGTTTTTCAAATCAATAACACTAAAGTATTCTGCCGAAGCAGGGATCATTGTCAAGATCGTAGTGACGTCTGGCACTAACGGGAATTGGGGATCTACCACTTTGTTCAGTGCACGGAGATCAATTATGAAACGATACGGTACCTTGTTACCCCCTTTCTTGTACACAGGAAGAATGGGGCTGTTACATACACTACCTGTAATCTCTTCAATCACTCCCAATTTCACCAAATCAGAAACAATACTTTTCAATCCTTGTTCTCCTTCTGCTGAAATGTTATACTGTGGAATACGCGGTAGCGTTATTCCTTCTTTCAATGTAATTTTTACTGGCTCTATTTTAAAACATCCCACATCATTGTCATTCACGGCCCAAATGTAAGTTGGCACTGTACTCAATTCCCCTGTTAAGGGTTCCGCCATAAATTCGCAAGTCGGCATAGTCTGGGGAGAAATAGTCAAAAATACCCCATCTGGTGTACAATGGATAACTGCGCTTAGTTTTTTTCAATAGATTAAATCCTAAAAGATTCTCCCCACAATGCTCTGTTAAAGGAAATGGACAATGTTCAGTAAAAGACCCTATTGTCACTGCCACTTATTTGGACTCAGGGTTTATTACAGGTGTACCTGCGAACCCTACTGAGATATTTTGTCGCCCTAACAGAAGTATGTCTGGAACCAAGTGATGATCTATCGAGCACTTTTGCGCCCCCGTATCTACGAAGAATCTATGCTCTTCATTCCTGATTTTCATCTCTACATAGGGTCCTTTCTGGTTCACGGGAATTGACACTGGTTCCGACCCCTGTCCTGGGCTGTCCTATTGGGGTAACAACACGTCATCCGATGTGTAGTCACCACTGTTATTATAGTATGCACCTGTCTGGTTATCAAAATGTTCCCCCCTCTCCCTCTATTTCCCATTTGTGCACCTTGCTGATTTTGACTCTGAACAGTTTGATTCAGAGCCTGGCCTTGATTCTTTGCACCATTCCCTTGATCATTCTGATGCTGCTGCATATGATTTCTGTTGTGACCATTTGTTCCCATGTGCCCTCTGTGAGGCCTTCTCTGACTATATCCGCCTCTATTTTGCAAATGCGGACATTGTGCCCGCCAGTGTCCTTCCTATCTGCAGTATGCACATTTATTTAATCCCAAAGGCCCTACATGCATATTCGGATTTCCTCTACTCTGTGCATTTCCCCTTCCCCTGTGGTGTCCTGCTATCTGCTGGAGTAACACCCCTACTATCGTCCGCAGGGCTTCTATTCTTATTTGCAAAGGATACTCATTACATATCTCATTTTTCTCTCCTACCGAAGTCCCAGGGCTTGACATCCATCTCATCGTTTCCCGCACACACACATGCAATCTTTGTCTATCACCTATCTGTCCAGATGGCGGCAAGGATTTCTGCTTATACAGTCTTGACGCTCTCTTCCTGCCCCTCTCAATATTCCTTCTCCTATTCCCCGGTGTGGCGAGTACTTTAGAATACTCTTCATAAAATTAATTCTTTATTTCAAACAGTCGCTTCACATGCTCTTCTATTTCTTCATCTCTCCCTCTACAACAGGCTAATGCATTCAAATCCAACAATGCGGTGGTAACTTCCCAATTAACTTTTTCCATTGTCCCGACAAATATTCCCCCATGCATTCCAACAATACCTGTCTTTCGTTGTTTCTTCTGAAGTCATATGTGGATACCTCATCGTTATCCTCTATATACATTACCGCCTGTTCTTGCAGCTCACGCTTTCTCTCCTTACTGATCGCGCTGCGAGTTACTCTCGTACACGTACACTCATTCTGCTCAATTCCACTCATGGGAGGGGCAGTCAGGACAGTGGCACCCTCTTGATCAGGAGGTGCAGAGGGGGCAGTGAGAGTGGGATCCGTCTGTTGGGGCCGTGGTGATTGCGAAAAACTCGGGGCTGGCTGGCTAGTGGGCAGTGCAGTGTCTGATGTAGCCTGTGGCTGTGCTGGTGTTGGGAGGGGCTGATCAACGGGAGGGGTTGAGCGGCGGCTACTGCCATAGTCTTTTTAGTTTCACTCCTTTTGGCCCTGTTTTGTTTCAGTTAAGATTCTGTTTATTAATTCGTCCGATGAGTGTAGCTCTCTTTGGGGATATATTTTTCTATGTTTAATTCATCGCGCCGTCTCACCTTTCGCAAGCTATTACTCTCCTCCTCCTCCTCCTTCTCCTTCTCCTCAGCTTTCTCCGTCTTTGACTTATGCCTGCGCGCATGTTTCTCTCTACTTCTAAATCGGAGCATTGCTTCCCTCCTCCAGTCCCTAAGGATATCAAGTGCTCCAGGGCATGCTCTTTTACTTATCAACACCTTTTCCAGGTTATCTATACGTTCCATCTCAAAACTCCCATCCCTCAGCCACTGAAGATGTTCATGTTTTCTGGTTTGCTTATGCCAAGTCTCACAAAACATTATCGCTCCCATACCATACTTTATGTACATCTCATAAGCCAGCGTTCCTCCCGGGGGTGCTTCCTGGCCAGAATCCAAAGATTGTTCACCGCAGCGGAAAAATCCCACTAAGGTGGACAATACCCCAGGCATGTTTTAACCTTCCCCTTGGCTAATCAAACTTACTCTGTGTGTTTGATTTTGCAAAATCAACTCTCAGCCAATATCAGGATTACTTATGAATCGGGGCACGACTCACCTGATTAGTCAATGTGTCTTTTCAAGACACAATTCGTCCGTATACTGACGCAACCAATGATGTCGTGTCTGCGTATCTCGGCACTGCCTCGTTTCGGGTCCCTCGCCTCCTTGTTCACTGGCCAGGGACATCGATCAGGGATCAGCTATGTGCAAATCTGCAGAAAGGAATCTCGTCACTTACGCAGGTTGCCCCGAATGCCTCTTGATCCTGGCTCCCGTCCTCGCCGTTCTTACCGCCTTCCTTATTTTGCAACGTACACGATGAAACAAGTGGGGGAGGGTCCCTGTTCAGGCGCCATCTTGAAGGGGCCCCTGAGGGACCCTCGGATGTGGAAACAAGGCACAGTCACCACACACGAATAGATACGCCAGACACGAGGTTCTGTTCGCAAAATCTAGGGTTTATTGCAATACAAAATAGTCCCAGTTGGCCAAGTGGTCCCACGCCCCGCGACGTGTGTCTAACAGACCTCAGGGGACGCAAGAGAGCGTGAAACGTACATCAATTACATATATAAAAACGGAGCACCTTACAATCAGTAATGACACATTTGATGCCGCCCCCAATTAATTTCCCTTTGAATTAGAGGTGATGATTGACCATCGTGACAAATATGACACCTTAGACCACCATATTTAGTAACAGTTTGCAATCTCCAATTTTACAGACACCATTCTTTGTTTGCGAGAACACAGCGTTTCTGTTTTTCATGGGCAAGCTGCGCGTAGGAGACTGGCACATGCCAGGCCTCACTATCTCTAAGTTTCGATTCTCGCTCTAGAAGTCAGCCCGCTCTCCGGGGCCTCACTGGGCTCAGAAAGGGGGGCCGTAAAGAAGATCATAATTCAACTCTTTAAATGCTAGTTTCGTACATTGCTATTCTTTCAGGAGACTCGCTGGCATTTGTATACTGATTAAATGCCTTGCTCCCTGTCTTCAAGGATACGTGAGGGAGGGAATCGGGCATTCCTGTCTGGCTCGCCAGTGTAATGTTTCAACATGTTTCTTAGCCTTGGACCATTGAAGCGAAATAATATCTACAGCAAAGCAGTTTTACATGAGGCAAAGTGGCAACGTTAGAGAGAGCAGAGAGAGAAAACAAAATGGCGACTCTGGTCATCTTAAAATGGCTTCACTCTAGTTAAACTAATAGCTACGTAATAACTAATGACTAATGAATATATATTCTTACACTGTAAATGAGGCGGTTGGTCTTCGGTCAACCAATTATCATTCATTTCCGGACCCTCAAGGGGTGCTTAGTTTTTCTGGACTGACACCTCTACTACTTCCGCCTCGACACACCAGAGCAATCTAGGCTTTTTGCACCGTCCCCTCCTGGATCCAGCTCTTGACTTCCTTCTTTTTTTTTCACCGTTTATCTATTACACTTGGTGTATAACATTATTACCATACACTAAATAGAAAGACATGTTCAGGATACCAGTACAATCATGGTCAATACACATTTACAAACAAGTATCAGCAATGTTAGGGATTTTGAAAGTTCGATTTCGGGGTTCTGGACTACCCTGATACTACCGAAACCCGGCCCAAATGTTCTTAGGCTTGCTGGTACCTGGCGTCAAAGTGATGTACAGCTCTTCGGTGTCATTGGCCCAGACAATGTCTTGCATGCATGTCTCTATAGTGGGGATTGTCTATGCATCCATTTCATGAGGATAGCTCTCCTGGACAGCAGCAACCCCAAGTTCAAGAACCTTCGCTGGGTTACCCCCATCCGACCAACATAGCCTAGTATACAGTTGTATAGTGATGCCCCCCCATTATCTCAGACAGGGTGTTCTTAACAGCGTCCAAGTATTCATATGGTTTGGGGCAGGACTAGAGCATATGCAGCAGATGAGCATCAACATCTCCATACCTGGAGCATGCCTTTGTCTCATTTGTCGGAAATCTGTTCAGCCTTGCCGGGGAGCAGTATAGTCTATTCAAAATCTTAAAATGTATCAGTCTATACTGTGAGTACAGTGATATCCCCTCTGACAATAGACAATACGCTTTCCATTGAGGGTCTGAAAATTCTACCTGGAGATCCCTACCCCACCTCGATCGTATGTTCCGTACAGTACTAGTAGTCATTGATTGTGCAAGTTTATATAGAACAAAAATACTTTTTTTGCCCTTAGACCTTAGACCTTTACAGTATGTAAGACGAGCACGGGTCTATTGGCGGCTCGTCAGGAAATACAGGCCATAATGCCTGCACCGCTGCACGCATCCGCAAATATAATGCCTGTAGAGGGCCCCCTCCAACCGCGGTCTTCAATACTTCCCATTCTACAAAACTGCCCTCCATATAAAGGTCACAAGCCGTGTGTATGCCTGCAGCGCTCCAAGTTTTAATTTTGCCACCATCCTCTGTTGGGGGGAGCAACAGACTACCCCACAGGGGCAAAAGGCTGTCATACAGTGGTGTCTGAATCCCCCTAGCCAACAGTTTCCCACATGCCTCACAGGTGGCCCCAACAGGGTCCTGTTGGTGACTCACCTAGTATGTGCTGCCTATTAGTAAGGATGTTAAGGGTGTAGGACCAGCACACACTTTCTCCAGGCGTGAGTGGGGTAGGGGAGGGGAGGTCTCGGTGTAGCCCAGTGGGAAGCATAGTGTACCTGTGTAACATTGTAATACAGTTCAAAGTTAGGTGCGTTGAACCCTCCTTCATATGGCCTGGTCATATGTGACCATTTCAGTCACACCGCCCCATCCGCCCATTCGAAGGAGGAGCATGCCGCTGTCCCGTCATGGAACAGCATAAGGTCTGTCCATAGCGGGATGTTGTGAAACATGTAGAGCAGTTTGAGTAACACTAACATTTTAATTAGTGATAGTTTTGCAGCCATTAACATCGGGAGCCTCCCCCATCTCTTCAGTTTAGCCCTAAGAACCACCATGTATGACCGCTAGTTCAGCTCACGGGTTAAGCCAGGATTTCGTGACATCTTTATCACCAAATAGCGGATTGAGGGGGAGCCCAGGTCAATCCCATATTGTTGGGGGGTATCATCATCCCGGCCGACAAGGGAATCATTTCAGATTTGCTACTATTCAGGTGCAGTCCCGAGTGCACGCCAAACCCCACCACAGTATCCAGTACCTTAGCGAAGTTGACCTCAGGGTCTCATATATAGTAATATATCATCCGCATATATTAATATGATTCCGGGTTTTCCCCTATCTTTGCGCTGGCCTGACTGTGCCCATTCTTAATCTTGTCTGCTAGTGGCTCAATTATCACTGAACTCATACCCTCTCTCAGTTGCATTAGTGGGGAGTGTCAACCATTTGTACACACACAGGCGTATGGGGATGCGTAGAGTAATTTCACCCTGGATATGAATCTTGGACCAAACCCATAGTTAATCAACACCTGGAAGAGGAACGGCAAAGACACTGCGTCAAAGGCTTTTTGCATATCTAGCAATACCGCCACCGTTTAAGCATCAGGAGGCGTTAAGGTCATAATGTTTTATAAATGACTAAGGCATAATACTGTTGACCGGCCTGGTATAATTCCTGCCTGGTCAGGATGTACCATATGGGTCATCAGGAGGATCGGCGCATCACAAGTACCTTGGCAAATATTTTGCCGTCTGTATTATTGTGGGATAGAGGTCTATAGGACCTGCATTCTTCTGGTGCCTTGTCAGGTTTAAGCAGTTTGATGGTTGTCTCGCGTACCGATTCGGGTAGCACCCCTAGCACCAATGCTTCCTCCCACATTTTAGGTAAGGGGAGAGTAGCCCAGAGAATTAATTATAGAACTCAGCACCCAATCCGTCCGAACCGGGGTCCTTGTCTCGGGGGAGTTCTTCAATGGCCGACTGTATTACATCCACCGTTAGTGGTATCTCAAGTGCATTGCGCGTCGCGTTGGAGAGGAGGGTGGTGGGTATCTCATTTAAATAGCTTTCGGTCTCTTTCTCCGAAGCCCTCCCCTTAGGTTGGTATAGAGCCTGGTAGAAGTCATAGAATAGTTTATTAGACTGCCCTCCCTCTCGTTACAGGGCACCCAGTGTAGCTTCTTTCCTAGCTAGATGTCTCCTAATACTTTTCAGGACTTCAAACTCTGCCGACATGGCAACACCCCGTACAAACACCTTAAAGGCCTGCCATAAGGTTGCCACCGTTGAGATGGACCCCATATTCGTTTAGAAGTAGATTGCTCTCTGTTTGTGCAGTTGTAAGGAGAATGCTGTGTCCGAGTGCTGCTGGTTTGAATCTCCATGGTGGGCAGGTTGTCCCGGTCACCGGGAATTCCAAGGTCAGTAATATCAGGGAGTGATCAGAAAGGGTGCAGGGGAGGATTTCACAGTCCGTGACCATGTTTATTTATTTCACTGTTTATCCTATGTATTACACTCCCCCTCCCCTTTCACCCTGCACTTTTCCACCTCCCCCTCTCCTACACTTGCGTGATCTCAATGTCAACTGGTCTTATAAGATCGTTATCAGTCTTCCCTCTGTTCCTCCCTCCCTTGCCTTGTAGCACCTTGAAACGCTTGTGTATAGGCACGTTATAAACTCTATATCATGTTGAGCAAGGGAGCCAAAATCAACCACATTTCTATGCATAAGAACATATTGTGAACAGAGGAGTCGAAGGAGTACTCTGTTGGTGCCGCTCAGTGTTCTTCAAACATCCAATAGTGTCTTCGCCTCTATGCCCTGGAGTATCGTGTGCGCAGCCATGGACAATGTGCGCCTAGCGGTGCCGCAACAATCCAGTGTGATGTCTAGTACAGTGTTTAGATCGCCGCCTAGCACTACCTCCGCCAGGGGGTATTGGGAACACATTTCAAACAGGCCGTCATAGAAGGCTGAGTCATCAATATTAGGGCCATTGACGCTCACTAATATGAGTTCCTTCTTATGTAAGATTCCGTGAACCAGAACGTATCTGCCCTCCGGGTCCACCTTAGTGTCTAGCAATATAAAGCGCAGCGAGTGGTGTATTAAAATGAGTGTGCCCCTAGCATTAGTTAAGTAGGTAGTGTAATATTTCTGTGTGCCCCAGTTTGGTGCCAGATTAAGAGCCAGACTGTCAGTGCATGCGTCTTGTGGAGAAAGAGGATCTGCGCTCCCTTCCGGTTGGAGTATGCAACAATATTCTGTGCTTTGATCGGGTTACCTAGCCCCCTGATGTTCCAGCTAAGAATCGTGACTTTCTTGGTCATCCCCAATGCTTAAAGTATGATGTTAAGTCTTCCCAGTATGAATGTCTAATCCTGAACATATAATGTCCTCCCCAGATTTCACAAAGTATGATTTTAAGCAACACAATAACTCAGCTCCCCTCCTACCCTGCCACTCTCACTGCACCCCAAAACTGTGGAAGGGCCGTACACCCCCCGCCCCCAACATAACCAGCCCCCGACAACAATTTGCACTTGCAAGGGGGGTGCTGTAGCCGCATTGGGCGGGCAAAGAATTTACATTGCCTTAATTTGCAAAACATAGCCCAGCTGTGCGGGTATTCCTATGTACACGTGTTACAATAAGCAAGATATACAAATAAGTGCATTAGCCATCATGTATGAGATGCGTCCTCAGAGCGTAGGGCCAAGGTATATGGGTTTCAATAAAGAATATTGCTTCGTCCGGAACTGTGAAGAAAAACGTCTTGTTTTATGCTGGAATTTAAGACGAGCCGGGAAAAGCATAGAGTAGGGGACCGTTCTTTCCCTCAAGAGTTTTTTCACCCCTGTTAACATACGGCGCTCCTGCTGGACAGCTACTGTGAAATCCGGGTAAACGTGTATACAGTTGGACTCATAACAAAGGTATCCCAATTTCTCTGGTCCCACGTAGGATTTAATCTCTTTCTCTGTAGTTCATGAGGTGGGCAATACATGATCGGGGGTAGTCACCAGGTTTGGGTTTAACCAACAGTGCTCGATGGGCACTTTCAATGATGAAGTGAGAGGAGAATCCAGTTTCGCCCATTAGCGCTCGGAGTAGCTCCTCTGCTGCTAGTTCCATCTTGCCACGTAGCGCCTCCACGGGTATCCCTACCATGCATAGGTTATTTCTGCGAGACCTTGTTTCCAGGTCATCCATCGCATTTGGCCTTCACTGTTCTCATGTCTTTGGAGAGAGTCGCCACTGTGGTGATTCTGCATTCAGCTTCCGTAATGGAGTTTCCTTCCCCAGTTGGGCCCTTATGGAGGTGTCCGTTGTGGTGATATCATCCAGTTTGCCATCCACTGCATTGAACCCTTCTGTTCATGGTATCCAGTATTTGCTGCATATTTAATGGCTCTGGTGCTGTAGGGGTGTCAGTGGCCGTTGTCGAGGCTGTCATCTCAGAGGTTTTGGGTGCTGTAATCATGAATCGCTCCATGCTGCCTCTCTTACTCCCAGCACCTCTCGTCATGTTGCAGTTGGAGCAATCGTGGGTCCTACCACCAGGCCCCAATTTAATCTCTGCTTTCCCTTTATGATTTGTGCCAGCCGGTGGCGGCGATACAGCATTGTACGCGCCTCTCCCAGGTACAGAGCAAGGGCCAGTTATCACCCCAGATTGCTGTGCTCTTTGCCGGCTGTACGGTTCAGTGAGGGTGCCCCCCATTCCTCACGTGAAGTCAACATATGTGGATGAGAGCGTTTATCCAGATTTGGCACCAGATCCATAGTATGGCCACAATATGCATATAGAGTGTAGTTTCCAATGATCAAAGTGGGTTGCAGTCAGTGGTTGCAATGTCAGGGGCTTGGCTAGTCCCAATTTCCCCCCACAACTAACCCAGTGACAAGACCAGCCACACAGGGGTTGAGAGCACCATAGGGGTTTCCCGCCAAAAATGGCCAGATGAACTGCGTAGTTTAGCCTTCTCTCCCTCGCGCCAGCCTCAGAAGTTCACATATGCCCTCTTGACTTCCTTCTTGACATATCCACTCCTCAGTACTATCCCCTTATCTCCCCCTCCTCTTTCTGTATCCTTAACTTTTCTCCACATGCTCCACCTTTCTGCTCTATCCATTCTTTCAAAACCACCTTCAGTCCCACCACTCCTCTTCCCACCTCCTTCTGATGTTGCATCATTGCCTCCCCAACCTTATCTACCGACTCTGTATGCTTCTTCTAATCCCTCTCCTGTCCCCTTTAACCTCCTGATACCACTCTTTCTTGGCATCATGTTCCTGTCATTTCCCACATTCATCTAACATTCTTCTAATAACCCCAATTCTCTATCTCTTTTCTCCTGCTTCCACGTTCTACCTCCACCACTGCTTGCCCCGTCCTCTCTGCTCTCTTTCTTGATTACTGTTCAAATTCACAATACACCATTGGGACGCTACATACTTCAGTGGCCCCATCCACAGGACCTGCATCTGCTGAACTGAACACAGCTGTATCCTTTCAGTGGCTAAGCGTTGGGATTTCTTCAAGTTTTAATATTTTTTTACAGCAGATTTTACTTGTTGGCAGCGGTTGTGTACAGAATCGCAGAATGAGTGCTCAAAAAGGGTGACTGCCATCTTGCCTAACACATACGCTAATGTATTGCCATATGTCGGTCCCATAGCCCTTGATGATGTGCCTCAATGATCTTTTTTCCTTCTACACAAACAACCAGTCTGAGGTTGCAGAATCACATGGCATGCTGAGTGGCCACCTGTTAGCTCTGTAAACTAAACCAACACTGAATATTCAGTTCTTTAAATTTGCAGGTGCCCCCATTCATTGTAGCAGGTTTCGATAATCCTCACAATGTATGGCTGCTGTCCTTTTGTCACAGACACTGTTGATGCCTACAATTGTTCAGACAGGGCTTTCCCATTACTATGCTTACTCCCTTTACAGTCATAGATCCCCCATCTTTGGGTTAGGCATTTGGCCCGCTTACACTGGGATACCAAGTAGCAGGGGATGGCCCGGTGAAACAAACACTTAAATCTAAGCTGGTGATTGTCTTTATGTATTGCATAATCCTAGGCTCTGTGTCCTCAATACAATCATGATTCTCCACTTTTGGAGAGAGACTCCTTATTAAAGAGTAAGGTCTTTGCCCATTACAGGCAAGGTCTTGGGGTTGGTTTTTCAGCGAACATATGGGTAATTCCCCTATCCCTAAGATTCTGCTTTCCTGGCTCATCTAGCCTCTTTTGCATCTCTGTCCGATATTCCCCAATGATGAAGCTTGGGATCCTCCATACTGTTCCCTTCTGTTCCTTATTCTTAAGTCACCAAGGGTTTAGCATCAGGTTAACGATTTTAAGGGTTAGTGGTGGGCTGGGGATCAGCCGACTATTTCCTGTTGGTCTTGCATCACGCAGTGGATGGTGGCAACTGGCTCCCATGGTCATCCAAGCCCCATTACCCAGCATACATGGGGCTTCTCAGATTCCAATATTAAATTCCCCTAAACTGAGAAGCTCCCAACAGATGGGAAAGAAGTGAATATACATTTTTGCACATCTTCCATAGCACCAAAACGTTTACCGTTGAGTTTAAAGTGGGGGTCTCACTTAATACCCCACACTGCCTCCCATATCTACCCCCATTCTAGCACCTCCTCTACCGAAAACAAAGACATTGCTGGTGATTACCCATCCCAGGAACAATTTAGTTTAACTTCCTCCTCTGCTGGGCACCACACAACCACAAACACTCAGCCCCTTACACTCTTCCTTCAGCTGCTGCATGTGAGAGACACTGTGGGAGGGGGAGCTGCAATCTAGGCATTGTGGTTAGTCAGAAGAAGTACATAGACTCTCAGAGGACATTATATACTCTTGTTTATCAAAGTAAAAGTAAAAGACCTAACTATCCCTATGTCTATGGGTCAGCCATGCCTATATTAATAACTAAGGTGCTTGTTTGTCAGTCGTGAATGTCCAAAGAAACAAGCCGCTGTCCAAAACTTCCCTAACTGACTGTACCACTAAAAGAAAACTAACTTAGGACAGGAGAAGGACTCCCTTCTCCTGAGAGTACAGCTAGTACCAGTCTTTAATATACAATTCACAAATAGTCTCTTGTGATTTCTTGTATTAGTTTCTTAAATTCCCTCCTTCTTTCTTCACCTAGAATCCCTTTGGGCTCTTCTCTTAGTCTGTTTACACTTTTGGTCATCAAGATGTTTGTGGCCCTTCTAAGGGAATATGGTTGTCCTGGGTCACTCTAGTTTGTAGCTGGTATAGGTCTGTTGGCCGAGAGCCCTGTGGCTATCGCCAAAACATATCTTCCTTCTCTACACATATTTGACATAGGTAGCTATTACATACCATCCTCCCCTCAGTACCCCCCCCCAGACCAGGTCTGAGAAGCCCAGAAATTAACTTTCAGTGGGACATTTAGTTCACCCCAACTGACCCACCCTTCAAAGCACCCTGCTGATATTGCTGGTTTGAAATTGACGTCATATAAAATTGCCTCGTCGTCAACAGCCTCCATTCGAGGCAGACCCAACCGTAGTGTTCCAAAATAGGAAAAAATGATAGAAATAATTTTGGATGATAACCAAATCAAAAAAAGAACAAATGAGAAAACAAGTTGCGCTGTTGAACAATATGATGCAACATCTTGAAGTATGATAAACCAGAAGCTGCAAGCAGCTTTCGTTAACCTTAACTTCCATTGAAACCACAGTTAACCTACAACAGATTCAGGCGCATTCCGACTTAGGTGCCCCCACTTTGAAACCATATGTAGTCTTGCACACTGCGTAAGCCCCCCCACGGGGGATCTCTCTTACGATCATCCAGAGCCTCGAGTCCAACCAGGGGAGCCGTACAAGGCCACGTGGCCCTCAGTCCCAGCCCACAAAAGCGGCCTCACTAGTATTTCTCAAGTCCGCCAGGATTCCTAGACGCTCCAGGCTATGTCAATCACTCAGGTTGCAGTTCCACCCCCAGGTTTTCCCCAGAAATGCTGAGGAGGTATCCCCTGTTTCATATTTGTTTTCATTCGCCATAAAGCAGGGACCTCGTCCGATCATGGAGGGCTAGGAGACTTAGAGCGGCTGTTTGGGCTGTTCGGGGACAGGCGAGTCCGACCCCCAACTGTAGCTCGCTCGCTACGAGATGTAGGACCACCTACCCGTCTCCAGTCCCTAGGCTTCCTTCTTCTGTCTATCGAGATAGACTGCAGGCCGGGATTTTCATCTGGTGGAGCCTCTTGATCCAGAGCAGATGTCGCAGCAGTCTCCGCCATCAGTTCCCTCGCTTCCATCTCTGAAGAGATTGCGTAGTGTTGATTGCGGAAGGCAAAGAGCAGTTTACAGGGGAACCCCCAGTGATAGCGGACTTTCTGGGACTGAAGCCATGTAGAGACTTTTTGCAGACGACGACAGGCTAAAGTATATAGGGAGAGATTGTGAAATAGTCAAACTGACACACCTCGAAACTGGACAGATTCTGATTTTCTGGCCGCCATCATAATTTAAGTAGTGGACTCTAGTAAGGACGTCCGGGAGAAGATTTCGTCTCTGCTGTACAGAGGAATACACGCAGTGAGTTCTGTCCAGTATCAGGGTGTCAGAGGAGGCTAGACCCAGGAGGTCTCGAAATAGGTCGCTAACATAGTTGGGCAATTCTTGATCGGAGATTTGACGGGGAATGTCAGAATCCAGTTGCCCACGTCGTGTAGCCGAAGAATTCTTCCACCTGATGGAACCCTCTGGCTCCAGAAATGGACAGCCAGAGCGATCAATCAGAGGAAAGAAAGGATACCTGATGAGATCCAGATGACCCAGAAGTAGACACGTGCCGCAGGAGTTGAAACTGCAGAGTATGGGTGGTACGGGTAGTCGAGGACAGGCGTTGGATCTGCAAGTGAGGAGTTAACACAATACAGAAAGTATAACCAACCGCCCTTCTGAACAAGACCCGAAAAATAGTGACAAATTGCAATACGTTCCACAAATTCTGACAACCACCCCCTTTCCCCTATGAGACTAGGGCTTACCGTGTTTTATGCGGATCAACACCGGGGAGAACCAGATGGGACAGGGAAGGGAAGGAAATCCGAAGTCCACGATGCCCAGTCCAAGAAGAACCCAAACACCTATCCCGCCGGCACGAGGACGCCTAAGGCACACTTGTTAGAGTGCGTCGCAAGTTCGAAAAGTTCCAAAGTTCAACAATCCAAAACTCCAAGTGTTCCAAGGTCAAGAATCCAAGTTTCGAAAGTTCCCAAAAGTTCCACAATATTGACCACACGCAGTCCAGGTGAGTGAGGATCCAGAAGACAAAAATGAAGAGCAACCACAACAGAAGGGCGAAGGCTAGAAGTCTGTATGCAGTCCGAGGTCGAAGAACGATGCAGGCAGTAGACGAGAACCAAGCAGTCCAAAATCAAGGCCAGGTAACGGTCCGGGTCGAGGAAACGAGGCAATCAGGTATACAGGAGGAAGCGGGTGGAGGGAAAGGGTTACAGTGACCGGATTTCAAGGGAGCAGGATACAATGGGCTAGGTACGAGGGGCCACTACTCGCAATCAGAAGCACCGATACGAAGTGAAGGCGGAGACTAAGAAGGAGAGGTCACATGACAGCGTTCCGCGGCTTCCAGCGTCGACCGTGGGAAACGCCAAGAGGACGCCAGCGTTGCCATGCCAACTTCCAAGCACCTGGTTGTAGTGTTCTTAAAGGGCCATGCATCCGTTGCTTAGCCCTGCTGGCACGCCTGTACATGACAGGGAATACCTCGAATGCGCACATTATTGTGCCGAGATCTATTTTGGAGGTCCGCCTGTTTAGCCCAGATCTCCTCGAGATGGTCCTCAATCACTCGCACCCGTTCCGAGAGCACCTCCGTGTCATGTGTTAACTCGCAGGTAGTATCCTCCAGGTCATTCACTCTGGTCTCAATACCACTTAAATGGGAGGTAAGTTCTTCCAAAGACCTGGCCAGTGTGTCCTTAGAGGTGGTTATCTCTGTCTTGATGTCTTGAGTGATCTCCTGCTTGAGGGCTCTCAACATATCTTCTAAATCTGACCTAGAGAGAGACATGTCCGCTATAGGGTCTTTAGCAGGGGCCGGGTGAATGTCCACTGATATTGTATGTCCCTGGGGCTTAGGAGTCGCCTGGGATGTCAGGAGAGCTTTTATATCCTGCGCTTGATCTCTCTTTTTAGTTCCCGCCTTGGGCATAGTTGAGGAAGCGAATCTTCAAATGGAGCGTTGTAAGAGAGCAGAGGGTTCGTGGAGTCAATTATTCCCAGAGAAGGCATCAGACATTAAATACTCAGAGAAGGGACCAGTGCTGGGGCGCGTAGTGAAGCGGGGGACCCCCGCAGGAGACACAGTCAGCCGCCGCAGGCAGAGCCCAAGGAGCCCAGCGGCCACGCAGGCGCCCTTGCTCTCCGTATCACAGCGGGCAGAAGCCCAGCGCAGGATCTTCAGGCCTCCCCCTTCCTGATGCAGTGGCTGGGGCTCTCCTCCCCCCCCCAGCGGGCCGGCGACTCACCTCGGGTCCCAAAGTAGCACCGCCACCCTCTCAGGTCCCAGCAGTGTTCCTCCTCCCACCTCCTCCTCTCAAGGGCCGGAGGGCGGAATCTCCCGCTGTAAAATGACGGGACGCCTGATCCAGGAGATCCCTGGCTCTTCAGTTCACTGGTTCCCAATGCAGAGTCTGGAGGTCCGCAACGTTCGTTAATGCAAAAGGGCTCAAGGCGTCTCGGCTCACCTCCACGTCCGTGACCGCTCACTTCATCTGTCCCTCCGCGCCGGCACAGGGCTCAACTCGCTCCTCTTCCGAAGCCCCTGCCATGATAGTCGTAGGGCAGGGAGAATCTCCGTCCAGCTGAGGGCACAAGCGAGCGAACGAAGCCTCTGGGGGGCAACGGAGCTCCGGCCCCACTGCTTCAGTAGTGTTCTAGGCTGCGTCTCGGTCGCTCTTCTCGACGGGAGGCAGGGGGGGGGTCTTCAAAGTCTCCTCACCCCAATGTGGAGGGCCGCAACTCCAGGCATCAAAATCTCCTCCGGCCGTGTAGCGAAATGGTGCGCGTCACCATATTAACTGCAGCAGTCGCCGGGGGAGGGGGTTCCAACTTGCCCCAGCGAATTCACTAGTCTCCCTGCTCCGTTGTTACTCGGAACCGCAACCCATGGGGTCCTGCCAGATTTATCTACGGTCCCATGTGTTTGGGGGCAATACAAATGCGCAAAACTGCCTAAATAACGTTAGGAAGGGGGCCCGTCGGCGGAGCTCACAGCAGACACGTCCTCATCTTGTGCCGCCTAGCCACGCCCCCCCTGTATTTTCTGTGTTTTAACACATCTCATGTAGGCCATGGTATGACCAGTCTTAGGGAGTTCCTCATGGGAATGGGAGTCCTTGCCCCCCTAAGAGGGAGTCTGTCCCGGTGAGGTCCACTTGCCTCTACCCCCAAGAAGGTTATTGATGAGCGGGCTCACCTCCCTAGCCTCACAGGAAGGGGCTCTTCCTTGGGGAGAAGGGACCAACTCCCTCGAATCGTCACAGCTTGCTTCCACCCTGTGCGCGCCATGCCTGGCAGCACGAGGGAAGAGACAAGATTTGTGCCAAGGGACCAACAAGCTGTATAGTCCAGTGAATAAAGGGACATATCTAGCCAAAGGCGTGACAAACATTTGATATTAAGTACTGTAACGTGTAGTATTAACTGCCGACGAGGAAGAGACATGACATCGCTACAAATGTGATGTGAAGGCATCATGAAGCAGACAAAGAAAACAGTAAAGTTTTGCCTTCAAAGTTTTATTCAACCTCAAAATGCAGGGTGGACTAAGGCCTAACTTTTCCTATACAAAGGTGGGATTTCCCTACCTGAAGAAAACTAAGAATAGTCTGTGTGAGGAAGTCCAAAGCAAATGTCTGTCTGTGTCCAAAACCCATACTTGCCCTCACGTCGAACTGTATGCAATGTGTAGTGATGTTAGTATCAACATGAATATTGTTCAAAGTAAAGTTCAGAGCTTGTTCCAGCTCTTGGCTTACAATCAGCTTCCCTTTGCTCAAGTTCAAAACAGTTTACAAAGCATATGGGTTCCCTTCCCCCAAGAGTTTAAATATTCCATCTTTTCAAAACAGGCCAATTCCTTGGGACGCTTCCAAGCTCTTCTAATACCGGTATTTTCCACTAGTTTGCATAGACGGTTCTGTTTCTTGATTTCAAAACACATAAATGTCTTTTGTAGTATACTCTCAAACTTCTTTATGGCTGCTCTTTCAGTGGCTTTTCCATACAAGGGTGCACTCAGTCTAAGCGCAGTTGTCGGACCACACAGTCCACCCATTACATTATTATAGTGTCTTCTCTTGGCTGTTACCAATACTCACTTTCTTATATGATACAGTTCCCTAGAATTCTCTTGGCTTGTTCCAATGCTCGTTTCCTTTATAACACAGTTCTTTGCCTCTCGTAAATTCACAATCTTTCTTTCAATCTGTTCAATATTCACAAGTGTTCCCAACTTGATTTCACTCTGTTTGGTATTCAAAATTGCTTGTAATTGCTTTCATTTAGTTCGGAATTCAAAAAGTACTTTACTTTCACTTCATTCGGAATTCACAGTAATGCTCAGTTTGGTTTAGATCAATTTTCGTTATCTGCTTTACATATCTGCCTGCCAGCCCTGTGTTCCCCCTTCTTGGTACACTCACTGATCAGCGCTTACGGCTTGGCTACAAGGTCCTCAACTGCCACAGACTCTCCTCCTCCCGTGCGGTAACTCGCTCCTTCTCCCGTTGGCTCTCCATGGCCCCGCTCGCCCAAATGCTCCTCCTACAGATTGGGGCTTCCACGACCGCTTTGCCCGGTCACGTCGGCTTCCCCTCCTATGGGCTGCCACAGGCCTCCAACATCCTACAGTTCTGCTTCCCGCTGCATAAACTCTACATCCTTTCTCGGGTCTCGTGCACTCCGCTTGCCACACCGCTGATCCAGAGAGGTCTGCCTGCACCCAGCAGTTTGCATCACTGCTTCCAAAGCAGATGCCAATTTCATAGGGATGTCGGCTTTTAAAGGATCCCACCCACCATGATTAGTTTGGAAAAGACTAGACCGCTCAATATGGAAACGGTAGTCCGGTCTTGCTCTAGTTGTCCTCTTCTCCGTCTCAGTACTAAGTTGAAGTCGGTATGTGTGCTTATTAATAAAATGAGGATGTGCTTCTCTAGTTGGTCTCTTTTTCCTCCGAGTACTGAACTAGTGTTTCATGGGGAATGTGTTACAGACAGAACAGGTAAAGGGCTGACAATAGCCTATGAAGGCTTGTGGGATCGAAGGTTAATTTTGGAAAGGAAATGGGGGATACCATATCTCACCTAAGGACGTCCTATCACCACTCCCCATGCTCTCTTCACTCGGGTGATCCTCCCTTGCATTTCCACCCCCAGGGTCAGGATCCAAGAACGATGGCCTTTCCCTTGCCACCCGAGAGGAGGGCATAGGGGGAAAGAAGGGAAGACGCCCTCAGGTTCCTCAGAGTGTGTACTGCCAATCGCTCTCTGTGACTATATCTAAGATGTCTATTATTCTCAAACTGTGGCATTGGTGTGGATCAGTCTCTTTTTGTGTGCCTATCTGAGTGTGCCCCTTGGTGGTTTCCAGTATTTGAGACCATGTCACTTGTGGTGGAGTGTGTCATATTCTTTTTATTTCTCTGTCTCTCTTCCGTTTTTTGTTGTTGCAATTTCTGCACAAGTTCCCAACTGAAATTCCTTCTCCCAATAGTTATTGCTGCTTCTTGGTCTCCCCCTTATCCATGTGATGTTCGGCCTTTCTTTCTGTGGTTGTCTCTCAGCAGGATATTGTTGTGCCATGAGCGAAATTATGATAGTGGGCTGGTTATTATGTTTGATAGTTTATTTCTCATATACACTGAGATGCTCTCACTGGATGGCTTGCAGTGAGTGAAAGAAGCACCATCTAGTATTCCCTTAGTTTGTGTGCTTTGAGGCCATGTCTATACATGTTTCTCGCATGTTTTTAGGTTGCCTCTGTTAACCCACACCATTAGCTCATTTGTTTTGGGTCTGTACCCATAAAAAAACACAAATGGCCTGAAATGGAAACTAGTGAATGAGTGGCAAGAGACAAAACGTGGCAATAGTTGCTATGTTTCAGAGTGTAAAAGCGGTCACTAACACACTATCTGGAGCATTGCACCCTATACCAAAATTAAATACATACATAGAAATGACAGTTGACTAGTAAGGAAAATAAGGAAGTCAAGGGGAGAGCCTAATACACCTTTATGTTCTACAAAAAAGGTAGCATGCGCCCCTCTCTAGAAAGAATGGGGCATAAAAACCTGTTCTGTGGTTTTTACCCACTTTGAGAGTCCGCAGCCATCGCTTTTTGCTCACTGTACTTTTCACAAAGGAGGAATAACCATTTGCATATCAGTCTTCGTCCTGCCCACGAGGGCAGTCCATCACCGAAATGGCTGGCAAACCTCCTTTGTACCTTTATGTTATACGTTTGAGTGGTATTATTTATATAAAGCATACCTCAGACCCAAGTGTCTATTGTTAAGGTACATAATCGTTCAATATATTGCCAAGGCTAGACAACTGCATTCATCTTTAAAATCCAAACAGAAGTATAACATGAGGAATAAAAATAAAACCATCAACTATTTCATAGTAATTACGTTATAAAAATACAGCATTAGTAGTTGTGTTAACACTTTAAACAAAATCCAAGTTAAAGAATACTTACAGGAATTCCTTTTCCTTTGAATTCTGAGATTTGTTCGTCAGATAATGACACTGGTACAACAAAATATTGTGGCAATCTAGTGAGCAAGCAAAACAACATACACATTAAAATGTGCACTGCTCCAAATTGCAAATACTACCAATGTAAGTCATTAATGTATACAGGAGATAGTTTGCCTTCCTTAATACACGTTCATGATATGCAATGTTTGCTCTAATATCAAAGTTCTCAGGCTTCTACTTCGACTTCAGATATAAAAGTGTAAGTAATTAATACATGTGAGGTTGCGTCCTCAAAAAACAGAAATATTCAAAATGGGAGAGCTGTGACAGTTGGAAGAGGAGGAATGGAGTGACGCACTGAGGATGCATCAAGAGGTTTTTATTTTTAAGACTGCGTGTGGTCCCATTTAAGTAGGCAAACAAGTGGCCAAACCAAACTATCCTGGCCTCCACATCAGAGCTTGATCAATCATGCTAAGGCAATGTCTTAAGCAATAAAGGTGCACAGGAGGGACAAAGCCAAAAAACTGATTGGGGATATGGATCTCACTTTGATCGAATGGTAAATAATTAATGGAAAGAGACATGAATCTAGGAGGCTTTTTACAAAAATTCTGAAATGTGAGGAGCTCTTAAGAATAGAAGACCATAGAACAAACAGAATGGTGGACACAGTTAAATGTAGGAACTTCTGAGAGGCTAGGTGCCCAGGGCTAACCCAAGAAATGAGTTAAGGTGTGTGGTACTTAGGAATAGATTTTGAGATGAGGTCACATACAGAATGGTGAATGCAGAGTACAATGTGTCTGTATAGATTGAGAGAGTCCTTGATTTGACTTATCAGGAGGGGAAGGAAAAGATATCTAGGATAGGATAGAGGACTCCGTGCTATTTGGCAATGCTTGTGGCATGGGGGGAGGATACACAGTTTGTGGTGGGGGTGTTTGTTGTGGAGGTGGAATAATATCGAATAATGTTTGGCAATAATTATGTTCATGGTCATGTTCTTTATGCTCATCTGAAACAACCAATTAGGAAATGCCAAACAAAATCAAATATTTAATATTTTCCTTCTCCTTGACTGTGCTTTTCCTTTCTGAATCATGTATGTGCATTCAAGGATATATCCACAGTCTTCCCTTGGAAATGTATGGTGTACTGGTCATTTTATCCTACAGGTACAATATGTTAGAGCTGCAGGCTTACCCATATTAGTGTTAAAGTACACTGTAAGGTACATTTTATTGTTATAGTTAACTTCCTACGGCCAACTTGAGTCAGCCCAATCTCCAGCTGAAGGCCACAAGAGACACCTCTGGGAAAACCAATCAGAAAGAAATTGCCTCATCCCAGCAACACCAGGGACAAGAGAGACCAACCACTGATTTACTAGGCTAATAGGTGACGAGAGCATGTGAAATCACAGCTGAACTTTCTAGCAGCATCCATTCAAGCCCAGTGCGTGGTGGAACAGTAAAGGGAAAATACGAGCCGATGACCAGCCTCTTTGCCTACGAGCCTTTGCTTTTGCCTTCCTCCCTGTGGCATTTGCGAGTATCCCTTCCTTGCTAATTACTGTGCTCTCTTCACACTGTTGTACCAACCTATAACGCATTTCCTCCTGCTGCTCCTCGTACTCACCTCTCTGTATACTTTCTCCAATCATGCTACAACCTCCTCTTCCTATCCTTATCATAAAACTCACTACACCATCTCTCTTTCACCTACTACCAACAAAGCTGACAAGCAAATCATACCTCCCATAACATATATAAACCTAGCCTCGCTTCTCAACTTCTCTACATCCTTACCACATCAACTGAACACTGCACTCTGGAATGATCGGTCTGTACCCAACAAAACCCCCTTTATCACAGACTACTTTCATACCAGCTCTCCTCGCCTGGATCTCCTTGCCATCACTGATACATAGATTTCTCCATCTGATGCTGTCACCCTGGTGGCCCTATATCGCTCCAAACTATCCTTCATTCACTCTGCTCTTCTGACTGGCAGAGGTGGATATGTCGGGCACCTACCCTCTTCTGACCTCAAATCCTCACAAATCTTTAATGCCACATACTCTCTTACCTCTTTTGAATTCACCATCTCTACTATTGCTCTGCCTCACTCAGTTAATATAATCTCAATTTATAGTTTTCTGGTCCCACTAGACCATTCTTTGATGAACTTCTTTATTCCCTTTCCCCTAAACATCCCCTCATTATCTTAGTTGACCTTAACCTTCCCTCTCCAAACACTTCTCAGAAATGTGAACTTCAGTCTTTTTTCCAGACCACGCTATCCATAACATACCAACCTCTGGATCTCTTATTCATCATCGCCACTCTCTCAGCCACTAATAATACGGTTACACCATCCCTATCTGATCACTAAATTGCTCCCACCACCATCTTCTTTCCACCCTGTAGCCACTCCTCACCACTGGCCCCCTATTAAGAAATATGTAAACCTTCTGCCATTCCTCCCTTTCTCTCTGACCTACAGTGTCACTTTCCTCCTTCACACCAATCCGCACTTTAGGACTCCTTCTCCAAATTGATGTGGAGTCTGGACTCTGACGGAGAACAACGTCCGCTGGTTGTCAACTCGTTGGCATGAGCTCCTTAACCCATGAGGGATGCGTCCGTCACGATCGTCACCTCCAGCCATGGTTGCCAAAATGGAGAACCCTTCATCAGATTGCCTTTGACGGCCCACCATAGAAGATCCTGGGCGACCGAGGGCGGAATCTGATCGGGATCCGACATCCTGCCGGAGAACTGCGACCACTGCATCTTGAGAGCCCACTGCAGAGATCTCATCCGCAGCCTTGCCTCTGGCACCAGGAAAATGCAGGATGCTATGACGCCGAGCAACCTCAAGAACTCAACGCCGAACTCGAACGCCGGGAGACTCTGGGCATGTTGAAACTTGACCACCATGAGCAGTATGTGATGAGCCCTCACCTGGGGAGGCAAACACTGCCCCAGGGATGCGTCGAGCACTGTTCCGATGTATTGGAGCCGCTGGGTAGGTGTCAAATGGGACTTCTTTAAATTGAGGGAGAACCCCAGTTTGTGGAAGGAGTGGCAGGTGACGGACAGATGATCCAGGGCTTGCTCGGGAGAGCGCGCTTTGATCAACCAATCGTCCGGGTAGGAGTAGACGTGAACCCCCCCTTTCCTGAGATACGCTGCCACCACCACCACCATCAGTTTGGTGAAGACCCTCGGGCGGAGGTCAATCTGAACGGCAGGACCCAAAACTGAAAATGCGAGTCGCGAACCTCAGGTACTTCCTGTGCTTGGGATGAATCGCCACATGAAAGTAAGCATCCTTGAGGTCGAGAGACACCAACCAATCCCGAAGTTGAAGGGCCTGGAGGACTTGAGAAAGAGTTACCATCTTGAGCTTGTCCTTTCTGAGGAGCTTGTTCAACCAACGCAAGTCTGTGATGGGTCTCAATCCCCCGTCCTTTTTCGGGATAAAAAATAAGGGGAATACCATCCCTTGTTCCTCTCCGCTACAGGCACCAGTTCTATGGCGCCTTTCTCCAGCAGGGATAGGATTTCCTGTGCAAGGAGCGGTCCGGACGCTTCAAAGAGAGCTTTCCCGGTGGATTGTCATGAGGCCTCTGCCGAAAGGGAAGACCGTAGCCGTGGGCTATGATCTCCAGAACCCACACATCTGAAGTAATGGCTCGCCATTCTCCAAGATGCTGCGCAAGTCTGACCCCAACCGGTGAACCATGGTACATGGCCTCTTGACTGAGCAGACGCGGCTGCGGCAGTGCCTGAGAGCAAAGAGGCAACTGCCCGAGCAGCTTTGGCACCTCGAGTACCTTGCTTTCCACCTCTGGTATTCCTACGGTGGCCCCTTTCACTGGCAGCTCCTCTCGATCTACCAAAGGTAGAGTAGTACCGAAAGGAACCTACCCTCCATTGCCGTCCCCTAGGACGAAAAGGCAGAGGTTGACGGACTGCAGCGCTCAAAGACTTTGCTGCAGCTTTGGAGGTCTGCAACCTCTCAAGGCTCTCCGTCAGCCTTGCTGCCAAACAGATGGACCCAATCAAAGGGCATGTTGAGAAGCCGGGATTGCACATCAGGAGCAAACCCCGACGTCCGCAACCACGCAAACCTGCGTATCACGGTGGTCGCAGCCATGGACCGGCTGACACAGTCTGCCATGTCCAGACCCGACTGAACGGATTCACACATGGCATCCTTGCCATCTTGGACGAGGGCTAGAACCCCATCCCGTTCTTTCCCTTCAGGAATATGCTCAGCTGCCAAAGATGCACAATTCCACAGAGTGTGAGTGAATCTCGCCAAGACACAAACGGAATTGGCTGCCTTCAAAGCCATACCCCCAGATGAAAATTCCTTCTTCGCCCAACCATCAAAGCGCTTATCGTCCCTATCAGGAGGGATGGTAGGGTACGCAGCCTGCTTTGCGGGGGCCGCAGGCACCTACACCACCAAACTCTCCAGAGTAGGGTGCGTGGACAAGTAGCAGGGGTCACTAAAGGCTGGGAGGTATTTTTTCGGAAGCGACTTATTAACTGCCGGGAGACTCTTCGGAGCAGTCCAAGCTGCTGCCACGCTTCTTTGCAAAGCCATGTGAAAAAGCAACATCGGGTCAGTGGGTGGACCTTGGTCCAGGATGTCCGTCAGAACATCCTGATCAAAATCAACAGGTGGAGCAGACCACCCCAAGTATTCAGTCACCCTCGACATGAGACGCCTACATGAGGATTTGGCATGCGTACTAGGCTCAGGCCTGCCAAATTCCACCTCCGGAGAGGTGTCAAGCCCACTGGCGTCATGCAAGGACTGACAGAGTTCTTCCATCTGACTGTGACCAGACAACAGGTCATCAGGGACATCAGGAGGCACAACCCCCTCCTCATCCTTCTTCCACCTCCGAAACATAATCCAAAGGTTGGATAAATCCAATCTGGGCAGAGGAACAGAGAAGGGGGCAAAAAACAGGCCTCACAAACTTACTGAGAGCCTTCCTCAGAGTTTCCACAGCCCACCGGGGCACCTCCGGCAAATCCTCCACAAACAGCGTTGAGGGCGCAGATGGAATCGGACCGAGGCGTCGATGACTTTGACAACTGCTTCGAGGCCGGAGCCCCGAGAGTGTCCTTCGACGTCCTCTGCGCCGATGGCGTTGACGACTTCTTTGAAGCCGAAGCCTCGAGAGTGTCCTTCGACGGCCTCTGCACCGATGGCGTCGACGACTTCTTTGAAGCCAGAGCCTCGAGAGAGTCCCTCGACGAACACGGCGCCGATGCCTTCTTGGAAGGCTTCACAGGTTCCGACGGTCACGATGGCGTCGAGGACCGGGACCTGGATCTGGCACGGCTATGATCAACCTTGTCCGAGCGGGACCTTGATGCCTCCCGATGACCGCGCCGACCGCCCGAGCCCGAAGGCGTGTGAGTGGTGGCCATAGCACATTCCTTGCCGGCTTCTCTCGAAGGCGCGGATGGAACAGTGCCTTGCGATTCGAAAATCGCCATCATCTGCTGACGGAATGCCTCCTATTCGGCCGGCGACGAAGACTTGGTGGGACAAGTCAATCGCCTTCTGGGGGAGTCCTCTGACGAGGACGGGGAAGGCGACCGGTGACGGCGCTTTCGAGAATGCCTAGGAGAGGGAGAGGAATGGCAGGAACCACTCCGAGGCCCCCTGGACATTCGCTGATGCGGAGAGTCGCCACTCGAGTCATCGGTAGAAAGCCCAGCAGATTTCTACTTATGGGGCTTAGACACCCTACCTACCGTTAATTTCTTCTTCTGTTCCCGCAAGGCCTTCGATGTCAGGGACCGGCAGTCATCGCAGTCGTCAGTGGCGTGGCTTTCGCCGAGGCACCAGCGGCAGACCTCGTGCGGGTCCATGATGAACATTTTCGAACCACATTCCTGACATTTTTTTTTTTTTCCAGTAGTTTTTATTGGTATTTATACAGCATTTACTTCCCGATACAACCAGCCCAACCCCTCCTCTTGCACCCCCGCTCATCCCCATTCCTCTGTTGAATCTCGTAGTGTCTTAGCCATCCCGTTTTCAAAATTGTTTTGCTCTACTCGATTTTTTTAAAATCGGTGCCTTTTGTGCTTGGGTTCACCTCAGATCTAGTATTCTCAGATTTTGTGGGCATGTCCCAAATATTGCATGACGTTCTAAGGACTAAACTTCATCTTGCGGGCCTGTCCTTCCCTGCTAACCATAATAGGCTGGCCAGTGGGCAGTCCGCTACTGCCCTGTTCATCCATGCCCAAACCTTTTCCCTGTTTTCCTTGAGCCATTCTCGTATCACTGGGGCTGCTTCGTAGTATCTGTTTATATTTGGCAGGCCCAGCCCTTCTTTATTCCTTCGAGTCATAAGTAGATCTAGAGCCACCCTGGGGAGTTTGTTCCGGCAGATGAATTTAGATATCGTGGTGTTCAGTGCCTTGAAGAATGACTGCGGGACTGGTATCAGGAGGGTCTGAAATGTGTACAATAGTCTTGGGAGGGTCACCATTTTAGCTGTGTTATGCGCCCCAACCAGGAGATGTTGAGGGGGTCCATCTTGTGAAATCAGCCTGTGATTTCTTTAGCATCTCCGGGAAATTAGCCTTATAGTTTGGATACCTTACGGGTCAATTCTACTCCTAGGTACGAGATACTTCCCTTAGCTATTCTGAAGGGGGAGTACCTTGGCATGTCTGCTGATTATTCTTTTGATAATCCTAGCTCCAGCAATTGTGACTTGGTCATGTTTATTTTCAGCCTTGACATCTTCTCTTGTTCCCTTAAGACTGTTACTAAGGCAGGATTGATGTTTCAAATTGCGTGCATATAATTGGCATGTGCTGCCGTTTTGTGTGTCTCACTGCCAAAGGGAATACCTTTTATGTTTTTGTCTTTTCTTTTTTTTTTTTTTAAATGTTTATTTATAGCAAGGCAGTATAGGTTACAAACAGTATCGGATGGCAGTATAACATAGCAAAAGAAAGATTCTGGCTGTGTGTCCTTTTCCCCCCATCATTCCGGTTTTCCCGGGCCAGAGATTCAGTCTATCACCCCCGCCTGGTGTGTACTCTCCCGGTCCCTCAGGGCAAAACGGGCGTTGATTGGTTTGAACGTCATTGCGGGAAATCGCTGATCATAGTCCAGCACTGGGGCCCATACATTCTGGAAGCGGTGCAGAGTCCCTGCTCTCGCTGCGGTGACCTTTTCCGCTATCAAGATGTCCCACAGTTTTCCCCACCAGTGGGCCAGGCAGGGGCCATCCTGCGACTTCCAGAAACGGGCCAGAACTGTCTTGCCCGCCAAGAGGCATTGTCTGAGGAGCTTAGCCCTGTTGCCGGAGCGGGGGTAGATTCCGGGGACCGGGATCCCCAGCAGAATTGTCTCAGGGTCCAGTGGGAGGGCGGAGCCAGTGATTTGTTCAATGGTTGAGAGACACCTGGTCCAGAATTGCTGGATCTTGGGGCACGTCCACCACATGTGAAGGTAAGAGCCTGGCTGAGTGCAGCCTCTCCAACAGGCGGGGTCCACTTGTGGATTCATGTGGTGGAGTCTGAGAGGGGGGTAATACCAACGCAGGGTGAGTTTGTATGCACATTCTTTGTTGGTGACGCAGGTGGAGGAGGAGTGGGTGCGGGACCATATGTCCACCCATGTTTGGTCCTCAATCGGGTGGCCTAGGTCCGCCTCCCACTGGGCCATGCATCGGGTTTTTGCCACCAGGAAATCCCCCAAGAAGCGTCTATATATGGCTGAAGTTCTTCCACTAGCCGGCAGATCCGCGAGAGTTAGCTCCAGAGGAGTCGGGGGGCGAGTTGCCGCTTGGAGGGTCCGGGGGTGCGAACACCAGTGGCGGAGCTGGCAGTACGTGAATCTGTCCCTCTCTTGAAGCCGAAATGTCTCCTTGCACTGTTCGAAGGTCCGGGGTTTGTTTTCCGAGTACATCTGCCCCAGGGTTTCAAGGCCCCCGTCTATCCAATTCTGGAAGTTGCGGGGATGAGTTCCCGGGGAGAAGTTGGGATTGTGGAAGATCGGCGAGAGGGGGCTCTGGCCCCTCGGGATTCCTTTCTGCTTTAGAGCCCAGTCCCAGGAGCTTAGGGTCTGCTTCGTTGTCAGTAGGACGTCCTTCCAACGCGCCCTGAGGGAGGGTTGGATGTGAGGGAGGAACCGGAGGAGGAGCGGAAGCTGGGCTTGCTCCAGTTCCACCCATCTGGGGCGGGCTGTGCTCGACTGCCAGGCGTGTATGTGTGATAGTTGCACCGCTGCGCTATAGGCCTGCAGGTCCGGGACCCCCAGGCCTCCTAGCCTGGCGTTACCAATCAGGGTCTTGTGGGGGATCCTGGCCTTTTTGCCTTTCCATATGAATTTCGATATCTTCCTCTGTAAGTGGTGGAGGGTCTGGGCCGGGAAAGGCACCGATAGGGACGAGCAGGCATAGAGGAACCTAGGGAGCAAGTTCATTTTGACGGCTGTAATCCGGCCCATTAGTGAGATCTCTTGCGTGGTCCAGCGCTTCAGGTCTCCCTCCAGCTCCCTGATCAGTTTGGGAAAGTTCGCCTGATAGGTCTCCCTTGGGTTCGCCGGGATGAAAACTCCTAGGTAGGGGATCGAGTGGTCCCGCCATTCGATCGGGCATAGACCCGTTAACGCCTCTTTTTCCTCTGGGCGGAGGCCGATTCCCAGGGCCACTGATTTGGCGAAGTTAACAGTAAAGCCGGTAACCTCCCCCAATTTCTTTATTTCGGCCAGGGCGTGCTTCGCTGAGGTACTGGCTTCTGTGAGTGTATTCCTGACATTTTTTAAAGCCTGACTTCGGGATAGAAGAAGACAAAGACATTGTTTTCGAAGTAGAAGAACAGAGCGCGTCGAGATTCCGAGCAAACACGTTTGCGGAAAAAACGTAACTGAGGCTACGGGCACCATGCGTCCTATATATAACATCTGGTGACGTCGACCCTCGATGGAGGTCCTCGAGGAACAATGTATCGACGTCATTGACGCAGGAAGCCTACGCAGAAAAATCCCCCAAAGCAGCAGAGCTGTGGTCATTACCTGTCATAGATGTGAAATACGTCGGAGGACACAATCCCCTCGAATTAAGACTTTTCACATAAAAATACAATTAAAACTTAAGATAGATTTCTGAACCCTGACCTGGTGGGCAGAGGTTCAGAATGCCAGCCTCCTTTCTTGGGACGGGGTAACCTTCTGGACAAGCCATATCAATCAAAGTAGCATTGGCAGTGATCAAGACTAGGTCTCATGAGGGATGAGGGTGATCGAAAGTTCACAATGAGCATACACAGAAAACACCACAAATGACTCTCAGTCAGTTGTATATATCACAAATACATATACATTTATTAAAGGCCTTTTAAATCAAACACAAGATGAATCCACAGCAATATTAACAATTCTAACACAACCTTATTCTAGTGAACATATATACATTAACTATTGGCCTAAAGCAATATTAAACAAGTAAGGATCCTCAACCTGTAACAGAAGTGGGTCAGACAGTGCAAATATATTTTAGGCAATTCTTCAGGAGTTGCAACCCTAATAGGTAGTCGAATCCCTACAAAGTGTGGAGCCTTGTGCTCAAAAGTACGCATAGCCCGGCAGCTCTCGATCGTACGTAAAAGTACAAAACGGATCTCTTCAAAAGGCTGTAGTGCTCAGGAAGAGGGGTAAGGCGATGAAGAATAGAGTTCCACTTTTCGAGGAGGATCTCCACAAGGGCGTAGAGCTATTTCCAGGAATCGAGAATAGGATGATAGTTCAGACTATCCCATCAAAGGTGAATGGCCCTTGGGGGACAATCGCACATAAAAGGCTATGGATGCGCCAGGGGCCACCGGTAAGTGTTTCAAGTACTTGCCGACCCTCGACGCAGTGCAGACCAAACTTCACCAGTATAGTCCAGTTCACTCACAGGTTCGAGTCCAGCAGTTGCGCGTCTCTCCGGCTTTCGCGTTGCGGGATCTCAGTTTGTGGCAGGACAGTGGCCTTTTCTCTGCTCTGGGGAAGGGATCGGGCCAGTTCCACTGCAGGTCATCTTAGGGCACAGGAGGGCACAGCAGCAAGGCACCCACAAAGCTAGTCATCACAAGGGGCGACACAGGTACCACGTAGGCTTGGGTACAGGCAGATTCTCTCAATTCCAGACCTAGGAATGCTAGGTGTACGAAACACGGCAGGAGAGTGCCTTCTACCAAGAGCTTACGGTTCCCAAAGTCCCAAGTCAAACACAAGACAGAAGTGGATCCAGAGCAAAGGTCCCGTACGAGCTGGTCAGTTCACTGAGCGGTCCAGGAACACTTCCGAGGGGGCTTGTTTGCAGGTTAAGCAGGAGGTGCCAAAAGTAGTTAGTCCCACTACTCCAACGGGTCGACGCGCCCTTGCAGGCCTTCTGTAAACAATGAGAAACAGGTGCTCCGAGGGGTCAACAGCGGGGTCAGGGCGCCAAACCTTCCAGCGGGTCACCAGCAGTTCCACGGATCTGTTTCTTCAGTTCAGGAAACTTGGCTCCTATACTAATTTTGGTGTGAACTCAGAAGATCGGCGTGGAATAGGTCTTGAGTGCCTTCTCTTATCCAAAGTCTCCCTTGTCCCACAATGAAGAGAAACCAATAGGCGAGCTGCTCACATTAAACCATTCCAGACATGGACCAATCACGGAACATGGTGGTCCCAGTCATCCCAGCACACCAGACATCCTGGATGTGTATTGGAACTAAACCGCTCCAGCCCACATCCTGGGCGCGCGCACACACACACAAGGCATGCAGAAGCCTGCGAAAGGTTCTGCATGCGGTCAGCCTCTCTTCCATCCCTTTCAGGCAAGTGAGGAGATTGTCTTTGCTAATGGCCAATTCTTCCTGTACGGCGCAAGGGGGCCCGCCCTCTTCCTTGTTGTCTGCACTGAGCGTCAACCGCCGGCTCTCCAGAAAACCTTTGCCGGCACTTCCTGAGCTGCAGCAATCTGCTTTCCCTTGTTTCCGGGCATCTGCTTGTCCTCTAACTATGTTTCACCCCTAGGGCTTAGCCAAACTCCTTTGCCCTGCTCGTGGATCAGCAGCTTTACTCTACCAGTGCGTGTGTGGCTCTTTCTCTGTGTGGCTTACACTCTTTCCTTGAGTTAGCTTCTTTTCCCCTGAGGACAGTGCCTCCGCCCCAGCGTTACCTGCTTCTTTGGGCGCTGTGTGGAGGTGTCCTTACTGGCGGCGGGGGAGAGTAGTCGAGGCCCAGCGTCGATGGACCCGGGTGCTCTCCCTCCCTCCCCGGGCTGCTTGCTTACTTCTACTGTTAGTTGCTGGGTCTCCTTTGCAGTGCTTCAGGTGTGTGCCCACTGTTTTGTCTTGTTAGTGGAGGAGGAGCAGGGGACCCTATTCCTGGTAGGACGCTGGATCCTACCAGGAATAAATGGCTACTCTAAAGGAAGATATTAGGAGCTCTTTGAAGGAGGTCAGGGTTGAAATCAACTCCCTGGGACACAGAGTAGATCTGACAGAACAAGGTCTATCTGAACTGGACAAGGAAGTACAACAGAAATCAGAAGTTCTGGAAGAAGTTTGCAACCGCCACACATAACTTAGAAATCCAGGCCGAAGACCTGGAGAATCGCTCCAGACGGTCTAACATTAGTATAAAAGGCCTAGCAGAATCAACCTTGATGAAGACCTGAAAACACTAGCTCAAGCATGCTTTTCAGCATTAGTGGCAGACATGCCCCCAGAGGAGATACGAGTTGACAGAACCCATAGAGTAAGACCGAAGAGAAGCGGCGAGGGATCCAGCTGCACTAGCCTCATAAGAGGTTAAAGCAGGGGTGCACAACTGATTTTGACAGAGGGCCGAAAGTACCTTACATGTGGGCTATCGTGGGCCGAAAAGTAAATGTGGGCGGGGCGGTAGGCGGGGCAGGAGGCTTTTTAAACCCCCAAGTTGTACTAAACACATGGAAAAAGAATGTTTTTGAGGGGTAACGATTTTTATTTGCATTTCAAACTTACATTTTGTACTACACATTTTCCATTGTTATAATTCTATTTAGTTATTGTATCTCGCCTGTTCAATTAACATATATATTTTATTGACCCTAGATTGGACATGCCGTTATTTTGGACTGCTACAGTTTGCTCTTTGGGTTGCCCAAGAGGAGTATGGCATTCATTGAGTCAGGTTTCCTCAAAAAGCCAAAGATGAACATCTCCTAACTGTGCCTGTTTTAGCTTTATTATTGGGTTCACTCTTGGAGTGCAACACTATGCCCCATGGCCCCCTCACCCCCAACCAAACACTATGCCCCAGGGCCCTCTTACCCCCAACCAAACATTATGCCCCATGTCACTCACCCCCAACCAAACACTATGCCCCATGTCCCCCTCACCCCCAAACAAACACTATGCCCCATGTCACTCACCCCCAACCAAACACTATGCCTCATGTCCCCCTCACCCCCAACCAAACACTATGCCCCAGGGCCCCCTCAACCCCAACCAAACACTATGCCCTAGGGCCCCCTCAACCCCAACCAAACACTATGCCCCATGTCACTCACCCCAACCAAACACTATGCCCCATGTCCCCCTCACCCCCAACCAAACACTATGCCCCATGTCCCCCTCACCCCCAACCAAACACTATGCCCCATGTCCCCCTCACCCCCAACCAAACACTATGCCCCATGGCCCCCTCACCCCCAACGAAACACTATGCCCCATGGCCCCCTCACCCCCAACCAAACACTATGCCCCATGGCCCCCTCACCCCCAACCAAACACTATGCCCCATGGCCCCCTCACCCCCAACCAAACACTATGCCCCATGGCCCCCTCACACCCAACCAAACACAATGCCCCATGTCCCTCACCCCTAACCAAACACTATGCCCCATGGCCCCCTTACACCCAACCAAACACTATGCCCCATGGCCCCCTCACCCCCAACCAAACACTATGCCCCATGTCCCTCACCCCCAACCAAACACTATGCCCCATGGCCTCCTCACCCCCAACCAAACCCCCCACCCCATGGCCCCCCCACCCCCAACCAAACCCCCCACCCCCCCCCCAACTCAGCACACACACAAACATGCACCCATACAGACCCGAACCCCCACCCCCCAACTCAGCACACACTCTCAAGCATGCACCCATACAGACCCGAACCTCACCACTCCCAACTCAGCACACACACAAACATGCACCCATAAAGACCCGAAACCCCCCACACCCCTCCCCCCCCAACTCCAAACCCCGTTAAAGAGAGGATTCTCACGGCAGCTAGGAGCCAGTCCAAGATAACGATAAATGGCTCACAGGGGAGCCTGTTTCAGGACCTAGACGCCACCGCGCTTCAGAAAAGAGGGGAGATGGGGCCAGTTACGAGCATCTTAGTGGGGAAAAGAATTCTGTATAAATGGACCTTACCTTTTGGCCTGACGTTCCCTTGAGAAGGGAAACAGAGAGCCACCACCTGTGCGGAGGGTCATGCACTCCTGGGAGCGGAAGAGGGAGTGTCGGAACCCGAGGAACGAAGACGATGGAAAACAGCAACAAAAAGAAAACCGGCCCTGGGAAGGGTCCACCGCGTAAGGAAGGAAGCAAGCTAAATTGAAAGGTCCGCAGGGAGTTAAGAGGAGGGGAGAGGAAAGGAGATTGATCTATGCTACTACTACGTACAAGAAAGGACACGACAAACAGAACTATACAATAGGGGCGCCATACTCAGCAAAGGGAGGGCAAAGAGAACATCACACAAAGGTACACCGGCCTATACCGGGAGGGAGTGAGGCAGCACTTGAAGTTACTAGTTGGTTGACGTAACCACAAAATACCGGGAAAAAATGTGGGCCGGACTCCACCGATTAGGGTGCTGTTTTCAGACACTGTGCCCAAACTGGATGAAGGGGGTGGGGGCGGGGGAGCCACGAAGGCAGAGCCTAAGAAAGCTGGAGGGGTCGGAACCGCGAAAGAGCACAAAATGCAAGAGAAGGAAAGACACCAATGAAATCACTGGAAATATTATCTCATAAGATCAGGGGATTGAACACCCCTGTAAAGATTAAAAAAGGTGGCTCTACAAATGAAGACAGGAAACGCATATTAAGAATGGGAACAGCCATAAACTGTATATACACCAATTTTCACAAATCTATCAGGCAAACGCTATGGAATAAGACGGTGGGGGTCCTAGTGGGTCTGAAGGACTCCCTGGGGGCAAAAGTCCAGAAAACATCAATAGATCCAATGGAAGATTCATCTTCCTGAACGTCCTGATAGAGAAGAAAGTGCTTACGATAGGTACTATATAATCCCCAAACTCAGGTCAAGACAGGTTTTTGCTTCACACCCTAGGGAAATTAGAAAGATTTGCAGAAGGGGAGATCATCTTTATAGGGGACACCAACATTGCGTGGGAGCCCAATAGGGACAGGAGCAGCTAGGACGCAAATAAAGAGCAGCATCCATCGAAAGCATTTAGAGATCGATTGGCAGGCTTTGCAATGAGAGACCTCTGGCGGGAGAAAATGGGGCCGGAATCGGGATACACGTGCTACTTCCACATACATTTAACATTCTCCAGTATCGACTATGCATGGGGCTCCCCGGGTATTCTAGGAGATACACTAGACATCAAAGTAGACCTGATTGCCCTGTCCGATCACGCACCCACGTGGAATCCCCTCGGGGGGCTCAAGACGAAGAGCCCATTATGGACGGGGAGATTTCCAAGCAAAACTATTAGGGATTCGGTGCTACGGGATGCAGTGAGGGACAACATTACAGACTATTTCAAACTGAATGAGGCGCAGGGGGTCCCCCTAGATGCAGTTTGGGATGCCTTCAAAAGCAGTACTAAGGCGGGAGCTAATCTCCCTGGGAGAAGCAAAACGGAGGGAGAAGGATAGGCTGGAACAGGACCTTAAGACGGACTTGGGGGAGGCCCCGAAAGAACTAGAAGAGGGTAGGGAGAGGGTCAGTAGAGTAAAAGAAAACTCAGACAACTTAACCTGTTCAGGACCCTAAGAGCAGAGACGGCCCTTTTGAGTCTTAGGAAGCGCTACTACAGAGCCAATAAAGCGAATAGGATGCTTGCGAGGCTGTTAAATCAACAGAGGGGACAGCCCCACTCAACAAAGCACCCAGCCCGATGGCTACACCGGGAGCTTTTATAAACATATTGCAACAAGCTAAAACATTTTCTCACCAGACCATTCAACTCATTCTGGGGGGGGAGGGCATGCTAAGGTGGTGCTGTTCTAAAAACCCAACAATGATCCCACAATATGCGGATCGTATAGGCCCACTGCGTTATTAAACAGTGATGTGAAAATCTACACAGAGTTTAGCAGAGAGAGTTAAACGGGTACTACCCAGAGTTATCGGGCTAGATCAATCAGGCTTTATCCCTGGGAGGCAAACGTGGGACAATATAAGGAGGGTGAGCCACCTCTTGGAGAAAATTAAAAGGAACCGAATCCCGGCCGCCCCGATTTTTCTCAACTCTGAAAGAACGTTTGATAGGGTGGAGTGGCCCTGCTTATTTCAAGTGATGGAGCGGCTGGGATTTGGGTCCGATTATATACGAATTGGAGAGGTAAAATTATAGAAACCCCTAGATTAGACTAGCAGTAAATGCACACATTTCCGACTCCATAAGAGTAGAGCGGGGAACTAGACAGGGGTGCCCACTTTCCCCTTATTTATATGCCATCTACCTTAAGCCCCTACTGGCCGCAATCAGACAAACCCAAGAAATAAAAGGGGTCCCTTTTGGAGGGGGAGATGCACAAAAAGGCAGTTTATGCGGACAACATGCTCCTGACACTAACAGAACCAGTCTCTTCCATTCCGATCTTAGTCAATATGTTGAGGGAGGGGCTATCAGTGCTGAAAATAAACATGAGCAAATCTGAACTGCTAGAGGTGGGCCTCACCGGGGTGATGACCTCCACTCTTCATAGATGCTCACCCTTTCAGCTGGCAGGTATAACATACCTAGAGATCAAATTAACCAGCAGATTCACAGCACGATACAAGAGTAGTTTCCCAGAGCTACTTCAAAAGACGTGAGCAGACCTGACTAGGGGGTCCCCGCTGTGTATATTGTGGCTGGGACGCATAAACAAAATTAAGAAGGTGACCCTCCCTAGGCTCCTTTTTATGTTCAATCCCTTCCTATAGCGATCCAAATGGAGTTCTTCCGGATGTTGAACTCCATAATCTCCAGCTTACTACAGCAGGGTAAACGTTAGAGGATAGCGCTTGACCTCCTGATGACTTCAAGACAGAGAGGGGGCTTGGGGCTTCCCAACTTAATTAGATACTACGAGGCTGCCCAATTGAGAGTGGTCCAGGAATGGTTCTCGGATAGCACAGACAAAATTTGGATTCGGATGGACAGACCGGTGGCAGGGGCCCGCTAGCTGGGCTCTTGTGGCTGCAGGGGCCAAACAGGCCCCCCAGTGCTAGGCTGAGCAGAGTACCTCAGATCACATGCATTATCTGGGATAGATGGCTCAGAAGGGGACACGTGTCAACCATATGCTCCCCATTTAACCCCATGTTCAATAACCGCGCCTTTTCTCCAGGAATGGAAAGAGGGTTGTTTAGTCAGTGGAAGGAAAGCGGGTGCGGGAAAATCCGTGACATGGTGTGGGAAGGAGAAATAGCTACCTTTGAAGACTGCAAGACACAGATCGGGCTCTCGGAGAAAGATAGGTACAAAAATATCCAGTTGAGGCACCGGCTCTGTCAGAAGGCAATTAGACAGGCAGCAATCAGGCCCCTAACTAAATTTGAGTCCTTTATCACAACGCACTCAGGGGACAAACACTTGGTCTCAGACCTATACTCGATTCTCCTAGAGTGTGCAGATAAAAAGAAGTGGCCCTATCAACAAGCCTGGGAGGGCAGGTCTCCAAAAGTTCCTGGGAGGGGCTGTGGAGGAACATCCCACAGATGACTAGATCCCTACAAAGACGAGACGCATGGAACAAAATGGTGCGTCAATGGCATTATAACCACCCGCAGGCTTCAAAAAATGTAAAATTCCACTTCAGGGGATTGCTGGAGGGGCTGTGAGGGGATTGGAGACTGGGAACATATTTGGTGGGGTTGCCCCAAGATCAAGGAATTCTGGATAGAAGTTCCGGGGCCCTTAAAGGAGATAGCCCCAGAAGTCTGCCTCCTTACTGTAGGAGAGAAATTGTGCAGCCTGAGCAATCTGGAGCAACGGGACACCCCGAAACCATAAAGGAGAGCCCTGATGACTTCAATTATAGCGGCTTGGCAGGTCATTAAAAAATATTGGAAAAGACCCACCGTCACAAATTACCAGGCTACGGAAAATTTTGGACACTCTGGCCTTAGAATGGATTACATATAAGATACAAGGGGACTCCGGAAAGTTTCACAAAGACTGGGGAGAAGTGTTCTCCTTCCTGAAAAGTGACTATGTGCAGCAGTGGTGCCCACAGAATTTGAAGGTCTTGGACATACATTGAGGGGGCTTCAGCACAACCGGTCCAACCCTTCATCTCCAGCGACACAGATGAGCTAATGAGCTATACCTTCTGCAATTAGCATCGGGCTCCACGGAGGAAGGGGGAGGAGGGGCTGCGGCGGGCGATCGAGGGGGAGTTGATACCATTGATAGTGATTTCCTTTCTTCTTTGAAAATGGCGATAAACATACTTTAACATTTTTAAAAAAAAAACAAAAAAGAAACCCCAGCGCACTGTACTGGAAGGTACATTGTACACTGATAAAATTTGCCAAGAAATGGCAACAAAGCGAAAGACTACGGGAAACAAAGTCCCCCAGTACTGAGAGTCTGAAGGGCATGTCAGTTTCCCCTTAATAAGTTGAGCACAGCAGAAGACTGGACTCCACTGGTAAAAGTCAGGCTAGGATGGTAAGACAAAAGCAAAAAGTTGGGGGGTTTACAACTGGAGGGAAAATTACACATAAATGGAAATCTTTCATAACACTTGCCCCTCCCAGACTAAGGACAGGTGGAACTAATCCACCCCTGGATGAGCTTCTTGTTCAGGTCGACTAAACATTCTGTACAAACCATCAGCATTGCTATGTTGGACCCCTGGCCTATGCTAAATGGTGAAGTCTAACCCTTGCAGGCTTATGGACCACCTGAGCAACTTTGGATTATTTCCCTTAAAATTCATGAGCCACTTTAAGGGCTTATGGTCAGTTTGCAAAGTAAAGTGGCTCCCATATAGATATGGCCTCAGCTTACTTAGGGCCCACACCACAGAGGAACATTCTTTCTCTACTGTGGACAACCTGAGCGCTCTGTTCTTAAGCTGGCGACTGATGAAAGCAATAGGGTATTCCTTGCCTTTCTCATCTACCTCTGATAGTGCAGCACCTATCCCAGTGTCAGAGGCACCTGTCTGCACAACAAAAGGTGTTTTGTAGTCTTTGCCCCTGACGACAGGGGCCTGGCACAAGGAGTCTTTTAAGCCATTGAAGGTCTTCCCACAATCCTCAGACCAAGAGACCTTGTGATTCAATCACAGGGGCAGCTATGGTGCCATAGTTTGCCATGAAGTTTCTGTAAATACCCAGTGAGACCTAAAAAGGCTTGCATCTGAGTTTGAGTAGTGGGGGTAGGCCAGTCTTGTACTGCTTGTACTTTACTGTGTATGATATATATATATATATATTTTATTTGTATATGATTACACAGTAATCTTTACAAAAAGTGTTTCTTTAAGAACATACTGCTAAATAAAATACATACATAAAACAGCTACTGTCTCATACACACATGATTGATGTAAGAAAAGAGAAATGACATAAAAGACTTACATAATACATAATGGGTCCTTTACACATGACAGTACATCGCATTTTAAAGCATATGACAATGCATTACTTACCGTAAAAGCATTTCTGATGGTTGTATCTGCTTAGATTCACATGCTGTGCATAGTCCGGCATCCAGTGGTCACTGCGGAGTATTACATTTTGTTTTTCGTAGTCGAAAAGGGGACGTCGACAAGGCGTGTCTGTAACACTATCCCTATAGTGACGTGCAGTGTACCCACAATCCCTCCCGCGTCGAGGTCCCTCTGTTTGTATTTTTTCTGCCCTGAGGGAGCCTATTAGACGTGAGTGAGTACAGAAAAAAGAAATATAGAAGAAAGTCTATGTTCCTTCCATCCGAGCAGGGAGGAAGCGTGGGCGCATGTGAATCTAAGCAGATACAACCATCAGAAATGCTTTTACGGTAAGTAATGCATTGTCTTCTGATGTTTGTTAATCTGTTTAGAATCACATGCTGTGCATAGACTAGCGAGCAGTACCCGGAGTTGGAGGTGGGTTGTGAGAAGGAACAGTAGAGAAAAGATGTCTTAATACTGCTTGTCCAACCTGGGAATCAGATCTAGAGTGGGCATCTAGACAGTAGTGTTTTGTAAAGGTGTGAACAGAACTCCAGGTTGCTGTTTTGCAAATGGACTCAAGAGGGACATTTGCAATGAAAGCTATGGACGCCCCAGTGCCTCGAGTGGAGTGTGCTCTTGGCTTGAAGGGTAGTTCTCTCTTAGCAAGAGAGAAACAGAGAGTGATGCATTGTACAATCCATCTAGAAATAGTGGATTTCGAAACTGCATCTCCTTCTCTTCCTGCTGCCACCGAGACAAAGAACTGTATAGTCTTTCTCAATGGTCTAGTTATTTCCATATAAAACATCACTGCTCTGCGAACATCCAGTGTATGCAGGCTCTTCTTACCTAAGTTTGAGGGATTATGAAAGAACGTTGGTAGTTCTATTGACTGGTTGACATGAAATTTAGAGATACATTTTGGTGCAAACCTAGGATGTGTGCGTAGAACCACCTTATCCTTGTGAACTGTAACAAATGGGTCTAGTACAGAGAGCGCTTGTAGTTCACTTACTCTCCTAATGGAGGTGATAGTTATTAGAAAAGCAGTCTTAAGAGTGATGTCTTTCAGTGTTGCTTTGTGCATGGGTTCAAAGGGAGACCCCATGAGCCTGGTTAGTACCACATTTAGGTCCCATTCGGGAGCGGGGTTAGCTATGGGAGGGTGGATCCTCTTCACTCCTTCCATGAAGGCTTTAATAACTGGGACTTTCCACAATGACACTAAGTTGGGAAGTGGTGTAAGCCGAAAGTGCAGCTAAGTGGACTTTAATAGAGTTAAACACCAAGCCTGAGTCTAGCAGGTGAGTCAGGTACAGAACAATTTGTGTGGGAGAGCAGTCAACTGGGTTGATGCTCCTTCCCCTACACCAGATGCCAAATCTTTTCCATTTGCTAGAATAACAGTGACAAGTGTAAGGCTTTCTAGCCTCCCTGAGAATGTCCATGCATCTCTGCGGGAGTTGTAAATGTCCAAATTCTATGAACTCAGGAGCCAGGGTGCTAAGTTCATGGTCTGAGGGCATGGATGTAGTGTCCTGCCCTTGTCCTGTGACAGCATGCTGTACGGGCAGGGAAGTTTTACTGGAGGAGATAGGGACATCTCGATCAAGTGAGCGAACCAAGGCTGTCTGGCCCACATAGGGGCCACCAGTATCATGGTAACTTGTTCCTGGTGCATCTTGTGCACTATCTTGTTGAGAAGGGGAGTCGGGGGAAAAGCATAAACAAATTTCCCTGACCATGGCATCGATAGACCTTTCCCCTTGGATTGGTTCTGGGGGTACCTGGAGGCGTAATCTTGGCATTGCGAGTTCTCCAGATTTGCGAACAGATCTATTTCTGGGAATCCCCATTGTGTGAAGACGTCGAAGACGATGTCTTCGTGTAACCGCCATTCGTACTCTGAGGGCACAGGGAAGTCTCTGCTGAGTTCGTCTGCTAGCAGATTGAGTTCCCCTGGTACATGTTGTGACAGTAGGAACATGTTGTGTTTGAGAGCCCACTTCCAGATGTTCTGGGACAGCTTGGACAGTCCTGGAGAGTGAGTGCCCCCCTGCTTGTTGAAGTAGTACATGGCTGTGGTGCTATCCGTGAGGACCATCACTGTCTTCCCTTGCAGGTGTGCCTGGAAGGCTTTCAGTGCCTTGAACACAGCTAGTAGCTCCAGTAAGTTTATGTGCTTGGATGCTACGCTCGGAGTCCAGACTCCGTGAGCAGTCTGATGGGATAGGTGAGCCCCCCATCCTGTGAGGGATGCGTCTGTGGTTAGAGTGGCTTCCACTGCGGGGGTGGCAAATGGTTTCCCCATTACCAGGTTTTCCTTCGAGCACCACCGTAGCGAGAGAACCATGGCCGGCAAGACCACCACTAAATCGTCCCATTGTCCGCTGGCCTGACACCACTGGCTGTTGAGCCACTCTTGCATTGGGCGCATGCGCAGGTGCGCGTGAGGTACCAAATAAATACATGACGCCATCATCGCTAGCAAGCGCATTACTTTGCGTACCGTCACCTCTCGACCGGCCACATATTGAGGGATTTGAAACAGCATGTTTTGGACCCTCTCGTTGGAGGGGAACACAAGGCCGTCCTTTGTTCGAATTAGAGCCCCTAGGAATTGTTTGATCTGGCTGGGGTCTAAGCTGGACTTCTTCTCGTTGATGGAGAAGCCCAGTTGAAACAAAAGGTCTACAGTCTTTTGGGTATTTGAGAAGCATGCTTCGTAAGAATCCCCTGTTATAAGCCAATTGTCGAGGTAAGGGTATACTGGGATGGACAACCTGCGCAGGTGGGCCGCTGCCACTACGTTCGTGAATACTCTCGGCGCTGATGCTATGCCGAAGGGTAGCACTCTGAACTGGTAGTGTTTGCCCTCTATCATGAACCTGAGGCATTTCCTGTGCGCTGGCAACATTAAAATATGAAAGTATGCATCTTTCATGTCCAGTGTTGTCATGTAATCTCCCTGTGAAAGCAGGGGGATTACCTCCTGTAGAGTCACCATACAAAACTTTTGAGGTTTGACAAATTTGTTTGCTGGGTGCAAATCTAGTACAGGGCGCATGGTTAAGTCCTTTTTGGGTGCAAGGAAGTACACTGAATAAATACCTTCCGTTATCTGGGATAGATGCACAACCTTTTTCTAGTATTTGGTCCACTTCTTGAAGAAGGATGGCGAGGTGTTCTGTATGTAGGGGAACTGTTGAATTCTATACAGTAGCTGCGGGCTATGGTTGATAGTACCCAGCTGTCTGATGTTATACCCTCCCATGCTGGAAGAAAGGATGTTAACCGGCCCCCAACCGGCGAAGCATGGGAGGGGACCCGAACCTTTGAGTCATTTGGTGTTGGTGGCTTGGGAACCTCTAGGGGTAGGACCCCGACCTCTTCCCTTGACACGATGTTGTCCTCTTTGGTTATATTGTCCACTGGTGCCTTGGTTAGAGGAGCAGTTATCTGCAGAGTATTGCTGCTGCTGTTGTTGCTGCTGGCGTTTGCCATAACCACGTTTGTTGGGAGGCCTTGAAATTTGATCTAGTGTCTTGATTGTGTCAAATTCCTTCTTTGCGGTCTCTAGTGCCTCATCCACCGCCTTACCAAAGAGGTTTGCATCTTCTATACGTTTGTTAATAAGAGATGCTTGTGTCTCAGGTTTAAAGCCTGAATTGCGTAGCCATACATGGCGTTTGAGTAGGATTCCTTGGACTAGGGAACGCCCAGCCGTCTCTGCAGCATCCAGAGTATTTTTAATGATGCTTTGGTTGACTAAGGTCCCTTCAGTCACCGTGGCTAGAAGGCGAGTATGTAGGGGTTCCGGTACCTCCTCAATGTCCTTACGTAGTTTGCTCCATTGTGCATCTGCGTAACTTGCCAGCAAAGAGTTGTTGTTGGCAATTCTTGTGGAAAAGGCAGCCGAGGCTGTAATCCTCTTTCCTAGGGTATACAATTTTTTACCCTCTATCTGGTGGTGCCTCGCTAGTTGACAGCGGGACCCCTGCTCTCTTCCTCGTATTTGTGACCACTAAGGAGTCTGGTACAGAGTGGCCCCTGATGTATAATGGGTCAGATGGAGAAGGACTAAATAATGTTTCTATCCTCGGGTTGACCCCTCTGATCAACGCGGGAGTGGACAGTGAAGGAATAATCTGTCTCTTTACTGAGGCGAGGAGGGGAATGGTTTGGCTGACAGGGGGTTTCTCCTTAATGATCTTTTCTACAAAGTCGATGTCAGGAGAAGTTTCCCCGGTCTCGATCTCGAAATACGCTGCTGCCTTGCGTAGGAGTGCATTAAAGGTAGGTTGATCGTCTATAGGAGATGAATTCATAATAGGTGAGTCTTTGGGTGGGGACAGGTTTATGGCTTCAGGGTCTGAAAACGCTGATGGGGACTGCCAGGGCTGTGAAGGGCCTTCTTCTGGGTCTTCTCCGAAGCCCCCCTAACCCATATCCGGGTTGTCTTCAAAACCTTCCTCCTCTAGGTTTTGTTCCCCTTCATTGCCTAAGAATTCGTCATCATCCTGAAAGTGGGGGTCCTCTGCCGGAGGTCATATAGATCTATATCCTCTTGGGGGGGATCAAACAGTCTGGGGTACTTGGCCCTGGGATCCTCCTGAGGTCCTTCTCTTGATCTCTTGGGTGTTGGAAGGTTCTGAGTCTCCATAAACCTCTCCATTTTGTCCATACAGAACTGGAGTCTTTCTAGGGTTTCTTGAGGTACCCCGGAGCGGTCAGGGGAAGAAAAGGGAGGGCCTTCCGTTAGAAAACGCTTCGACTTATGCCATAACGTCGAAGAGAGGTTCCCCTCGCCTTCTCAAAAGCCTTCTGGTAGGCTAGGAGTGCCTCTCGACGGAGCGGGCAGTTCCAGCCTTCCTTCTGACCTTTTCGGCGTTTCCCGGGCCTTATGAGCGGTAACTGACGTCTCTTTCGCCGTCCGTCTCTGGCTATCGGTGGAAATAATCCTCGCCAGGCTCTCGACAACTAAACTGTCTGTCAAGGGTACCTCCGGCGTCGACGTTACAGGCGTCGCTTGCTCTTCACTGACGGGCACTCTCTGCCGGTGCGTGTTGTCTGGCGGTTTAGTGATAGCGCCCTTATCTGGGGGGTAGCCCAATTGCGGTTGCGAAGGGGGCTTCATACTCTTACGGTCTGAGTAGGCCGCCGGTAGGACCTGCGTCTCCGTTGGCACTAATGCTCACTCCGTCTTCGACGAGGAAGAGCCGTGGGTAGTATGTTTACGGGAGTGTTTTGTGTGCGTCCTTGTCGCCGGGGTGTTCATCCCCATAAGCAGGGCGTGAGCCGAGCTTGTTGGGGCCGGGGACGGATGACGAGGAGCGTGAATGCTCCTTAGAGAGGTCTACGACTTCCAAAACGGACGTCGGGTTGTCACATTCCTCGTCACTTTCTGCGGCAACGGCGGGCGATGAATCAGACCTAGACATGGCGTAGGCTGCCCACCTCTTGACCCTACGGTCTTTCAAAGTCTTTGGCTTAAGGAGCTGACAGGCCGCACAGCCGTCTTCTTTGTGGTTGAGGGGCAAGCAACGGTTACACCGTTTATGCTCGTCTTTCCAGGTAAATTTGCCTTTGCAACGCTGGCAAAACCTAAAGGGTGTCCTCTCCATAGCTGAGGAACAGATTGCATGTGACAACAACCCCGAAGGAAAGGGAAGGGAAAGGCATCCTCAAAGAGAAACAATAAATGTCCGACGACCCCACTCTCCCTACTGTATTTGGCCGTCGAGGCCAGGCCACGTGTTCAGCGAACGACGAACAACCTCCTCCGTCGAAGGCACCACCGTCGGAGATCTTGATCGACGGTGTACAGTTTTGCAGCTACGACGCTGAAGGAGGGATGCAAGTAATAATTTAAGTTAAGGGCGACCAAAGGTCGAATAAAGTTTTTTGCAATGTCTCTCGAGGAGCTCTGTGTATAGGCCACCAATATCTGGCCGAAAAAAAAATAATCTGAGGGACCTCGACGCGTGAGGGATTGTGGGTACACTGCACGCCACTATAGGGATAGTGTTACAGACACGCCTTGTCGACGTCCCCTTTTCGACTATGAAAAACAAAATGCAATACTCCGCAGTGACCACTGGATGTCGGACTATGCACAGCATGTAATTCTAAGCAGATTAACAAACATCAGATACTTCCTTATTCATGTACATTATTTTTATATTCCACAAAAAACTTCAAGAATCTCAATACAGCCATCTATAATTTTACTCTTTTACCATTTAACATATCCAACCATGAAAGATTAAAATCAACACATTCTGTATTCGGTACATTTTGGCTAAATCTGTCAATTCGTTCTTTCCTCAACCCATCACACATTGTCAGAATATGTGCTAATGTTTCACGGATTTCATTCTTTTTACAAAATCTACACAGCGAAGGGTGTCTGTCACCAGTTCTTATTTTCATTATGTCCCCTGTTTTGAGCACATTAAAATGGAATCTCATATATTCCTGTCTCCACACTTTATCCGGGAATTTGCTAAGGTATGGTTCAGGCTTCCCCATCTTTTTACAATGCGATATTAAGTGCATATACAATTTAGATTTTAAAACCTCATTTACAGTAAGATTCCAATCAAAGTGTAGCAATAAATTCTTAATCTTCATTGAGTTTGAAATAAGCAACCCACGAGGAACCTCCAGTTTATCAAAAACTGCATAAGATTCTTCAACCATATCTTTAAGGTACTTTGAAACCGGAGACCTGCTCCTGATTCGTTTACCCATGATGTCACATAGGGTTGTTTCTTTACAGGTAATCAGTTTCCTATAAAGTGACAATCTCCACCATTCTATTACGCTTCTGATTGAAAACAAACCAAGCTCGTAACGGATGGCTGCGAGGGGGACACATTTAGGCAGACACCTGACCATTGATTTCACTAATCTGGATTCATACCTTGTTACCTCGCTCCGGCACCACAGGGGTGCTAGTTCCATGCCATAACATAGTTGTGCCACTATTTTGTTTTTATATAGGCGTATACATGGTAACAAGGAAAATGTGCAAAATTTTAGATAGATTTTGCGAAGCTGAGCTATCATGGGATTAGATTTACCATTCATGTATGCCCGCTAGTTTATCTTTTTACTATTACCAAATACAGGATATCCCCGATACCTTATAGCGGTACTCGTTGGTAGTTTCTCCTGGTTTAAAAACTGTTTTGCTATAGTTGATTTTTAAAGAATTTATACTGATGTATTCTTTGAAGGTAGTAAGAAGACACTGAAGTACTATAGGGGTATGGTCATATTTATTTATTTATTTATTTATATTTCTGTAGCACGCAAACAGCCCACGGGCATTGAGGCGCTATTACTTGTAAGAGCTTAGTTACAGATCCAGGAATGGTAGCAGTCGTTGGTACATTATAAATACTACAGACATAATTCAAAACTTACATCTTATGCAATTGGTCATGACATTAAAGCTTATGCAGTGGGCCATATGTATAGTATTCATGCGAATGTTACATCATCTGCATACGCTGTCCGATGCACCTTAATACCTTCTTACTTCTGGTGAACTTACCACTAGATTTTTTTAGATAACTGCCAACATCAAAAAAGTATAGGTTAAAAATAATCTGTGCTTATATACCCTTACTTTAAACCATTTTTTACCATTATTTCTTGGGATAATATCCCCTCTGAGCTAAAGCACATTCTTATTCTTGAGTCTTCATGCATATTATAGATGATAGATAATAAAGGTGAAGGCATTCCTAATTTAGCCAATTTGGTCCACAAGATTGTTCTATCCACCAAATCGAACGCTGACGCCAAGTCAATCGAAGCCACATAAATAGGAGAATTCTCAGGGGTCCAGGCATACTGTTGCATAATATTCACCAGAGCAATTGCCTGTGGTTCAGATTCTTTCGAAACCTTCCACCCATCACTTTTGTGGTCACAGTTTGTCTCTCCATGTGAGAGAGGGTATGCCCAGACGTGGGTCCCTTGCTCGCTGCGCCTTAGGGAACCGGGCTGCACCTCACTGAGGAGGTCCAACAAGGACGAAACATGTCTGGGGTTGCTTGGTTTTCTGTGCAGAGGGGACCTGGCCTAGCAGTTCAGGCTGGCCTGCTACCATTGGTGGCTGCAGCTGACTGATTTGCACATGGCTGGACCCCTTTTGCAATGGCGCAGACGGGCTAAAAAACGGTGGTGTGGAAGGTTGCCCAGAGCAATTGCCAGTGGTTCAGATTCATTCGAAACCTTCCACCCATGACTTTTGTGGTCACCGCATAATATTCACCAACAACCCACCTGCATTTGTTCCCACATTTTTTCTAAAACCAAATTGATATGGTCACAGAATATTAAATGTATTCATCCATTTCCGAATATGCTCTAGAATTAGGCCTGCAAAAACTTTTGCATCAACATTCAGAAGGGCTATCGGTCTATAACTAGTTGGCATGGACCTGTCGCCCTTCTTATAAATTGGCACCACATAAGACATTCGCCAACTTGTCTGAATAGATTTTGTGTTCAGAATATCTTTGAAATAGAGAAACAAGATTTTAGCCTAAAAATCTGAGTTCCCTTCAGGACCATATTACTGAGCAGATTCGGTCCTGGTGCTCTAGAGGAAGAGCTTTACATAATAATTCCTTCGATGTCACTTACACTTATTGGGATATTCCAAGGTACATTTCCAATGGTAATTGGCAAGATCCACTTCTCTTTTGGAGGACTATATAATTTACTAACATGTCCTTCGCAAGTCTCCAAAGTAATACATACTGTTTGATTAATAAAGATGGGCCGGCCCAAATGAAAATACAAAGCCCAAAATGTGTGTGTGTTTGAATCAAGAAGAGATTTAAACATGTCCTCTGCATCCTGCTGAAAGAGTTTCGCTCGCAGACATTTTGCTTTACATTTCCATTTATTTTTTATCTTTTTGATTGTACCAATATCTGCCTCTCTAGAGTGATATTTATAAAAAAATTCTAATTTCTCTGTTCCTGTCTTTCTTTAGAGTTTGCATTTCTTCACAAAACGAATGTTTGTGCCTCATTCTCCCTATAGTTGTTTTCCTTATGCCTGACGGACCTTTAATTACTGACTCTATATAATTCTCAAAGGTGTCAAATAAATAAGTCTTTTGTTTTTGGCTCAGATCCTCTTTTCGAAATCCAGCTGAAAAAGGGCGTTTATTTTCCCTATGTTAGCCTGATGCCAAGAAATTCTATTTAGGGATTTGTTGATTGATAATACGGGAGAGTGCCACGCTCCCCTCACACCTATCAAGATCTACTTGTAGTGTCATTTTCAATATTTTATGGTCACTCTCCTGAGTAGATATTAACAGAAATTCTTCTATAAGGTTAAATATCCTTATACTAACAAAGATGCAAACTACGGTAGAATACCATTTTCCATTTGACCAAGTTGATTGATCAAGGGTACCTTCCAATAGATCATGTACACAATACAGCCCCTATCCTGAAAGGAAATGTGCCCATAGTCCACCTTGATAACATTTCTGTGATACACTCTTATCCTCAGGCAAAAAAAGATCACTACTATAATTTTCTAAACAAATATCAGATTTAAAATCGCCACTAACAATAACATTCAGTTCTTTGCACATATCCCGACATTCCTGGATAACTAGGTCTAGTGTCTCAGTATTTTTATTCAGATCCATGTCCGAGCACCAATATATATTGATAATTAATAGATATATCACTGACTCCATTTGCCCTAGTCTCAAAAAGACTTTTTTTTGTGGCAGTTGATGATATACCGTAAATCCATCCAACGATAGATTTGACAAGGCCCAAGTTTCTTGAATGCACAAAAACGAGAACTCAGTAAACATTGAGCAGATAGTTGATGACTTAAGTAAAGATCGAGATCCCCTAGAGTTCCATGATATAAAGATGGTGCTACGTGGACTCTCGGAGATATCTTTCATGCCCTGAATCCTAGAAATAGATTCTCTAAGTGTCAAAGCAAGCCATCCAAGTTCCGACTCATTGCTTGGTATCTGAGTATTTGTTCTTTCATCACCATAAACAGATTTATTCACTTGTAATTCTCTTATATTATATGCTCGTTCTCCTTCCTGTATCTTCAGAAAGCCCTGGCTATAACTTTCTAGATCGCACCTGAACCTTTGCATCAACGTTACCTCAGATAGGACCAATTCATATATTGATCTGGAGTAAAAGACTATTCTTATGTAGTCAGAGCTATGTGGACGTATGTTATGTTATTTTGCACTTATATAGCGCCTTATATACCATTGGTATGGTCTGAAGGCGCTGGTAGTTTGAACGCCCTTGGCAACCGAAGTTCAGATCAGTAGGGAGAGTCAAAAGGTGCGTGTGAGCACCGGGTATGTGTACAGCTCGTGCGGTATTCGCGTAATAGCTGCTTCTTAGCGGTAGGTGTGGTGGTTGAGAGATCAGGAGAATGTGTTCGTTCTGGCAGGATTTATCCTGAACGGATGTGGCTGCGTTAGGCCTGAGGAGAACGCCTGGCTGGGGGTGTGAAACCAGCAGTGTTTACATAGAATGATGTGGAGTAAGCGGCGGATCTTGGTATGAGAACAGTTATACCAAATGGTGTCATAGTATCTCTGTGTTCTAGTTGAGTGGTGATGTAAAGGAGAGAGTAAGCGTGGTAGTGTGATATGATGGGTTATATGCTCTTTCAAACATTCTCTGCATTCCAAACAAGACTATATACGTCATGCAATTCTATGCGCTCCAGGTACTCGTCTGCTTTATGCCCACACGTGTACTATGCATTCATCTGTTTTACGCACTCACCCCCTCTACGACTATGTAGTCCAACAGCTTAATATTGCTGGAAGATATTAATGAGAGACGAGGTATCTCATTAAATAAGGACAGGATCCTCCATCGGTTTAAGGACGGAGGCTCCCCTATTGTCAACAGGAAATTCAGTGCAACACTTGGATCATCCACAAATTTAGGCTGTCTCCAATCAATTCTGTGCCCCGTCCATGTTTTTGAATACATTTTTCCTTGATCCTCAGCATCGGAATAAATTCTACTACCACCCACTTTGTTGTTACCAACAAAAATGCCATCTCCATCCTCGACATTTTGTGTAGTATTTACATTCTTTTCCTGCTCCCTATTTGTATTCTATAATTCATACTTCTCTCTCATCTCTTCTCCCCTTACCTTAACTTCATCTTGTGATAGATTTCTCATAGGCCCTACTCCGTTACCTACCTCTTCATTGATAGAAAAGTGTACCTGTGGTTTAGTTGTACATCCCCCATGACTTAATATTGTCACTGATGTTTGGTATTTTTTATTCTTTTATGTTCATTCAGTTCCTGATCCATGTGTTACGTGGGTATCCTTTCTATAACATTCACTATATCTTTGGTCAAATCTCCCACCTGGGTTTTGGGGTTATACAAAGACACATGAGGGCCAGGCCTTAAAGAATGTTCCACGAGATTAAGAAACGCTTGTTCAACCAGTTTTATATCCTCACTTGGGATCACAGTTGGATTAGTCACCACTTTTTTTGATATCCTCACTTGAGATCATGGTAGGGTTGATCACTTCAATGGCGTTCACACATTTTCATCCACCCCTACGTTTCCCCCTTTGGGTACTTCTAGGGAGTATGTAGTGAAAGCCAAGCTAGGATGAGACTGAGACTTCATATTATTACTTATCTCAACAGCTTCAGTTTCTCAAAGTAGGCTGTTAGTTTTTCTTTATTCTTACGATTAAAGAACTGTTGAATGCCCAATACCTCATTTGATCCTTCTGATTTCATACAATTCTCTATGCTTCCCTCGTTTTTTTTTTGTATTGTTATCATTTTTGTTATTTTGTCGTTTAGATGTTTTGGCTTTCCCTTCCTTATGTTTCATTGCTTCTGTCAGTGAGTTAAATGCTTCTCCATATTCCTTAGAATTTCCAGCATGTATTTTCTCTATGTGTGGGTCAGTAGTGCTTATCTCATGATGTTCATGTGGGCCCAATGCATCCATCACCTCTAGAGCCTTTTTACTTTCCTCTCTCAATTGTGTAAAGTCCAAAACTCCTCCTTCAGCTGACAGACTGCAGATATCTTTAATATTTGAACTACAGTTTTTTTTATTTTTAAAGAGGGTACATTTTTGGATTTCTTATTATTGACTGTATTAGTGTTATTTTCAGTCTTAGCTCTTCTTTTGAGCGCCCTGGCTCGCATTTTCTTTTCTCTGCATGAAATATAATACTCAAATGGAGCCTTTTGCTCAGGATCAGAATCCCCACCCTGCTCATCCATCAATACCTGTTTTGGTATGGCCCCCCCCTCAATCACATCCAGCAACACAGATGGATTATCCAAGTTAATCACTGTCCATTTTAACTAGAACAAAACCCATTAGTTTTTCCACGCTTTTGATTTTCTCTAAGTTAGTCAGCACCAATGTCTTTAAATCCTTCACATCGTCCCCTTCTATTTCAACTTTCATTTCTTTACCACAAAAGATAGTATCCTCATAGGCCTGACACTTTGGCGGATTAGCATTTAAGTGGGACTCATAAACACCCTTTCCACCTATAAATTCATTTAATGTTTGTGTGCCCTTAGCGAATAACATTTTTGCTTCATTGTTGCCTTCAATCATGCAATCATTTTTACTCATCTCTAATGTGTGGACAAAACCCTCGAGTCTGCTCAATTTTTTACTTTCAAGTATCATGAACCTTAATTCTTGTATTTCTACATTTGTCCTTTCATGGCCCCTATCCAGGAGATTCAATATCCTGGTAAGTACCAGGAAATATTCAAAGGATGCCATAATATCTTCTTCATTAGATCCCTCATTAGGGTGAATGATGTTAGACACTTCATGTTCCTGACCAGGAAGTGTGCCCAAAGTAGATGGGCTTGAGCACTTATGCTGGTCAGGGTTTATTACCCCTCTTGCCTCCACTCCACATAGGTCTTTCACAATCCCACCCTTGTTCTCTGCGGCAGATATTCACATAGAGGCGCCACAGATATTTTTACATCCTAATATCATCTCTAGATTTTAAGGTTTATGTAGATGTACATTTTCCAGACCCCCTGCCCTAGTGCTTACAGGAGTTGAAGGGCCCCTGGACAACCTGACCCTGATATTTATAATGCGCCTATACACAAGAGTTTCAAGGCGTGACGAGGCAAGGAAGGGGGAACAAAGGGAAGACCGACAATGATCTTACTAGGCCAGATGACACTGAGATCGCGCAAGTTCAGTGGAGGGGGAGGGGGAAGTGTGAGGGGACAGGGGAGGGGGCAGTGCAGTACATGGGATCACACAGTAAAACAATTAAAATAAATAAATACAAAATAAATAAAAAGGGAGGCCAGCTGGTGGCAGGAGCAAGGGTAAGTGCAGACATCAAGTGTCAAGTGCTGGTAGGGGACTGTAGCGATACAGTCACAGATCCCGAGTGTAAGGAATGCTAGGGGGGGCAAATAGTGCAGGAGTGCAACTGGGAGGGAGGGGTCCAGGGCCCAAGATCAGAGGGTACGCAGGTGACCAGTGCAGTTTAAATTTCAACCAGGAGTTCAGCAGGGGAGAGGAAAAGAGAAAGCAGAAGCAAAGAGGAAGGTCTTGAGGTGCTTCCGGAAACAGAGATGGTTCTCCTCAAGTTTCAGAGAGGCAGGGAGGCAGGGAGGCTGTTCCAGAGGGAGAGCCCAGCCAAGTAATCAACCACCAACTTGGAGAAGCAACTGACCCTGCAGGAGTTGGAGGCAGAGAAGTGAAGGGCTCAGGCAGGAAGATACGAGTTGAAGGTATTGAGGCCCCAGTCCCCAGAAGGCTTTGTGGACAATGCAGAGGGTTTTGAACTTAATCCTCGCAGCCACTGGGAGCCTGAGATTTCAGTCCTGGAGAGATATGATCCCTGGGCTTGAGGCCATGGACAGGTCTTGCAATCCTGTTTCGGATGAGTTTCAGGGGGGGGGGGGGCGGAGAGTAGAAGCAGGCAGATTTAGAAAGAGGCTGTTGCAGTAGTCCAACCTAGAGAGAACCAGAGCTCTGGGGACAGTGAGCTTCTGGGGGAAGGAAGGGAAAGGAAGAATACCTCTGAGGAGGTGCAGTTGGTAGTGTGACTTCTTGGTGATGTGAGGAGAGAAGGAGAGTGTGGAGTTGAAGAGGACTCTGAGGTTTTTAGCCTCACAGGTCGGAGTAGGAAGAGTGCCAAGAGAGGCCGGTCAGAGAGTTACAGGAAAGGAGGGAGCAGGTGTGCTGATGAGGAGAATCTCAGTCTTACTGGCATTAAGGCAGCACACCACTCCTGGATAGCAGACAGACAGTCAGAGATGAGAGATGGTGAAGAGGTGGCAGAGGGGAGCCTGGAAATGAGCCGAGTGTCATTTGCATAGCACTGAAAGTTAGGGCAGAGAGCGGAAATGCGGCGGGCAAGAAGCGCCACGTATTGGTTGAACAACCAGGGAGAGATGTTAGACCCTGGAGAACACCACAGGTAGAGAGAGAGAGATATAGAGGAGAGAAAGGACCCAAGTTGGACCTGGGAGGGTCGATCGGAGAGGAAAGAGGTCAGCCAAGCCAGGGTCTGATCGGTGATACCCAGGTTATAATGGAGACGGTTGAGCAGGATGGCATGGTTGACCGTATCAAAGGCAGAAGAGAGATCAAGTAAGATGAGGATACAGGGGGGATTAAAATAGAGTTTGGAAAGCAGGTCTTCTAGGATGTTTAGGAGAGCAGTTTCCATGATTCTGGCGGCTCTGAAGCCAGACTGATGGTCATGGAGGCATATTCAGCGTGAAGGTTAAGCTGGGAGATGGCCAGCTTTTCCAAGAGTTTGCCAAGAAAAGGAGTAATGGAGATCGGGCGATAGTTAGCACGGCAGGAGGGATCGGCTGAGGGTTTCTTAAGAAGAGGGTGCACAAGGGAGTGCTTCAGGGGGAAGGGAAGACTCCAGTGGTGAAGGAGTGGTTACGGAAGACAGCTGGAGCAGGAGCCAGGGTGTCAATGTGGTCCTTGAGGATTTTGGAGGAACAGGGAAGAACCTGTTTTGAAGAGACTTTCATAGATCGGATTTGTCTAGAAATCTCTTCAGGGGAGAACAGGGGAAAGGCAGAGAAGGAGGGAGGAGGGGTGGCCGAAGAGGGGTCAGAGGAAGAGCAGAGAGTAACAGGAAGAGGGGGAGAGGAAGAGAGAGAGGACAGGATGGCCTGAGTTTTAGAGATGAAATGAGACGCCAGGGCTGTGCAGAGGGCCTGGGGAAGACAGGAGAGGTAGAGACTGCAGCATGATTGGCCAGATCCTTATAGATGCCGAATCCTCCCTCCACCTACTTCATACCCAAGGTAGACCACATATCCTTTACCAATCTGGCACTTGCTGGCCTTTATGGTCAAGTGGGCCTTCTGAGGAGCCTGCAACACAATTCTGAGGTGCTTCCCATGACCCTCCCAGGTGGCACTGAAAACGGCTAGATCATCCAGATAAGCAGGGCAGAATTCATCCAACCCATTAACAACATGATTTACAAGCCTCTGAAAAGGGGCAGGTGCATTCTTCAATCCAAATGGCATTACCCTAAACTGTTAAAGGCCTTCTGGAGTTGAGAATGCAGTCTTCTCCTTGGCATGTTCTGCTAGGGCTATCCCTCAATTGAGCTGTCTGAAGGACTGCCTTGGTACAGGTCAGGAAGAGTTTCAGATTCCTCCTCTTCTATATATGATGTCAAGAGCAGTGCAACAATTTCAATTCCAGGGATGAAAGCCTTCACTCTATTCACATGGAACACCTTTAGAGCCTGTCCAGCCCTTCCAAGGTCCACTAAATAGTTCAATTCACCCAGTGGCTCCACTATTGAGTAAGGGCCGGACTATTTATCCTGTAAAGCTCTAGGCCTTATAGGGTTCATTATCAGGACCTGTTGGCCTTGAGTGATAAGGGAATCAATATCAATGTTTCACCAGAGCTTGCGCAGCTTTCAACTTATCACTGGCCTGAGCCATCAGGAGGACCATTCTCTTCCTTAATCCTAACACCTAGTCAACAACATTGGTAGCGATAGGGGGAGTAGGCATCTCCCACCCCTCCTTGACTATAGCCAAGGGTCCACTAACAGGGTGACCAAAAAGAAGCTCAAAGGGACTGAAGCCAACCCCCTCTTGAGGTACCTCTCTGTAGGCAAAAAGTAAGCATGGCAGAAGGAGATCCCATTTTCTCATTTATAGAGAATGAGCTGGGGGCAAATCCGCTGCAATTTTGCAGATTTTCGGCACTATTACCACCGGCGGTAATAGCGCAAAAATTCCCCATTGGGCCCAATGGGGAATTCCCGAATGGGCCCAATGGGGAATGGGAACTTACTGTTACACCAAACCCGTGATCCAGCACTAATAGCGCCGGGGGGTTTGGCGGTAGGGCTAATAGCCCTGACGGTAATACCGTCGGGGTTACCGGCCAACTTGTGATGAGGCCTTATGTCCACTATGAGTTATTATGAGTTCCACTATTCGAAGAGCGTCTCCACAAGGGTGCAGAGCTATTTCCAGGAATTGGGAATAGGATGGTAGTACAGACTACCCTATCAAAGGTGAGTGGCCCTTAGGGGAGAATAATTTATAAAAGTCTATGGATGTGCCAGGGGCCACCGGTAAGTGTTGCGAGTACTCCCCGAACCTCAAAGCAGTCCGGACCAAACTTCGCCAGTCTAGTCCAGTTCGCTTGCAGGTTCTAGACCAGCAGTTGCGCGTCTGTCTTTCTGGGGCTGCGTTCCGGGACGCAGTCTCTGGCGGGACAGTGGCCTTTTCTCCGCTTCTGGGGGAAAGGATGAAACCAGTTCCACTGCAAGTCGTCTTAGGGCACAGCAGCAAGGCATCCACCAAGCTCGTCACCACAGCAAGGCAAAACGGGTACCACGTAGGCTCGGGTTCAGGCGGACTCTCCTAATTCCAGAACTAGTAATGATAGGTGTACGAAACTCAACGGGAGAGTGCCTTCTACCAAGAGCGGAACAAGTTACTTACCTCTAACTGTTGTTCTCCAGCATGGGTCTGGCATGGATTCACATGCTCATGAATATTCCCCGTCGTCAGGCTGGGAATCCTCGGTATAGAAAAAAATCAGTATCAGTTTCATTTCTGATCTGTCTTTCTTAGTAGTAACCAATCACTGGTCTCTGGGTCATACTGCCCCCAGCCAATGACTGCCCTCTCCCTAAGCCCCGCCTCTGGCAGCCATCCTCAGATTTGGTAGCACGTAAAGTGGCAGTATGACCAAGTGAAGTGCCGCAGAGGGGTAGGCAGGAGGGTTCGCATGTGAATCCATGCCAGACCCATGCTGGAGAACAACAGTTACAGGTAAGTAACTTGTTCATTCTCCAGCATGGGGTCTGGCATGGATTCACATGCTCATGAATATAGGAATACATAGCAGTATACACATGCACAACCACGGGAGGTGGCAACAGGCTCAACTTTAAGCAATACCAAAACACTCAACATTAAGCATCTCTTACCTCCTCACCAGGCTCACCTTAAACGAACAGGTTGCGCAGTACTGCTTGGCCGACCCTGGACTCCTCCCTGGAGTCCCGATCGACGCAGTAGAATCTCCTGAAGGTGTGTGTCGACCTCCACGTCGCAGCCCTGCAGATGTCGAGCAGGGGCACACCAGAAAGGAACGCCGTGGTAGCAGTGATCGCTCTGGTCGAGTGGGCTCTCGGACGGCCGGGCAGCGGTCGGTTTGCCAACCGGTGACAGTGCATGATGCAGCCGGAGATGGAAGCCTTCGAGAGAGCCTTCCCTTGATTCACAGGTCCAAAGTTTACAAACAGCTGTGATGTCTTCCGAAAACTCTTCGTGAGGTCCACGTAGAACTTCAGCGCTCTAGCTACGTCCAGCGAGTGCAGAGTTTTCTCAGCCGGCGACGAAGGCGACGGGAAGAAAACTGGCAACACCGAGGGCTCGTTGAGGTGGAAGTCCGACGGCACCTTGGGCATGAAGGAGGGGTGCGTCCTCAGCACCACCCTTGTGTCGTGAAAAGTCAAGTATGGTGGCTTGCAAGATAGGGCCTGGATCTCTCCCACTCGTCGTGCGGAGGCGATGGCCACGAGAAAAGCTGTTTTCCACGACAGAAACTTCAACGGTGCCGAATGCATAGGCTCAAATGGGGCCCCCCATGAGCCTGGTCAGCACCACGTTCAGCGCCGGGGCAGGGGCCTTCACCGGCGTGAATGATCAGAACAATCCTTTCATAAATTCCTTCACCAGCCGATGAGACCACAAGGACGCCCGTCCCGTAGTCCTGATGTATCGTGAGATGGCGGCCAGATGTTTCTTGATGGAAGCGTGAGCTAGTCCAGCCTTGGCCAATGACAGTAGGTACGGCAATACTTGAGGGGCCGTAATCTGCAGAGGGTTAATCTTCTGTGCACGGCACCAGACAGAGAACCTCTTCCATTTATGTCCGTAGCACTTGAGAGTTGAGGACGCCCTGGCCTTTGCAAGAACCTCTCTGCAGTCAGCTGGGATGTCGTACCCTCCAAACTCTAGTGATGCAGGAGCCAGGCCTGCAAGTTCCGCGACTCTGGGTTGTGATGAAGAATGGCGCCTCCTTCTCTGGAGAGAAGATCCGCGTCCGTCGGCAGCTTGAGACGCTGACAACTCCAGAAGGTCCGGGAACCAGATCGGTCTCTGCCACGCCAGTGCGACGAGGATCATCCTGCACCGGGACCTCTTGAGCTGTTTGATGAGCCGGAGCAGCAACGGCAACGGAGGGACCGCATAAAGAAATAGGCCGTCCCAGGGGAACGAGAAAGCATCGCCCATGCTCCTCGGCTGGGGGAACCTGCTAGTGAACCTCCGGCACTTGGAGTTCGTCGCCGTCGCGAAGAGATCGATCTGGGGTTCGCCCCATCGTTGGAGTCAATCCACTTGATCCTGGCGTAGTTCCCACTCGTGGCAAGAGCGCAGCTCTCTGCTGAGTGAGTCGGCAATGGTGTATTTTATTCCTGCCAGATGAAAAGGCACCAGAAACATCCCTTGGGCGACGGCCCAATGCCACAGATCTTGGGCTTCCTTGGATAGGGCAGGGGATCTGGTTCCACCCTGCTTCCGGATGTAGAACATTGTGGAGGTGTTTGTTAGGCAGAAACCTGTGCAGTTCCCTTTGGGAACACTGCAAAAGATTTAGGACTACAGGTGTTAGCAGTAAACCCACTTGGTAGCAGTCTGTACCACCCAGATTTACCTGGTAGCTGTGGCTCAGCAGTCAGACTTCCCTCAAGAAGAGTTAGGCAGTATGCAAAGTATACACAATAGGCACTCAGACACAATAGCACAAGCAAACACTGACCAGAGCCTTGGTATCAAAGTATATAATTATTCATTTAAAAATACACTGTTTGAAACACTCCAGCACTCTTATTGTAAAACACTCTAAACACAGTTACTATTATGATATATACAACCCTTATTCCTTATCAGACAAGTCTTAGTTAACACCACTTTTTTCCAGACAGAGGCGAGCGCTGAACTATAGATGGCACTCCAATAAGTTCATGAAAAAGGCAGAATATGTGAAGATACACCACTCTTAGATTTAGGAACACTTTTAGCAAGGCAGAAGAGCAGAAGTCACTTGTGAGTCAAAGTCCATAGGCTGGGCCCACTCTTAGAGAGAGCAGAGCACAAATGCGCCCAAGATCACACAGTTACACTAGGCTTTGAAAGTCTTGCAGAGAGTTTGAAAAGAGTTTAGAAAGGCTCAGAAAAGTTTAGCCAGGGTGTCCCAGGCTAACCCAGGTTCGAAAGCCGGGGGCTAAATCTACCCCGTACAGTCGGTGGCAAGGGAAGCCAGGCGGAACTCGGTACCTTAAGTGGGAAGGATCCTCCAGCGGTGGCAGTTGTTCCTGGCAGCGGGTGCAAGTCTCGGCGTCATCCAGAGGAAGAGAAGATCTCGACTTGGAGGAAAGATGAAGGTCGTTGCAGTGCCAGGGAAGAAACCAGCCGCAGAGTTTTCCTGTTAAAGGTATTAGCTTTATTTCGCAGTCGTGGAAAAACGTGGTATTCCGGTTGCCGGGGTGCTTGGCACAGGCAAGGCAGCCACGAGATGCGTCGGGAAGGCGAAAAGACGGTGAAACTGGTTATCCCCACCAGTCAAAGGAAGAAGACTCTCCGGCGGGAGATCTCCTCCGTCGTTGGGAAAAGTGGTGAGACGGTTCAGCAGGGCTCCACCGGTGGTGTCGTCGTAGCAGGTCGGCTCAGCTTCTCCCTCGTCGGATTCTTAGGTCCTGTGGTGACTTCTGAAGTTCCAGTCTCCAAAGCCCTGCTTTTATGCAGAAAACCCCCATTCACTCAGCCTAGCTGTCACTCAAACATGCTTAGTGTTGAGCCGGCCAGCTCACCACTTGGGCCAATCAGGACGGAGTGCGACTTGAGTTGCTTAGGCAACTCAGTCCAGGGTGCCTAAATCCCCCACCACCCCTCCTAAGTACCCCAGAGTGGCACCACTTTGGAGGGCTTCTGTGGAGAAGCCCACCAAAAAGTGGAACAAAGGGCTCGACTTGGGTTGGAATCACAGAAGAGAACACAAACGCCATTTTAGAACCGAGTTTTGGCAAAAATTACCAACCGAAGAATTAATAATAAATAAACCAACCAGCGGTATGTTCGAGGCTATCGTAATTAAATAAATAAAGATAGTAGCCTCGAACAATGGGAAAATCCCATAGAGAAATATTCGCGGTTGAATATAAAAAGTAGTATCCACTGCCACCAGCCAAAAGTCAATCAGGGGGGAAGTGCCCCCTCGACTAACAGACCCCGGGGTAATCGAATTGCCACGGCCAGTACGTCCACAATATGATGGTTTGTACTGGTTCTGTTCAGAATTCAAGACTAGTAAAGTCAATGGTGACTTTACATGACCTGGGAGACAGTAGTCAGTCCCAGGGTATGGAGTCTATACTGGGGGGCACTATGACACCCCAGTGTTCCTGCACTGAGGGTGCTTTGTAACACACATCACAAAAACACATGAAGCCCTATGGAGTAAAAGACCCCATAGCCCAACACATCTAGAGTCAAAGGAATACACTCAAATCATGTCCAAGAGTGAGGGTAAAAGAGTCTCACTCTTGGCAGGAGAAAAAAAATAAACCCCAAAAATCCAGCAAAGCTGCTGGGGGACTCACTAGGTTAGGAAATTCAGCCTAAACAGAGAATTCTCCCTAACAGTGTTGTCGGTGAAGATCCTCACCACCTTGCCCTTGAGGGACGGAAGAAAAGACCTGAGGGCCCAGAACACTGCGCGGAGCTCCAAGATGTTGATGTGGAGTGACTTCTCCTCCGGGAGCCAAAGGCCTCTCGCATGAAGATCTCCGGAGTGCGCTCCCCAACCTTCCAGGGAGGCATCCGTCGTCATCGTCACCTGGTGAGCTGGGGTCTGAAAGTCCATGCCCGCCGACAGATGAGAGCGGGTACCCCATCACCGGATCGCTTGACGGAACATCTCGTTGAGTGGATCCTGTCCTCGAAGCTGCCTGTCGACTGGACCGAGCGGGCGTCGAGGAACTCTTGTAAGGGGCGCATCCGAAGCCTGCAAAGGTGCACCAGATAAATGCAGGAGGACATCATCCCGAGGAGGGACTTTATAGATCTTACCCTGGCCATGTCCGTGGCCACCAGACGCTGCACCTTGCCCAGGATGGTCCTGGTCCTTTCCTCCGACGGCGAGGCCAGCCGTGCCACTGTGTCGAGCTTGGCTCCCAGAAACAGGGCGACTTGCGACGGGACCAGGTGGGATTTTGGAAAGTTGACGTAGAACCCCAGGTCCGTGAGGAGCTGGACGGTCTTCGCAGTGTGCTCCACGGCGAGCTCCCTTGTCCTTGCCTGGATGAGCCAGTCGTCCAGGTAGGGATAGACGTGGATCCCCTGCAGGCGCAGCCGCGCCGCCACCGGTGCGAGGCACTTGGTGAATCACCCTTGGTGAACGGGAGGGCCTTGAACTGGTAGTGCCGCCCTTGGACCACGAACCTGAGGAACTTTCGGTGTCTTTTTAAAATGGGGATGTGGAAGTACGCATCCTCCAAGTCCAACGACGACAGGAAATCGCCCTCCTCCAGCTGTCCCAGCACGTGCTGGAGGGCGACCATCCGGAACTTCTGTGCCTTGATGTATTTGTTCAGTCGTCGCAGGTCCAAGTTGGGACGCCATCCTCCTTTCTTCTTCTTTACGAGGAAGTACCTTGAGTAAACTCCGGAGCCCCGAAGCCTCTTTGGGAAGAGCTTGATGGCACCTTTCTTGAGCATCGCCCTTACTTCCAACAGTAGTTGAGGGATGTGATTTTCCTTCCTGGCCACGGGTGGGACGCGAGGGCACTTCTTCTGGAACTCGAGAGAGTGCCCTTGGGCCAGGGCAGCCAGCACCCAACAGTCGGTGGAGATGGACTCCCACACGCTGACGAACCTCGTCAGCCAGCCTCCCACCGGGGTGCTTCGGCGGGGGCCCGACCTCGCGGTTCAATCTTGTTTGGAGGCCGCCTTGCCTCCTTGACCTCCCTGTCGTCGACGACTGGCACCACCTGACTTGCCGCGTCCCCTGTAGGCCTCCTGAGACTAAGATCCTGCCGCTTGGCGGTACGTTGAGGAGCCACTGCCGGATCCCTTGGAGGCACCTTGTCTGCCTCCGGAGCTCCGAAAGGATGGCCGTCGACGTTGGAGCACTCCCAGTGCCCGGGCAGTCTCTGTGTCTGTCTTGATAGCCTGAAGGGACTCATCAACCGCCTCCCCAAACAGGTTGTTCCCGTCGAAGGGCATGTCCAAAACTTTGGTTTGTACGTCCTGGCGGAAATCCGTCGCCTTGAGCCATCCTCGTCGTCTTAGGCAAACGCTGTTGCCCAACTGACGGAAACCGGTGTCGGCGATGTCTGTTGCCACTGTGATGGCGTGGTCCGAAGCAATCTCACCTTCCTGTAAGATTTCAAGGGCCTTAGTACTTTTGGCGTCCGGAAGGAAGTCCAATAGAGGGGCGATTTTGAACCACAACGCCCTGTCGTAGCGGGCTACGATAGCCAGGGCGTTGGCCGCCTTGATAGTCGTCGCTGCGGATGAGATGACCCGTCGTCCCATCATGTCCAGCTTCCTGCCCTCGCCGTCCGGCGGGGAAGTTGATGTCGAGGCCGATGCCCCCCCCCGAGCTTTCTTCTTTGCCGCCGCCAAGACGACCGAATCCCGGGTAGGTTGCACCCGAAGGCACAAGGGGGCAGCGTCGGGGACCCGGTACTTCTTCTCGTACCGGTCCCTCTTTGCAAGCGCCGTGGCAGGGTTCTTGAGGAGGGCGAGCCCCTCATCCCAGATGTCATCAAGAAGTGGTACGGTGAGGACCGTCTTCCTTTTAGCTTCGCGCCGTTGGTAAAGGAACCCTTCCTTCTTCTCTTCAGGGTAGAGCTGGAACAGCTCGGATGCCCTGGAAATCATGGCATGGAAGGATCCAATCTCGTCGGGCGGAGAAGTCCAAGCAGGGGGCGACGGGGGACACGTTCCGTTGTCGCCTCTGTCGTCATCTGTACCTGTCGTACCCATGTCCGTGCCTGTATCATCCCCGTGGGTAGTAGACCAGGGGGAAGGCAGAGCAGGCCGCAGAGGTGGGAAAGGTGGAGGAGGATGCGTACTCCTCTTCTTATGCGGTGGACTTTCCGAAGATCCCGGCTCCGGTTCCCCCGTCGGGTCTGGCTCGGATACCTCCGTCGGGGGAGGGGCAACCTTGTCCTTATCTCCGAGCATAAGGACTGAATCGCTGACAAAATGGCTGCCGAAGTGTCCTGCGGCACCGGAAATGACGGGCGCGAGGGCTCTTAAGGAACCTCGGCGGCAGCACCGCCTCTCTCGTCATCGGCCTCGTCGGGATCCCTCCCGATGGGCTGGGCCTCCTCCACGACTTCGATGAGCTCTTCTTCAGAGGTCGTGTCCGTACCCACGATGGCCACCTGCCCCTCCCCCTCCTTTTCCAACGGGGACTTCGTGGGGGTCTTCTCGATGGGCCTGAAAGACGACTCCTTCCGCGGTGGCAGGGAGACTCTGGATCCTGAGGTCGCCTCCACTGGCGTAGCCTCCACAGGCTGAGCCAGGGCCGATGCGACATCCTCGATCGAGGTCTTAGCAGGGTGAATTAAGGCCATCGTCACCTTCTGTACGCCTGGGGCCTCCACCTTGGGGGGAGGGTCTGAGCCTCGCTCCCCCTCTGCCGGAATCTTCGAGATCGACCGGGTCTCTCCAGAAGCTTTGCCGGGTTCTCGGACTTCCTCTTACCCGAGCCAGAGCGTTGGCTCGTGGTTGATGGCGCCAGGGAGGATGCGCCCTGCCTGGCAGCCAAGGAGCCCGACCGTTCGGTGCTCCCGGTGCCCGCGGACTCGCGGTGCTTGGCCTTTTGTTGGGCTCCCGTCGCCGGGGCGCCCTCACAGGACTTAGAAGACCGCTCGGACTTCTTTTTCTTCTTCTTGCCTGACGGGCTCTTCCCTCCCAGCCAGTTGGTGAGACGGAGGTGGCGATCCTTCATGGTCCGCTCCGACATGTTCCCACAAAACGCACAGTCCTTCTCCACGTGCGTCTTGTCCTCATGGAGACAGTAGAGGCATAACGAATGCTCGTCCTCCTTGAATACATTCTGAAGCTGGCATCCAGAGCAGGTCCTGAACAGCTTCTCCTGGGTCATGTCCGGGGTAGGCCTCGGAACTTCTGGAATCCTCCAAAAGCGTAACTCGACGAAATCTTCACCCTTGAGGGGCGTAGAAAACTCTGAAACGGGTCCCCGTTGATCGGATGTAGAAACGGTGGAGCTTGAGGTTCAATTTAACCGAAAAATGAGAAAAATCTCCTGAAAAAGTGTGAAAACGCAGCAAAAGCTCAAGAGCTACAGCACGAGGACTCCCAACACTTGAACGTGCGGTAAATGTCTGAGGATGGCTGCCAGAGGCGGGGCTTAGGGAGAGGGCTGGGGAGCAGTATGACCCAGAGACCAGTGATTGGTTACTACTAAGAAAGACAGATCAGAAACAAAACTGATACTGATTTTTTTCTATACCGAGGATTCCCGGCCTGACGACGGGGAATATTCATGAGCATGTGAATCCATGCCAGACCCCATGCTGAAGAATTATAGTTCCCAAAGTCTCAAATCAAAACTCGAGACGGCAGCAATTCCAGAGCAAAGGACGCATATGAGCTGTTCAGTTCATTAGGCAGTCCAGGAACACCTCTGAAGGGGATTATTTGCAGGTTAAGCAGGAGGTGCCAGGAGTAGTTAGTCCCAATACTCCAACAGTCCTTCTATGATCGATGAGAAACAGGGGCTCTGACGGGACAACAGCGGGGTCAGGGTGCCAAACCTTCCAGCATGTCAGCAGCGGTTCCACGGATCTGTTTCTTCGGTTCGGGATACTTGGTTCCTTTACTAAGTTCATTGTGGACTCAGAAGATCAACGTGGAGTAGGCCTAGAGTCCCTTCTCTTATCCAAAGTCTCATTCACGCCAAAATGAAGAGATACCAATAGGAGATCTGCTCACATTCAACCATTCCAGACGTGGACCAATCACAGACCACGGTGGTCCCAGTCATCCCAGAACACCAGATATACTAGCACCCACACACACACACAAGGCATGCAGAAGCCCGCAAAAGCTTTGGCATTCGTGGAGGTCTGCATGACCAAATAAGGAATGTCCTGGGTCGGCTCGACCTGGGGTAGGCAAAGGGACAAAATGGCCAAAGGACAGAACAAAGGACTTCATGAGATGGCCATTTTAGGCAATGGCCACAGTCCTGGGCCAAACGTGGTTTGGACCATTGAAAAGAGTCAAAAATGCTTTAAAAGCAACTGCTGCCACCATCTCTGTCTTGGGCACACCTGTACATTCAGCAAAAATCCTTCGAGGGTGCCTAGGGCCTTAAAAATTAAAAAAAGAGACCCGAGCGCACCATACTGGAAGGTACATTGTGCACTGATAAAATGTTGCCAAGAAATGACAACAAAGTGAAAGACTCAGGGAAACGGCAGTCTCCCAGTACTGACAGTCTGAAGGACATGTCAGTTTCCCCTTAACAAGATGAGCAAACGCCCAGTCTGGGCTCCACTGGTAAAAGTCAGGCTAGGATGGTCAGACAAAAGCAAAAACGTGGGGGGTTCACAGCTGGAGGGCAAATTACACATAAATGGAAATCTTTCCTAACAAAAACAAAACAGTAATACAATGTAACTCTTTCTCAACAAATCTAGACAGTTTCATAACTCTCATTCCCCATGTGCCATCATAGTCAATTAGAAGATGTCTCAGAGTCTGTGCACCAGTTCCACCACATAATGCACATAGGTTATCCTTATATTCCTCCTTATGCCTGATTTGTAAGATTGCTCTCGTGCGGAGCAGATTGTGGCGGAATCTGAAGAAATACAATCTCCTGTGAGGATTCGGAAATCTCCTTAGATACATGGCCCGCCAAGCTCTCGGTTTATCCAAACATGACAGTGACAGACAAAATTGACCTCCGCATCACTGCGATCATATTGATCCAATCCGCCCTTTTTAGAGACTTTCAATTCAATCAAATTACGATTAGTAGATCCCCTTAACGTGTATCCAACAAAGAAACCAACTTCCACTCCATCTGTGATCTCAAAGACTGAGAGCCCAATTCATACCTCAAACAAGCAATTAGAACACATTTAGGCAGGTCTAAAAACGTTTCCACAAGTTGCCTTTCAGTCTTTCCCAATCTATTAGCCTATACAATCGATTTGCATCCAAACCACGTAACAAGGAGGGAATAACATTGCCAATGTAAAACTTTTTGACTGGTGTTAAGGAAAATGTACAGTACATGTTTAAGATTATTTTCATTTGTGAACCAAACTAATATTTTCCCCTCCAGTATGGTTGTTAAATGTACCTTAGTTGGGAAAGATGGCAATGTGGACCCTAAATATCTGACTTCATTAACAAAAGGAATTACTTGGTCTTCTAGGCGCCATTCAAATGAGTATTCAGACTTTAGTGGACGCTTGAATTTTACAATGTTAGACTTTGGTGGATTTATCTTTAATTAGTTTAAAACCTCTAGTGCTCCCAGCAAACGTTGCAGACCCATCAGAGTATAATCTAGAAGCACTAAGGTGTCCGCGTAGGCAATCCAATTAATTCTCTCCTTCCCACCTCTATGACTTGCCAACGCGGACCCCTCCAGACTTTTCGCTAGGTCAGACAAATGGAGGTTGAAAAGGAAGCGTGCCATTATGCAGCCCTGCTTAACCCCCCTTTAGGTCTTGATTGCACCAGATAACCTCTCCTTTGTGTCCAGCCTTACCTGTAGTTGTGAATCATTATGCAGCTCCACTATAATTGCTAACAGCGTTTCTGGTAACCCCCAGTTCTTCAGCTTTCCCCGCAGGCGCTCTCTGTTTATTGTATCAAAAACCTGGAATAAGTCAATCCAAGCCCCATAAAGCGTGGGCCCTCACTTTTGAAAATACCTGCTACATACGGACCTCATTACCAGACAGGTCAATGATGGAGAGAGAAACCTTTGGAAACCAACTTGATGTTTCAATAAAATTCCATTTGACTGCGCCCACTTTTACAATTCTTTCAATACGACGCCTGCAAAAATCTTAGTATACGCATCCAAAAACGAGATTGGGCAGTAGCTTTTTGGATCAGCCCAATCCCCCTTTTTGTAGACTGGGACAACAATAGACCTTCTCCATGAATCTGGGAGATGTTTTGTTCTCATTATGTCATGATCTCTGCTTCCAAAAGGTCAGGGTTTTCCCAACTCCCTTGGAAGCAGATCCATAACCCAGGTTCTGAGTGCCAACCAGTCCCAATTGGGACCTTTTGGACCCAGTCCTGGCGCCAGTGGCACCAGGCTCATAAATATGCCCAGTCCCAGCGCTGGAAGCGCCGGGCTCATAATGCTTGGGTGGACTTACCTGCAGCAGACCATGCTGCTTACTTGCCTGCCAGTTGAGCCTCTGATCCTCTTCTGTTTGGAACTACTTTTCCTGTTGGGTGGGGCAGGAGCCACTCCCTAGGTTCAGAACACTGGAACTCTTCTGGAAAGCAGGAACTCTTTTCTTACCTAGGCGTGGCTGTGGAAGGAGACACCTAAGCACTACAGGAGGCTATTTAAACCACACCCGATGGATGAATCTTGCTTTGCGTTATTCTGCATCCTCTGCAGCAGAACGCTCATCGTGTCTTCTGCATCTGATCCTGGGCCTAAGGAAAAAGGCTTACCATCCTGAATCCAGTCTTCAGCAACACCTATAAAGACAAGAAAGAACAGGTTAGCATTACGGTCTTCAGTGACAGCGCTTCAGTTACCTGGTCCATCGGCTGTCACCAACGCCTCGCGCTGCATTCCGGCATCTGAAAGACAAAAGCTTACCAACTCTTTGCACGCTCCGGAGGCCTTCGGCGCTGCATCCCGCATCTGAAAGACAAAACAAGGTGCGTTTAAAGACATTGGGGAACTTTAATACTCACGTGCCATTACTCCTTTCCACATCTAACCCAGTGGGTATTCCGGCACCCTGCAGCCGCTCTGAACTTGTACCTGTAAATAAAAAGACAGTTAGAGCGCATCGTGAAGCAGGCAACAAGCGCTTACTTACGTGCTTCCAGGCGCTTCTATTCATCACACGGGCTCCATCTTCAACTCACTTCAGCCCGTCATCCGCCATCGCCGGAACCCTGCAAAACAAGAGACATCATTACTAAAGACTTTTAAAGACATTAGAATTACTCGAAACTTACCGTTCGTGCAGTAAACGACGGACAGCAGTCCTCTGAAGTCAAGAGGCCTGCTCCCCTTATCCAGTGAAGAAACTGGTTACAGCACCCTGCCCCGAGGCAGATGGAGAGCACGGCGTTCACTTACCTAAGACATCTTACCCTTCGAGTCAGACATACAGTGCACAGAGGTCCAGCCCAAAGAGCCAGCCGTGTGTTACACATCACCTTTGAAGATACGGTATACGTCCAGTCAAGACCGGCGCCTCTACGGGAATCAGGTGAGCGTTACACATTACCTCCTTGAATAGCACTGTTAACAATCAGGACAATAGACCAAAATCAGATTTTAGTATTTGATTGGTCAATCCATTTGGCCCTGGAGCCCGAGAGGAAGAGGATTTTTTAATTGGGTCTTCTATTACCTCCTGTATGATGTTTAGTTCCCATGTTACTCCCTTTAGGGATTCTAACCTTAAGTCTGATGGATTCGTATATAGCTTTAACAAATACCCAAACCACTTCCGTATGAAACTACTTTGTAGATTATTCTGAGTTGCCATAGTTGAATTAATCAATGACCAGATGTTTCTGGAGTTGGTCTGACCCACAACCCTTACCATCATTTCACCATCCCGTTGCATGCGCAAGTATTTATTAGATTTCAACAAATTTCTAAACTAATTTCTCAGTGTTTTTACTTCACTCAAATACTCATCTCACGTTTCTTCAATTTTAACGCCTGCACTGTGCGTTTCTCAATTCTCTTTTCCTTTCCCATGTCCTGTCATCAAATTTATGTTTATGCTGGCATACAGGTTGTTTTCCCACTATGTCGGGCGGATTTAGATCCCACAGAAAGTTCAAAGCTTTTTGGACTACAGATTACAGCTAATTCATTATCGCACATGGGACTTGTAATATTGTTCAACTTATTGATTAGATCGGTTTCACCAGGCCTAAATTTTATGGCTCTATTTCTCCCATTATTTATGCATAATTCGTCCAAGTAATAATCCTCACAATTTTCAATTTGGTGAGGATGAGCGCCTTCTAGCATTCCATGGTCACTTGATCCCCCTGGTATCACACAGAAATGCCTACGTTTCTCAAACAGGTCCTTAGACAGAAAGAGGTAATCTATGGTCGAATACCACACACCCCTCTTCCATGTTGCTGCTGGTGGAACATCCCCCTCAATATTCCCATTAGCCATCAGTAGGTTCCACTCTTTGAGAAAACAATACCAGCTCTTCCCATTTACCGGAGGGTCTCTAGAGTATTTCGCTTCCCAGCCCCGTGCCACTGCTGCGTATACATTGGTAGTTCAAGTCACCCATTAAGATTATACACACAGAGGAATAATGGACCTCAATTCTCAAGAGTTAATCTGTAACCGACTGCTGTAAATTAAAAAGTGAGGAGCAGGAGGGGTTTCAGTACAGGTTGATCACTATCCATACTTGATACAATTTTCCAGCCGTGATAACAGTTTTTACTGCCAAAAATTCTGTTACATTACATAAGAGTTCGGAATTCCTAAAGACTGAATTTCTGCATGCAATCAAAAGGACCCCAGACGCTCTCCCTTACTCGTAGCCAACTGCTCGAATACTGAAAACTCATTTGTATTTGTTTTTTGTATTTGTATAGTGCTCCCAGCCGAGGTTATCTGGGCGCATTTCTTACATATACATCAGTTACAGGCTGTACAATTACACAATAACAATTGCAGTTTACAAATTTACAAGTTTATAGTAGCAGGGTTGCATAATTTACAAGTGTACATTTCTTACAAGTGCCGGCAAAGCCTGGTTGCACCGATACAAACATTTTGTGAGATGCAGTAGGCCAAGCTAGAGCTCCTGGGCAAGGAGACATTTTTAAATTTCTCCTGAATGGATTGTATGAGGGTTCTGTTCTCAGAGGTAAAGGTAGGGTATTCCACAGTTTAGAGGCAAGGATGGGAAAGCTGCTGCCTCCTGCCTTCTGTAGCTTGAACCTAGGGATTTTGAGGCAACGAGTCTGCACAGCTCTGGTTGGGCGTTCTGTGAAGTTATTGGACAGGAGACTCGGCGCTAGATTCGCGAGACACTTATGAGTAACTGACAAGGATTTGAAATCGATCCTTTGCTTGACCGATAGCCAATTCAGGTTGTGTCTAGATTCAGAGATGTGTTAGGGATATTCAGAGCAGATCTAATGGCATTGTTTCGTATAACTTGCATCTTTTTTTAGGTTCTGTTGGCTGGTTCCTAGGTAGAGTGCGTTGCAATAGTCTAGTTTAGAAAGTACTAGCGCTCTGGCTCTAGTGATGCAGTTGTATGTGGTTAGAAATGGTCTACCGGCTGTAATTAGTTTGCAGGTGTACGCTGTTGAAGAAGCAGTCACTTTGATTTTTCTTGACAGGTTTAGAGAGGAGTCAATGTAGATGCCAAGTGTTTTCACATCCTTGGAGACCCTCATGGAGTTACTGTCTATATTGAAGGAGTCAAACTGTTTGTCTAGTCTGTTTAGTTTAAGCTGGGAGTCTGAGAGGAGAAGCTCTGTCTTATCATTAAGACAGAGTCTGTGCTTCGCCATGCAAGCCTGTATGATACTGTAAATATCATTGAGTGCTTTGGTATCGGTTTCATAGTCTCCTGTGATTGTATCTGGGTGTCATCTGCATAATTAGTGTAGGTAACACCCAGTCATCGAACAGGGGCTTTGTGAACACATTGTATAAGGTAGGAGACACGCATGATCCTTGAGGAGCTCCGCATGAGACTGGTGCAGGCTCGGCATGAGACTGGATCCAGGTAGTCGCTTGCTCAAAGAAGTGTGCTGCTGAGGTTAGATGCGTGCAGAGGACTCTATGATCTACTAAGTCGAAAGCAGCCAACAGATCTAATAGTAGGAGGAGGCCAAGTTTGTCTTTAAATTCTTCAATTTGTGTTTAAGGTTAATCAAGGCAGATTCAGTACTGTGTCTAGGTCTGAAGCCCGATTGCATGAGGCCAAGGAGGTTATTTAATTTCAAGTGCTCAAGAATCTGCAAGTATGCTGCTCCATCGATAATTTTGAGTAAAAATGGGATTGGTCTATAATTAGTGGGGATGTTAGGGTCTAGAGTCGGTTTCTTCAGTAGTGGGAGGACCCACTTATCTTTTAGGTTGTTGGGAACTATGCTAGATTTGAATGAAGCGTTGCTTCTGGACATGATGAAAGGAGACACTTTTATGGCTGCTTCTTTAATGATACGGGCAGGGCAGATGTCACTCTGACATCTTGATGGTTTTAGCTTAGAGATTATGTCCTCTACCTCTTTTGGAGGCAAGAGGAGAGAAGTTAAATAAGTTCTGAGTTTTAGGGGAGGGAGCTGAAGTCGTAGGTTGGGATGTGGCAGCAAAAATCATGCACTTTTTAGATTCTATTTTGTCTTAAAAGCATGGTTATTTTATCCAGTAAAGCTTTCTGAATGTTAGTGCACCAAGTGGTGTCTTTGATGCAAGTGATCGGTGATGATACCGGGGATTCCAACTCTCTAAGTATGTTGAAGAGTTCTTTGGTACTTGATTTAGCTTTTGATAGTGATATTGATATTTTATTTCTACCACGCTCGAACACAAGTGTTTCAGAGCGCAACATGGCAAGGGAAGGGAACAGGGGAGAACAAAACGGCGATCTTACTAGGCCCAGTGACATTGAGAACGCACAGGTGCATGGGAGAGGGGGAAGTGGAAAAGTGTATGGAAGGGGGGAGAAGTGGAAAGTGCGAAGCAGAGGTGAAACAGATAATAAATAAATAGTAAAGGCAACAAACAGTGGTAGTGCAGCCAGCAATTTGCAAGTGCTAGGTTTAAGGCAGCAGACAGGGTAGGTCTGATAAGTGCAGGAAGAAAAAGGGGGAGGGCTGTATGGGTACAGATACAGACCCCAGTGCAAGGGGTGGCCCGGAGGCAGTATGGTAGGGTGGCAGGGTGAGCAGGTACCTGGGCCCGGAGGACAGAGGGTGGCCAGGTGCACAGTGCCAAGAGAGGACAGATCAGCAAGGGAGAGGGGGAGCAAAGACAGAAGAAAAGAGGAAAGTCTTGAGGTGCTTCCGGAACCGGAGATGGTTCTCCTCGAGTTGTAAAGTGGAAGGGAGGCTATTCCAGCGGGAGGCTCCAGCCGAAGACAGATCTACCCCCAGCTCGTTTCTTTGAAAAATGACTGACCCTGAGGGAGTTGGAGGTAGAGGAGCAAAGAGCTCGAGAGGGGAGGTATTTGCGGAAGGATAGGTGAAGGTATTTTGGTCCCAGGCCCCAGAAAGCCTTGTGGACAATGCAGAGGGTTTTGAATTTAATCCTTGCATCCACTGGGGGCCAATGGAGAGATTTCAGAGCTGGGGAGATACGATCCCAGGGCTTGAGGCCAAGGACAAGTCTTGCAGTCCTGTTCTGGATTAGTTGCAGAGGGTGGAGAGTAGAGGAAGGTAGTTTTAGAAAGAGGATGTTACAAAAGTCCAAGCTAGAGAGAACCAGAGCTTGGGATACCATGAGCTTCTGGGGGAAGGAGAGGAAAGGCAGAGTACCTCTGAGGAGATGCAGTAGGAAATTTGACTTTTTAGAGACCTCAGAGATGTGGGCAGAGAAGGAAATGGTGGAGTCAAAGATGACCCCGAGGCTCTTAGCCTTGCAGGTGGGGGTAGGAAAAGGGCCAAGGGAGGCCGGCCAGAGAGTGAGGGGAAAGGATGGTGAAGGTGTGACGAAGAGGAGGATCTCCGTCTTGCTGGAATTCAGACAAAGGTCATTGGCGGCACACAAATCTTGAATGTCAGTTAGGCAATCAGAGATGAGAGAGGGAGAGGCGGTGGCAGAGGGCAGCCTGAAAATGAGTTGAGCGTAGCACTGGAAATTTGAGCAGATAGTGGCATAGCAGTGGGCGAGAGTTGCCAGGTATTGGTTGAAAAGCCAGGGCGAGAGGTTAGGCTCCTGGGGAACACCACAGGTAGAGAGGAAGATAGATTAAAGGAAGGACCCAAATTGGACCTGGGACAGTCGTTCTGAGAGGAAAGAGGTCAGCCAGGCCAGAGCCTGATCAGTGATACCCAGGTTTTCACAGAGACGGTTGAGCAGGATGGTATGGTTGACCGTGTCGAAGGCAGAAGAGAGATCGAGGGGGATGAGGGCAGAGGGAATGTTAGAGTCAAGGTTAGAGAGCAGATCTTCACGGAGTTCAGGAGAGCAGTTTCTGTGCTTCTGGCAGCTCTGAAGCCAGACTGGTGGTCATGGAGACACCAACAGAATTGGAATGAAGGTTAAGCTGACAGACGGCCAACTTTTCCAGGAGTTTGCCTAGAAACGAAGTAATGGAAATTGGGCGATAGTTAGCTGGACAAGAAGGATCAGCTGTGGGTTTCTTGAGAAGAGGATGCACAAATGAGTGCTTCAGAGTGGAGGAGAAGGATCCCAAGGCAAAGGAGTGGTTGCAAAAATTAGCAAGGGCCGGAGCGAGGGTGTCAATGTGGTCCTTGATGGTTTTAGAGGAACAGGGATGAACCTGTTTTGACAAGGCTTTCATAGATCGGACTTGTCTAGCGGCCTCGTCAGGGGAGAAAAGAGGAAAAGACAAGAAGGATGGGAGGGGTGTGGGTGGTGAGGATGGACAGGATGTCCTGGGTTTTTTAAATGAAGTGAGAGGCAAGAGTATTGCAAAGAGCCTTAGAGGCAACAGGAGGGGTAGAGACTGCAGCAGGGTTGGCCAGCTCCTTGCAGATTTTTAAAGAGTTCGGCCGAGTCGTTAGATGCCGCAGCGACACAAGCTTGAATGTGGACTCTCTTCTTGGTGAGGACAGAGAGTCGGTATTGCCTTTGCAGCAGGCGACAGGCCAGTTTGTCAGAGGATGAACAGGAAGTCCTCAATTTCCTCTCAGCTGCCCTATGCTTACGTTCAAGTGTAGCTAGGTCAGAGTCATACCAGGAATTGCACTTGGCTTTGGACTTCAAACGGATCCTCATGACAGGGGCAAGAGCATCAAGCATATCATAAATTGAAGAGTAGAGCAGAGACAGGGCTGTGTCAGGATGTGAGACAGCCAAAGGTGGAGGGGGTGGGGGGGAGAGAAAGTGGCGGCAAAATCCTCAACCGACACACGCTTCATGGGCCGGATGTCCGAGAAGGTAGGTGGCAGTGTTGGGGTAGGCTTGGCTTGGGGGGAAGAGAGGAGAGGAGGGAGTGATCGCTCCAGGAGAGAGGAGTGGTCAGAGGGATGGAGAGGGGGAGGTCAGAGGAGATCAAGACATTGAGTGTGTGCACTGCAGAGTGAGTTGGGCCAGAGGGGAGGATGGACAGGGAGAGGGAGTCGCAGAGGTCACGGAAGAGTAAAGAGGAGGAGCAAGGAGAGTCTTAATGTATATTGAGGTCACCGAGGAGGAGGAGTTGAGTGGTAGAGGCCAGGAGGGAGGAGGAGAGGTATGCCCGCCCAGAGAGAAATGAGGTGATTTGACCAGGAGGCCGGTAGATGGTAACCCCAGTAAGAGAATGGGTAGGCGAGAGAGAAAGCCTACAGACAAGGCATTCAAAAGAGGAGTAGGTCTGAGTGGGAATGATAGAGGCAGGAATCCACTCAGGAAAGATCAGGGCTACCCCCCAGCCCCACCAGACCGTGAGGATCTGGGTGCCGAGAGGATCTTGTAGCCATCAGGGAGGAGAGTGTCAAAGCTTGTGAAAAAGCTGGCCGTGAACCATGTCTCAGTAAGACCAAGGACATCAAGGTCTAGTTCTTCAAGGAGGTGGTAGATGTCAGAGGAGTGTTTGACAGCAGAGCTAGAGTTGAGAGTGGCAATATGAAGAAGGTTGCCAGCCTTAAAGACCTTCCAGGGAGGGGTACAGATCAGAGCTACGCCCTGTGGAGGAGAAAGAGCCCTAGGAGGGGCGGAGGAGGAGGAGAGAGAGAGAGGGCAAGGTAGCCAAGGAGGGGGGGGGGCGGAGGGGACAGCAGAAGATGAGAGGAAATTGATGAGGCGAGGGAAGCGCCTATCAAAGAGGAGGAGATTGGCCTGAGGGCCTTGGACCATGACAGTGCCATTTAGGTAGACATTAATGATGACTTTAGAGGAATCGAAGGAAGCCATGAGGGTTTGTCTGGCAGAAGCATTGGAGTAGGTGTCGGCGCTAGTAAGACCAGGGTTAGAGGCCAAGATATCCTTTTTGAACTTCTTCCTACCAGAGTTAGTGAGAAGGGAAGGATAGTCAATGGAGAAGCAGTTGGAAAAGATAGGAGAAACATAAAGTGCCATTGGGGTGGAAGCGAGGAAAGGATGGAGATACTGGGGGGGCTAAGGCAGGTAGGTTTGGGACAAAAGAGGGTGGTGAGGTCACTGGGCTGGCAAGTTACAGAGAAGAAAAGTATACAAGCAAGATTTGACTTTTTAGAACAGAGCAAAAACAGCAAGATTTGACTTTTCAATCTTGGAATCAGATCTTAGCAAAGGGTTTTAGGAAGCGCTGTGCATCAGGATGACAAGATGGGAGTAACAAGCAGAAAGAACAGTGATGGTCAAAGGCACTAGGAGTGAGTCCATAAGTAGGGAACTAACCCATAGTTCTGGAGGAGGCAAAGTCAAGGCAGTCCGGATTTCTTAGAGGAGTGAGGTGGCAGCATCATTGTGGTTAAGATGCAGGGAATACCCCAATTAGCGTTCCCGAAGCGGACAGGAAACAGACAGGGGCCTTAGAGGTGGACCTTTGCTGAGAGGGCCGGCTGAAGCCTGTCGGTCCCTGATTGGATGGAAGAAAACACTCAGCAAACCATGGGAGTGCATCACAGGGTGAGGTGGTTCAGCACAGCCTGCCTACACAACAAAGAAAACCACGGTAGCCATCTTGGAAAGGCCAAAAAACAGCCAAATAAGCAGGCAATAGTGGGAATGATACAGTTGTTGTACTTTTCTCCTTTAGTCTGTAAAATCGCTTCTTTGTAGTTAAGGGAAGCTAATAGGAATTTCTCTCTATTTTGGGCTATTGGATGACTCTTCCAGAGTGCTTCTGCATTTTTTTGGGATTTGCACAGTGATCTGAGGTGTGGGGTGAACCACAAATTTAAGTGTGCGAGGGGTTTGGCCTTTGCGCCATTTAGGGGTGCAATTGTATAAATGGCCTCGAGAAAGGTATGGTTGAATAGGTTCACTAAGACCGTAGGGTCAGAGTGATTGGCAGTGATGGCGTTGGTGATCGGTTGTAGTAAAGGTAGCAACTTCTCAACTGTTATGTTGCTATTGTTCCACCTTAAGGCTAGTCTTTACCCATGTCTCCTGGAAAACGATTATGTCAAACTGATTAAATACATAATCCTTGGTCACCATGTTTTTGAAAGAGATGGAACCCCTTGTATCCCAACCTATTTATTTCAATTCACGTTTTACTAGAGAGACTTTTCAGGCAACCCCAATTTCTGAAAGATCTGAGGCAGAATGTCTAACATTAGGGCCCATACAGTGGCTTTGGCATCAATTTGTTGGGTCTCTTTTCCATTTGTATTTCTCTCTTTAGAAGCGACATTTCTGTATTCATAGCACTCCGAGCCTTCAATTTCTAATGTTTTTCTCGTTCCCGTTTTACTACTTTCATACAACAGTACGGAGGATATCACATGACCCTTCCTTAACAAATTTTCACTTGCCACTAGAATGGCACTTACTCCCAACCTTGATTTTATACCCACTTCCACATTATCTGTGCATTTAGCATGTGGAAACTGGATATACTCAATATCAACAGTAGACAAATCGAAGAATTGGACTCCTTTGAAGATCAATAAAATAATTCTACGATTAAGCAGCCTTGGCCTCGTCCTTGTCTCGACCTCTTTTCATGTTGGATACTTTCCTGTCTTTTCTGTTCTCCTAAGCATTTACAAAGCTTTATGCCTTGCTTCAAAATTGTCCCCAGACATGAATCGGAGTATAATTCCTTACTCCAATCATCCTCTGTTTTGATATGGATAGCTATACAATTTTTATTCTGCCCTTCATGACTTAACTGATTTGTTTGTTCTCCTTGTAATTCTTTCTGTTATGACCCATTGGCCTGTTATCATTGCACACCCTTTTTATCTCACAATGCTTTCCAGAGACCAGGTTGACATCCTTAGGAGCCCTGGAATTAGCTTTTGCTTGCAGAAAAATGGGTGCCAACCTTTTTGGCTCTTCTTGGTTTTCTGTTTGAACGCTCACTGGGATTGCCATTAATTCCAATCTGTAATCCATGTTACTTTCTACTGCTGTCTTCACAACCAATCTCTTTGCTCGACTGAAGTCTCCTTTAGACGTTTCTACATTTTTTCCTGCTTCCATTGCCTTGGTCTTTGCAGATGACTCTTTCCCACACACTTGTGGTAGTTTTATTTTTCGGAAAAATTCAGTTGTCTCCGACTTTCGAGTCTTTCTACTTCTTTGAGGTTTTATTTTTCCCTGCATGTTTTTCAGCAAGCTCTGCAATTAACAGACTCTGCTGCTTTTTTCTGTTTTTTCTTGGTTCTACCATTAGACTTACCACTTGCCGCCGTTGGTTTTTGCATTAGTTGATTTTTCACCAGGAAAGATGTTGCAATATTCTGATTTTGCTGGTATTCTTCCTCGGATATCTATGCCAGGCGCACAAATTCCTCCATAACTGACTTAGAGAGTGGCGGATCATCCAAGAGATGGTCTGTTCCCTCCTGGATTGCTTTGTCTACTCCAAATCCACATTTATTCTGATTTTGACAATCTTGTGTCTTTCATGTTCTCATTCAATAATATCAATTCACTATTCACACCATCAACATTACCCTGCAGAGTCGTCAACAATTCTGATTGTTGCTTTGTTTCTGATTTGATAATTGTCAAAGCATCTTCAATAGTTGAATTTATTACAGTTCTTAAGCCCACTAGGCTGCTTTCACTTTCCTCCATTTCTCTTGTTAATTCCATGAGTATTCCTGTATGCTGATGTACCTCACCTCTCAAAATTCCGTCGAGATAAAATTATTCGGCATGGAAAGTATGCACCACCTGTGCATATAAACCCTTAGACGAGGGAGCCTTATTGTCAAAGATTAAGTTTCCCTGTAATATTAGCACTTGCGACTGAGAGCTTGCCGTCGGCTTAAAGAGGGACTTTAAGTGATTCACACATGAATTCATCCATTTCCAGGGTGTCCCCCAAAACCCAACTTCGTAGGTTGTATATATGCGCCATGCTTTGAATTGATTGAAATGAGAGCCACCATTAGAGGACCCCACTCAAGAGCACATCTACTTTAAACATATAATTCTCCTAGGCTTTGATGGTGTTTTAAAGGACGAGCAGACACACCCAGCACGCATTAAAACAATTACAATACAGGAAGAGGCAGTCACTCCAACACGTGTATGATTATAGCTTTACACAATAGCGCTTCCTATTCACCAAAGCCCAGACCTGCTAAATAAGATGTATTTATTTTATTTATTTTTTACATTTATAAAGCGCACAAAGCAGCCGTGGGTTATCGTCGTGCTGTTACATGCATGGCTTGCTTAGTTACAAAAGACAGCCTGTCTGTGGTTCGTGGTTACAGGGAACCTAATACCAGACCGGTAGCAGTTAATGTATCATGCTACAGAGGATGGGGGTGGGGGGGCTCTATGGTTCAGAGGGCTACAGGTGAAACGGTTATCACTAATACCTGCATGAAAAAAACAGGTATCTACGGAGCGTATCTAAGAGTGAGGTGTCCTCTAGTTGAAGCGCCTTGTTTTGAGGGCTTTGCGGAAGGATAGGTGCGAGGTCTCATTTCTGAGGGTAGTTAGGAGGGCATTCCATTTGGCCTCAATATAAGTTTGCCGGTCCGGTAGTAACGGCGCCGGTAAGCTACCGGCGCTGTTACTACCGGACCGGCAAATTATGAGTTGTGCTCACGGGTGACTTTCTAACTGCCAGGTCTGACCTGGAGGACAGAGCGGCACCCGCGAGCACTACTTATCGGATGCACAGGCACCATTCATGAATGGTGCCTGTGCATCCAACTTCCCCATTCCCAGAGCCCTATGGGGCTCAAATAGGGATGGGGAGTAATGAATACCGGCACCCGCCAATGGGGATGGACCGGGTACGATGGGGTCAAAATGCCCCTGTACGTCCCCCCATTGCCGGTAATTTCACGAGTTTGGCAGCAGCCGTGCCAGTTTTACCGGCACGGCTACCGCCAAATGAGGCCTGTTGTCTTGGAGCTATGAAGGGGAAGCTTCAGCTGCCTGCTGTGGCCCGTTTGATGGTGGGGATGTTCACTTGGTTGGAGTGGTGTGATCGTTTTGGCCTGGAAGAGCTGACTCTGACTACTTTCTCAGAGAGATAAGGGGGGCCTGTGAAGGAGAGGCATTTGTGTGTTATGGCTAGAGTCTTAAAGATGATGTGTTCTCTGACTGGGAGCCAGTGTGCAGGGTGCCTAGCACTGGAGATGTGTTCCCTCTTGGGGATGGTCTGGGCAGCCCACAGCGCATTATTTTGAATAATTTGCAGTCTGTTTAGATTTTTTGCAGTGGTCCCAGCAAAGAGAAGGTTGCAATAGTCAGGTTTGGCCCCAATGGTGGCTCTGGCTATTGAGAGACAGTTCTGGGTAGATAGGTAGGGTTTGACTGCATTGATCAGTTTCGTGGTGAATGAAGCCGACCAGGCAATTGGGCTCCCTTGGCGTGTCATGGAAAGTGTGGCATCGAGGAACCCCCACTGTCTTAACTGAGGGCGAGACTGTGATTTGGGTGTTATCTATGATTTATCTGGAGTGGTATCGGACCAAGCCTTTGCCCCACATCAGACCACACTCTGCTCCGCTCTACGCACGTACATTGCAGTTTAAAACAGTTTACTTGATCCTGGTTGCACACTCCTCCTCCAGCAACAGAAACAGCAGAAAGACTCCAAAAAAATCACCAGCACAACAGCAGACCACACTCTGCTTCCCTCTCTCACTCCAATAATCCTCGCCAGCTACAGGGCATCCTAAACTCACACCTGTCTCCTCCCAAACCTAAGACTATCAACTCCATTCTCACAGTTAATAACCCAGCTGTATACTTCACTGCACAAATGTCTTCACTTGCTTTCACTTGGTTTTCAAAACAGCCAAAGTCATCCCACTCCTAAAAAAGCAAGAGACTGACCGAACCTACCAAATAACTTTCGACCTGTGTCTCCTTTTCCACACTACTATAAAGTGCTAAAGTTGAAGCTTTTTCCACATTTCGTAGACATCCACAATCTGTGAGACGCCCTAGAAGCAGGTTCCCACTCCTATCAATCCACGGAAACTGCTCTCATGAATGTGTCCAACTTTATCGCCTCTGCTAAGCACTCCAACCTATCATGTATCCTAATTCTCCTTGACCTCTCTGCTACCTTTGACAAGGACAATCACTCTTAACTCCTCAATACTATCTCTCTTTTTGGGATTCACGATCAAGCCCTGGCCTGGATTGAATCCTACCTGGCACCTCACAAATTCTCTGTCTCCTGGAGCAACAACACCTCTCAACTCACCCCTCTAAATGTTGATGTTCCACAAGACTGTCTTGGGTCCACTCCTCTTTACACTCTACACCTCTGCTTTTGGGGCACTCCTTTGGGTTCTCGTACCAGCTTTTCGTGGACGACACCCAATTTTCTGCTCTTTTCCTGAACTCACTTCCGATTCCTCTACCAACATTTCCAACTGTCTTTCTGCCATTTAATATTACCTAATACTCTACCCTACTCCTCCCCAGTTAGACACTGCATGTCATCTATGACCCTTCTCATACCTGCTCTACTTTCATCTCCAAACTGCAAGGTTGGCTCTTGCCTCTACCTCCTAAATATTCGGAAAATCAGGCACATCCTTCCTTTTAACACTGCCAAGCATCTCTTTATATTTTTTTTAAACATTTGTATTGATTTTATTCCAAACAAACACCACAAAAGCAAACTTGCAGTACATATCACATTATTCCAATTTTATACAACTCGAACAATTTCAACTGCGTCTCCCGTTCCCTCCCCCCCTTTTGAGCCTACTCTACATCGCATTCTATTTCTTCATCTTGCAGAGGGATTCCCTCTTCTATATCCTCTGCTAGGTCCTGGTCACTCGACCGGTCCTGTATGGGCCCAAATAGTATAGCTATTAAATGTTTCCAGGCTATCAAGGTTTCAGCTTCTTCATCCCCTCTGTATTACTAGCTTCCTGCCATACTGCAGTTTCAGCTTCTGCCCATTTCTGAAGGTCTTTCCACCATATTTCCATCTTCGGTCTATGGCATGCCTTCCATCCAATGGCAATTCTACGCTTCGCAAGTATATATGCCAAATCCTTTAATTTACTTACATGTTTAGATTTGCGTGGTCTGGGGATCCCTCCTACTATGCATGCCCGTGCTGTTTCCGCAGTTATCTTAATCCCTTTTTCTTCTAGTCTATGTCTAGTCATTGAGGCACCCACTTCCTCCTCCCAATCCTGTCTCAGTTGTACCACTTCCTTCCCCACCTTGGACATCACCAGCTCATATATCCTAGATATCTTGTGCCCTCCTTCTGCTATGTCATATATTATGTCTATGGTGGCGTCCGGTTGATCGTCTAGTACTATTTCGGACCATGTCTCTTTGATTTGCAGCACCATCCTATGGTATGTAATATATTGTCCCGTATGTAACCCCGTTTCTTCCACCAACATCCCAAATTTGTATCCTCCCCTCTTGCTATATCTCTCCCATTGTTGCTATCCCTACCAGTTCCCAGTGTTGCCTAATCATCATCATTAGTTGTCTTTCTTTTCCCGTCAATGCAACTAGTGGCACTTGCGGGGAACACGGGGATGGGTTCTCCATTACCTGACAGGCTCTATGCCATATTTCCCATCCCAATATCATCATCTTTGGGCGCTCTTTCATATCTGATTTGGGCAGCCATATCATTTCTTTCAGGAAGAATGGGGCACATTCCAGTCTAAACAGCCTAGATTCTGAGGTTGGTTCTTCTGATAACCATTTTGCCACATATTGTAGTTGGCTTAATAGAGAAATTTCATAGTTTGGCAGTTTTATACCCCCTCTATCATGCAAGTTTTGTAACTTCCAAAGGGCAATTCTGTTCCTCGTCCCATGCCAAAGAAATTCCCTACATATGCTATGTATCCTAGCAAAGAATCGCCTTGGTATCAGATATGGTATGTTCCCAAAATAATGCAGTAGTCTTGGCAGAACTACCATTTTCAGCATTGCCCCTCTTCCCATCATCGCCAAGGGGAACTTTACCCAGAACTTCATACTATTTTCAATGCTCTTGACCGCTTTCTCAGCATTATGTTGGTGCTCTGCCTCCACCGTATGGTAAATATCTATCCCAAGATATCTGAACGTGTTGACCTCCCATGGTATTTGTAAAACGGGTAATTGATCTAGCGGGATCCCTTTGTATCTACCCAGCAGAAATATACATGATTTTTTGGGATTCACTTCCAGAACATATTGGAGGTTTTCTTCGGGGTAACGTAAATACAACAGCACATCGTCAGCGTACAAAGAGACTAAGTGCGGCTCCCCTTTTATGGTGATTTCTATTATGTCATACTGCTGCCTTAGGTATATCGCCAGGGGCTCTAGGGCCAAGATATACAGCATAGGGGACCAGGGGCATCCCTGTCTAGTACCCCTGAGTTGCCACCTCTCCGATATTATTGCTCCAGTTTTAAACCTGGCCAACGATGCGCTATATAATAGTTTGACCCATTTAAGATACCCAGCCCTTATCCCATAATTGATCAGGGCTGCAATCAGCCGAGGCCATTTGACTGAGTCAAAGGCCTTTATTGCATCCAACAATACAATTGCCATTTCGCCAGCGTCCCCTGTTGCATGTTCAATAACTCAGTGAAGTCGTCTGAGGTTGTTGGATATATTCCTATTTGGGACATATCCCGGTCTGGTCGGGGTGTATTAATTTATTAATGATCCTTCTCATTCTGTTTGCAAGGGCCGCTGTGAGCATTTTGCTATCCTGATTTAGCATTGACAGCAGTCTATATGATCTGCAATCTTTGCCAGGCTTATTGGGTTTAGGGAGCGGTATGATAATCGCCTCTCTTAGGGACTCTGGCAGCCTTCCTGCTTCGTATGCCTCATTTAGCATCGCTAAAAGCGGGGGAAGCACCTAATTCCTGTACATTTCATAAAATGTGCTTGTGAGTACATCAGCCCCCGGAGTCTTGCTGGTAGGTAGCTGCACTACCACCTCTTCTATTTCTTCTAGAGTGATTCGGGCATCCAACTCCTCTCGCTCCTCTGCGCTGATTCGTGGCAAGCCTATTTCACCTCATTTCACGACCTTCACCTCATTTCGCACTTCCCTTAAATCCCTCCTCCTCCATTCTCCACCTTGAAAACTCCCCCTCTGCCCTCTCTACTTCCCGCCTTCACCCCTCTTCTAATTCCTCTCTCCCCTCTCCTACTACACTCTCTCTCCCTTCCATTTTTCCCTCGTTCAATCCATCTCCTACCCCCTATACCTATTCCCACTCCCATCCCCCCTCAGTTAATTGCTCTTTGCACTGTTTTGTTGAATGTTTCAAGACGTCATTTTTGCTCCCAATGTTATTTGTTGTTGTTACTCTGTATTATGTTGTTCCATTGTACAGCGCCTTGGTGTAAAGCGCTCTATAAATAAATCAATCAATGTCTTCCAGTGTTTCCCTTATTTCCCTGCAATTGTTTCCCCCTTCATCCCCATACAAGTGTTGATAGTACTCTAAAAATTCACGATTCACGCCCTCTTGGGTGTCCACTATACGCCCATCCTCTTTAGTTACTGCTCTGATTGTAGGTCTGGGGGTCTCGCTCTTTTATAACCACGCCAGCGCCCTCCCCGGTTTATCTCCACCCGCATGCTGTCTCTCTATATACTTTTTATAGTTTAGATTGCACAGTCTCTCCCAGTGTCCAGCACATTTCTGTTGCAGCCTGAGTATGGTTTCAGTATCTTTCTTGGTGTTACCCTCTCTGCTCAACACTGTTTCTAGTTCTTTTTCCGCCTCCTGCAGTTCAGTTAATATCCCTCCTTGTAGACCCTTGGATTTAGCTACGGCTATCCCCCTCACTACCACTTTAAAGGCTTCCCATAGCGTGCTAGCTGACTCCTCACTGCCAGTATTGGTCTCCAAGTAATATTATTTCTTCTCTCAAATCCTCCCTGAACATTGTATCTTTTAATGCCTCAGCTCTGAGGACCAACGTTGGTATCCTTGCTCTTGGGGGTTGGTATTGCCATATTAGGAACAATGGTGAGTGGTCCGATAGGACCCTCGCTTTGCACTCTGTTTGCACTATTTCTGCCATGAGCTCCTGTGTGGCAAACATATAATCTAGCCTAGTGTGCAAATTCTGTGGATCCCAGTGATGTGAATACTGTCTGTCCTACCATGCATCCTCAAAACTAAAGTCTTTCAGCAATGACTGCAACGCCCTGGCGGCCAGGGTGGGTCTGTCTATTTTGTTATCTGATCTGTCTAATTTCAGGTTTAGTGTGCAGTTAAAGTGCCCTCCTCAGATCACCGAAACCCCTAAGTGCATACTCATTTTGTTGTATAGGGTCTTAAAGTATGCCGCTGTATCCTGGTTCGGGGCATATGTATTTACAATGCATATTTCTTTATTTTCCACCAGCCCCCTTATCGCAACCATCCTCCCATCTGCTTCCACTGTGGACTGTAGTAGCTGGAATGGGACATGCGGTGCTATCCAGGTGATCACCCCTCTAGCATAAGCTGAATATGTTGCGCCGACAACGGTCCCCTTCCATTTCTTCTGGATCACCTCCAATCTTTCTTTTGTGAGGCGAGTCTTTTGTATTAGGGCTATATCTATTTTCTGTCTACGCAGATACATCATAACCTTGTTCCACTTTAGGTAGCTATTGAGCCCGCTAACATTCCAAGTGATTACCTTAGGTCCCCCACGATCCAATAGCATCCTGCTCCACCCTTTGAAAGTGTCCAATTCTTGCTTGCAGGCATGTATGCAGGCTTGTTCCCCAACTTCAAACTGTCCATCCCCTTTAACCCAACTACTTCCTCAACTTCTCCCCCGCCCTCTCCCTTCCCAACCCCAACTCAAACCCCATCTCCCCTGCCCACCTTCCCCCCTCCCTTCCCTGCCCTAGCTTAATCCCCAGCTTAATCCCCAACTCCCCATGTTCCCTCCCCCATCCCAACTGTTGCCCAGCTCCAACCCTGGATCTCAGGCACCCCCGCATCTTGCCCGTTTCTTGGCTCATATCCGCTTCTTGGATGTCGCCAGTACTCGGGGCACAGCAGGGAAGTAACGCCCTATTGGCATCCTTACTACTTTAACGATTGATTGATTGATATTTTATTTCTATCACGCTCGTACACAAGTGTTTCAGAGCGCGACAAGGCAAGGGAGGGGAACAAGGGAGAATAAAACAGCGATGTTACTAGGCCCAGTGACATTGAGAACGCGCAAGTTCATGGGGGAGGGGGAAAAGTGCATGGAAGGGGGGAGAGGTAGAAAGTGCAAAGCAGAGGAGAAACAGATAAATAACAATAAATAAATAATAAAGGCAACAAACAGTGGTAATGCAGCCAGCAATTTGAAAATGCTAGGTTTAAGGCAGCAGACAGGGTAGGTCCGATAAGTGCAGGAAGAAAAAGGGGGCTGTATGGGTACAGATACAGACCCCAGTGCAAGGGGTGGCCCGGAGGCAGTGCGGGAGGGTGACAGGATGAGCAGTTGCCTGGGCCCAAAAGACAGAGGGTGGCCAGGAGCACGGTGCCAAGAGAGAACAGATCAGCAGGGGAGAGGGGGAGCAAAGGCAGAAGAAAAGAGGAAGGTCTTGAGGTGCTTCCGAAACCGGAGATGGTTCTCCTCAAGTTTTAGAGTGGCAGGGAGGCTGTTCCAGAGGGAGGCCCCAGCCAAAGACAGAGATCTACCTCCAGCTCGTTTCCTAGAAAAACGACTGACCCTGAGTGAGTTGGAGGTAGAGGAGCGAAGAGCTCGAGAGGGGAGGTATAACTATCAGGGTTAGGTCGTCCACATTCTCTATCTCCCTTTTTGGCTACTGTTCGCAGTGCATTTATGGCTCCTATTTTCATTATGCAATTCTATATTCTAGTCCATCATGTCCGCCCACTGATTTATCAATTAGTGCGCGTCCTAGCGCGCGAATTACTTTGTCACTGGCACCTCATTTATGCATCTCCCCCCTCCTACAATGTCAAACATATCGCCGTATCACTTATCCTGTCCATCTCGGTCCTGGTCATCTGCAATATCGGGACATCCCTGATTATCCAGCCAGCATGCCATCTCTTCCGGGATTTCAAAGAAGTGTGCTTTCCCATTGTGTAAAACCTTACGTTTCGCAGGGTACAAAAGCATGTATTTGAATTCAGCTGTCCTCAATCTTCTTTTCACAGCAATGTAGCTGTACCGTTGTCTCTGTACCAGCATGGTATAATTTGGGTATGCAGTAACAGGGTCTGCGACTCGCATTATTGTCCCACCTTTCCGAAAAAATTCCAAAATCTTTTCCCTGTCTCTGTAGTTTAATATCTTTGCTATTATGGCTCTGGGAGGGGCCCCAGGCTGCGGTCTTCTCATCATGGCCCTGTGCGCACGTTCAATCGCAAACCCCTGGCAGAGCTTGCCCGCCCCTAGTCCGTGGGGTCTTGGCCTTCTCCCTCCGGTAGGCCCACCACACATATGTTATTGCATCCCTCCCTAACTTCTGCCTCCTCAGCTCTGCTTTCCAGGTTAGACATTTGTGGAGTTCTTTGGCGTTGGTGGTGCTCACCTCTGTGTTGGTTTTCACTGCGCTTTCTAAGCCACTTGTTCGATCCGCTAGTGCTCTTACGCCTTGCCTTAGTAAGTTGACCTCTATCCCTACAGCATCTATCTTGGTTTCCAATGCCTTTTTGAGGTCTGCCATCGCGGCTCCCCAAGAGTATTTCAGTTCCGTTATGGCCGACAGTCTCTGGCGGTCATCCCTCGGTGAGGTCCTTTCTTCCAGAGTGGTGTCCGTGGCCTGTGCAGGCATGGTCAGGACTTGCTGTGTTTTGGCAAATATCGCAATAGTTGGCTGCTTGCCTTTACCTTTTCTCCCCTTGAGCGCCATTCCTCCGAACGTCCTAGGTCTTGCCCTCCTGCAGCGCTGGTTCCAAGCTTTGTCTCACAGTATTTTTGTCTTTGTGTTGGTCTTCAGCTTGGTTACTTGAGTACTGGATTCTCTATGGCCTTGTCTGCTGCTTACGCTTATTCCTCCGTATGCAGGGCACACATGCTCCGGTGCACTTTATTGTTTCCTATGGGCTTCAGCACTGCACCAAATTTTGTTTATGACTTGTCCAGATACATCTGATCCTCTCTCCCATGTGCATGTTGCGCGCTTCCTACACTCGCATGGTGTGCGCCCTGACGTTCCAAGCGCGCCCAGGCCCCCTTCCAGGGCTAGTGCGCTGTGTTAAGTGGGGATAAGCCTGGTTCTAGTTCTGCTCGCGTGGTGTCACTTTGCAAGGCTAACTTTGCCTCAATGTTGCGCTGAACTTATTAGTCAGCCGGTATTTCTTTTCCGCCTCGCCGTGGGTGCCCTACCCGCCGCCTCCTTTTTAATTCGCCTCCACCTTTATTGAATTATAGGGAGTGCCCCTTCTTCCATGGCAAGGTCCACTGTCTGCTTGCCTGTAGTTCCAGCTCAGTTCCTCTGTCCTCTTGGGGCCGGCACTGGGCAGCTATTTGGTGCCCAGTCGTGATCTGTGCCCTCAATGCGCTTTTTCCTGTATATCACTGTGCTTTGGTGTGCCCTTGTTCTGGTGCCGCCTTGCTATCTCTGTGTTGTCTCTTGTTTGCCATCAGGGGTCACTCCTCGAGCGTCCCCCGCTGGGTGCACGGCGCCCTGTTATTATTTTTATATTTCTTATTTTGGGCCAAACTGCCTTGCTCATGTGGTGCCCGTAGGCTCTAGGGGGTGGTGTGGTAGATTGTATAATGTCTTCCTTCATCAGGGCTACGTTAGTTTATAATTGCCTGCTTTCCCCCTGCGCCATCAGCCAGTAGCTGTGTTTAATCCTCTGCTTTTACTATCTGGAGCTCTCCACTGGGGCTTCTTCGTGTCCGATATACAGCACAGCTGTTGCTGTAGCAGCCGGGTCTGCAGTTCGTTCCTGTTTGCTTTATTTATTCAACATTGCAGCCATTCACTTACCGGCTGGTGTTGCAGCGCATCTGGCTGCTGATCTTAGCCCAGAACCTGGACGCTCTGCACGCGACCGCCAGGGGACCCCTGGGCGTCAGCTCGCAACTGACTCCACGCTCATGCTGGGGTGCATCTTCCGTCCTTGGGCACCTGCCCGGCCCCCTCGCTGCTGCTTTAGTAATGCAGGTGCTGCGGTGTGGACAGCTGATTCCAGCTGCATGCACATCTCCTTACTGGATGCGCTCAACCTTTGTCTGCCCAAATAGTGCGTGCACGATCCCTGGCTTCAGCGGTCTTCACAGCCTGTTCAGTCCGCTGGTTCGTAGGGTCCTTTGTTCCAGGAACGCCGCCAGCCTCACGTCTTACAGTTGGTATCTTCAAAGTCCCATAACTTGTGGTAATAACATTTGATTTTCCCGCGGAGGCTCGCATGCGATTCCGCTTTCGTTCTTGTTTGCGCAGTCTGCTTTTCTTCTTACCACGAGTGATTTGAAAGCATGCGCCAGTCCGGATCAGTATTTCGGATCCGGAAGCTTACGAAAGAGCAGCCTATTCCATGGCTGCTAAGCCACGCCCCCCACTGCCAAGCATCTCTTAACCATTCCTGTCTTCTCTAAACTAGGCTACTGTGTCAGAATTCTCTGTGGTCTCCAACTACACTTTGTCCTCTTGACAAGATCATTAACTTCGCGACCAAGACTATCTTTGAACTCCCTCACTTCATACCTACTTCTCTTACCATCACCAGGCTGGATGGCTGATGATACAAAACAGGGCCAGATTTAAATGCCCTCTGCTGGTTCACCAATCTATCAACCCGCCTCTATCCAACGCTACAAGTCTTCTTGTAATCTCTGCTCTGCCTCCTTGACTACCCTTGTGGCACCTTGCCCTCCCAGTGCTTCCTCGAGTTTCCGCTCTCTCTTCTTGCACCACTTGCATGGACTTTTCTTCCCCTGGATATCTGAGAAACAGTCCACAATGATTTGAATAAGACCAAACCGATACCCTAACCTATCTCATCTGCCTCAAGCTAATATTTTTCCCCTCGCCACTAGCCTGTCTCTGTCCTTCACATTATCTGCCTCCGCTCTAGCACTTTATCAAACATGGTCACATCCCTAACACAGCTGGCCGTATCGCCTACCTGCATTTAAGTCTCTAAAGTTGATTGTCTTTAATCTATGTATGTCCACCATGTATTGTCCCCGGTGACTGTTCCATTTACTTCCCTCTACAACCTAGTCAGAAGGTAACTCAAAAGTGTCCTATTGTAAGGTGTTCACGGTTTCCCATCAAAACTGATATCTATTGAATGTTCTTTTGTGATTAAAAGAGCAATGTTCTTCTATCTATATAAATATAAATAAATCAAGACGTCCTGTGAACTGTGACATTGCCGAGGGATTGTATGGGGAAAAAAGGTCACTTTATGCCTCTTTCCAATACTTTCTTACAGACACCATACTAAATGGTGTTAGCAGAAGATGGAGCCAGAGGAACTGCCCCCACCCAGATACCCTGACAAAAAAAGTGATTGAATAACTGTTGTGATGAATTGAGGGTGTTCGGCCCTTATCTCCAAAGGGGAACCTCCCCCTTTGAGGCTAGGGAGGTGAGCCTGCATCACAAAGCCCTCCCCTAGGGGTCTGGGCAAATGGACCTCACTGGGAGAGACTCCCCCTTAGAGGACAAGGACTCCTGTTCCTGTACCAAATTCCCTAGACCCTCCACCATAGTGGCACATATGGGACTATCAGATATGAAGAACATTGTAAGCTCCACAGACTTAGATGAAGACAAAACTATAATAGCTCATTATGCACAAAAAGGATTATGTGCCTCATTTACGTGAGATGAGTAGGCCGCAGGAGGAGAGCACGCCGAGCAGAGGTGAAACACGATCAGAGAGAGGACAGAAAAGAGCATAATCAGGGGAAGCCCCTGAAGAGATGACCCCTGGAAGAGTTGGAGCCAAGGATAGCCATTGAGCCTGTGACTTTCGAAGGAGTCATGATCAGCAGAAGGAAATGCTGGAAGGCCAGCGTTTTTGAGAAGAAAGCACTGGAGAGGAAGGGACGCCTTATCCCTGTGGTGGCATGACCAGGAACACTTGGTGGTGGGCAGTGCGCCCTTCTAACAGCGCTGAAACCACGCAGCAAAGGAGACTATAAGACACCCTACGACGTGCAGTCAGACGTGGTTGAATCAAGAAAATGAGAGATATCAATGACACAGACGAACACCAGATACAGAGTAGAGGAAGAGAACCCGAGCGAGTGCCAGACCCAAAAGCATTCTCCTGCAGATACATAGGTAACAGGGAGAACGGGAATACGGAGAGGCTGCCAGGACATTGCTCTGCAGCAGGGGAAACTCATCTCAGTAAAATTGACGAGATACTTAATATAACGTCATTAAAGTGAAACTGTGTTAATGCAATCATGAGAATAATGAATAAGCCTAAGAGAGAAGGTATCAAGGAATGGGCACCAAGAAAAACTTGTCTCAGTGGAATAGAAGAGATCCTAAAAATAAATCCAGTAAAGTGGAACTGTCTTAATGTGATCGAGAGTAACAAATAAACCTGAAATAGAAAGTATTAAAAACTGTGCACAAACACCCTAGGAAGAAGGGAGGAAATATAAATGGGAAGTAAAGTCAAGTAAAGCAGACAACGGAATTAACCAACCTGAGCAACGTTAGTAAAAGGGAAAGGTCACGTTGCTACAAAGGATAGCCAACTTAAGAAGGCTAAAATTACAGAAGTCACCACACCACGGTAGTAAAAACGAAACCACTGCCACCAGCCATTCAGTGAGGAAAGGATAACATAAAAATGTTACCTGAGAAGCTAGATAAAGGGGATACTAGGTAACCTCTACAGCACCCTATTGTAAGATAGTGTGTGCTGGGTCTAGAAAATTACAAATGTAAGTGAAGTCAATTTCACTTTACTGCCTGCAACAAAATATATGAAAGAGGACTAGAAAGCCATGTAGAATAAATGTCCCAAGAGGGCAAACCAAACCTAAGTACAATGTAAAAGAGCTACAGGACATTGTCCAGAAGTTCACAAGAAACTATTTGAAGATAACCTACTAAAGAGAACTATGGACTAATGGACTAAGTAGAGACATTACCTTACGAGCATACCAGAAAAGGAGAGACATTCTCCTAGTATAATTTAAGTTAGTCAAATACTGGTAGTGTTAGTTAAAATTATTTTTCGACGGAGGACATATTAATTTTGCACTTCCTAACGACAGACGAGCACCTTCAGTTATTAAGATAGGCAGGGTAACCCCTCTAGCAATAGGGAAAGATCGGCCTTATTTTTTTAATAAACGACACTCAGGATGTCCTCCAAGTGCCCGCCTCCTCCTTCTGACCCGCCACACTGTACCAGCAAATCAATGGGTGCAATAGATCAATCTGAACATGGAAAAAATAAACGGAGCGCTTGTTGGAATTGGAAGAATACCAACTTCACAATATCCATTTCATGCTGCATGTTATTGGTGCAGAGGAGTGCACTCAATTGAGGCTATACATCAGTTTCGACACCGAAGAAACAACTACTGCAGATAGTGTTATTAATTTCTCATTTGCAACGCTACTGAACATCCACTGTTTGCTGCGTTGGATCATGAGATTCCCTTACCACAAAGCCGGTGGGTAGCAATGAATAAAAACAAATTATTTAGTCATGTTTTGCTGAAGACAGATAAACTAGGCAACCCAGAGCTAGTAGAAATGGTAAACAACTGGCATGCCACATTTCCCCAGCTACATTGTATTAACTGTAAGTATTCAAAGTTGATAGGTATAGAACAAAGCATGTACTCTATGTCAAGAGTGGTTTGGGAATCCAGTATTTTATCCAGATGGTATGAGAGATTTTTCTTGTGCCTATTGCTAGGGCTCAGATAAAGCAAGTTATCCTGCCTCTCCAAGACGCAGGCCAGCGAAGGTTACTCTTCAGAAGGCGAAAGTTAGTTTTAAGGTAAAGGAAACACTGTTGATAAATACACATTAAGTGAATGTCCACACTTATTATTTGCAAAAGTAGATCCTATACACAAAGATGTACAAAGGTAAGAGCTACAAAATATGTACAGATAAGTACATGCATACGGCTTTTCAACATGAAGGAGGAAAAATGCAGAATAGTGACCTCACAGGATCATGAAATGTTTACATAAGTCCCCAAAGTCCAAGTAGACTTTTAGTGAGGCTCTCATGCCATTTTCTCAACAATTATCTCAAGGTCCCAATGTTAGACTATGGACATATAGGAATCAAGGCCAATGTTAACCAAGAGAGGTATTAGAGAGGTATTAAAGGGGTCTGCAAACTACGCCACACAGGCAACAAGGACCCAAGGTTAATGTCAGAGTGATAAGAGGATCTATATGAAGACGTATTGTCACATAATTCAACTCACCATCCCCCAGGACAGCAGACTGCAGAGGTGAGTAGTGGTGTCACTGGAAGAGACTACTGAGGTTTTGCTCTGGATTGGTACGGTATGGTCAGCACAAGAACACTGCAGGCATGAGTGCCCACAGATGAGTAAGGGGACCAGTAACAGGATACCACACCAAGAGGTTGGCTCAGAACAGCATAGATTCAGAGATTGAAAAGGTCGCCTCAGAAGCAGCAGCAAGAGTGGCAGCCAGCACCAGAGAAATTAAACTACTGCTTGAAGCCAAGTCTTGGACCCCTAAGAAGAAAAGGGAATGAACTGATTAAGAAATACCTGCAAAGAGTGGTTGATGGAAGAGCATCAAGGAAGTGTGGGATGTTTTCACCCATGCATCCGAGCCCTACCACAAAAACTGTGCAGTTCTGGCATGGAAAACATCATGATGGCCAGAACTTCCCAGAAAATGCACAGGGAAATGCATGAAGAATAGGCTGCCACCCATTTTTGCCTATGTTGTGAGCACAGAAGGGCACAGAGCCTAAAACCATTGTAAAAGGGGCAATGCTGATTGCCAAAAGCAACCCATAACTTGTGGGAATTCGTTTTCTTCAGGTCAAACATGGCTAATTTATGGGCACAAAATGATTTTACTGCAGAACTACACCAATGTCATTTGTTGAACCTGGACAATATACTTCCATGTAATATCTCTTGTTTGAAATGCTTGAATTCAAGACTGATCCGAAAAAATTGCATGCAGTACCCGCTTTTGACTGAGGGCGGCGCTAGCGGTCTAAACTCTGACAGGGAAACTGCATGTCAGGAGTTGCAGTGAAAGGCCTTTACATCAAAGGCTGGGAGTTAATTAAAATCTTAACCACATGCTGTTCCCAGAAGACAATCTGATTTAATTAACAGGCCAAAGGCTGGGAAACCTCTCACCTCCAGAGATTCACACCAGGAGTTAGAATCTCACATGACCACTTGATTGATAGAAGGCAGACTGGCTGGGAGCCTCCTGGAGACCACACAATAGGCTCTCGCACGTGAATAGAATATGTTGATTTTGACTGTTTCCTGTCAACAAAGGCCTGCCTGCCAGAAGACACATGTGATCACTGACCCACCCAAGTCTTGGAGGCGGACTCCAACACTCTGAGAACTGAATTGAAAGCAAAATATATATTTTACAGAAACACTGATAACTCTTTGTAATCAAATGACAGGAATGTATAACTTTGAGAGCCTTCATTTAAAAAATGTACCTTCGATTCAAGCCCAAACTCCAATTTGTGTGATGTACTGGAAGTATACCTCATGTGATATGTGATGGGTGCATGTAATTTCAAACCACTGTGTATCTATGAAATATGTATTCGGGTCAAATATAGATTGTGGGCAAACTGACCAGGGGAGGATCCTCTGACCCATAAAACCTACCGCATCACTCTGACTCACATTTCTTTCCCCCAATCATGGGAGAGGGGAGAATTGGGCCAATGACAAGTAGAAAGGGGCAGGCTTAGCTATGCCCAGGCACACACCCACTTTCAAAACACATAAAAAGAGACTGCTGGGACAGGTAGAGACATTCAAATACAGTTGCTGCAACACGCTCTGCCGGACCATACAACATCCAGAAGATACCAGATTCAACACTTAGACTTTAAAACTCCAAAGAACTTGATTCAGAACTCAAAGCAAGGGCCTAAACCCACAAACTGAGAACTCTTCTCAGTAGGCCTCAGCATCCAGCAAACCTAACAGCGGTAGCAGCATCCAGGAGCCGTGCAGATCAGCGCTGGGTCCAGAGAAAGCTGTGCAGAAAGATCCAGAAGCAGTGCTGTACCCAGAGAAAGCAGAGCAGTATCCAGAACCAGAGGCCAGAGATCCAGAGTGACCCAGACCGCTGTTAGCAGAACCAGAGAGCTGACCCAGATCACTGTGAAGTGCCGAGACCAGAACCGGAGTCCAGTCCAAAACCTGACCAGATCCGTGGGGAGGCCTATTTCAAAATATATTGTGAGTACCTAGCAGAAACGTGCAGAACCAATCTCTTAGTTAAAATAATATAATTCAATCTATTTTAATCTAACCAGAACTGCCTCCTAACTGTCACCTGTCATTTGCAAAGCTGTCACCTGTCATTTTCTAGCTGCAAGCTGTAACCTGTCGCTTTGAACTTTTAAAATTTCAAATCCGAAAAACTACCTTTATTTAATCGTCCTTATCTCTGGAACCGTTTGTGCTAGGAATTTGGTTTAACTTTGAAAGCTTAGAATCTCAGCTTTTCAACAAGCTTAGAACCGACTTGCTACTCCTTATACTTTTGCCGTAATCGTGATTCACGCATTTGCGAATTTTGCCGCGATTTGCGATTGGGCCCGATTTCTTTACTGGTAACAAGATAGCTGCTTTTGCCTGAACTGCTAAATTTCGTTTGCCTCTTAAGAACCATCCCTGAACTCATATTAACTAGATACCACTCACCCTGAACCTCCTGAAGGGAATTAAAAGCATTTTCAGCATATTTCTCACTGCATTGTCACCATATTCCAAGCATTTTGCCTGTGTTTCAAAACTCCTATCTGTTGTATAAGCTGCTGGGGGGTGAATTGTCCAAGAAAGTGATTACATTGTCTTTTGCTGAAACCCTATCAAGTTATTTTCTGTATTGCATTTTCATTCCACCTTGCATCCATTTGAAACCATAAAAGTATTGTTGCCATCTTATCCATCCTATAACCACTCATCATTGATTATAAAGAAGTGTGCTAGTGCCAGACTATCCATTATTGATTACTGCTCAGATTAAGTGGGATATTCAATTATTAATTTATTATAAAGTGTGATATATATATATATATTGTTTAAATTCTCAAATAAACCTTTTAACTTGCAAAACCGAACTACTTCTTGGCTCAGTGGGGTCAGGGGGATTCCAAGAGAGGGGTGTTATATAGGGGTAGTCATCCAGAACTCATGAACTGGACATAAAGATATATCAATAAGGGTTTCCATTCAGTATCCCAGACTAGGCATTGACTTAGCTGTAGTGTTGAATTGAATCCTCTTACAGAAGGTTGTGGTTCACAGCTGGATGAGAAGGTCAGCAAACTAAGATGCTGACCCCCGAAGGAATAGACCCAAAGCCCAGTCAGAGGGACACGGGTAACGGTTTAAAAAAAGTATTAGTGCAACAGAACCACTAGGCATCTTCACACTGCGAGGACCGTACCACAATCCCGCTAAATAGGCATGGGGTTGAACAAACGGTCCAGCAGAGGCAATAGCCATGCCAGGACAGTGGAAAGATGAAGTGCTCAGATTATGTAGACAAACAGAAAAGGTGAGACCTGGAAGTTGAAGGGACACAAACAACTTCCAGAGAAGGGATCCAGCTTTCCCCACCTGATTCAAGGTTTGTTCTGGTCATAAGAGGCAGACCTTTACCGTTGGGTGCTTTGATTTTCAAAAGATGCAGGAATAGCCATTGTTGGGTCAGTCTCTTTGGATATCTGAGCAGCAAATCACAGCAGTTGTTGAAGCTCTGGTGCTCCAACATGAGGGTCTAGGGTGACAACCAATCAAATATTCCTGCAGCACATAAACATAAGGAGGCCAGCCAGTCATTGCCCGCCACCACACAAACCTTTGCAGGCTTCTTGGGCAAACTGTGGGGTTATGGATTCCTGAGGAATCACAGATTGCCACCCCCTTTTAGGCACCCACAGGCACACCCACACATTCCTTTATGAACTACTGTCAGAGCTCACCACAGGAAATTACCTTACATGGTCATTCCTGTCCCCCCCCACCAATAACTTTTGAGCAACAATGTACAGTTGCCAGGCTACTGCATTTCAAACCTAGAGATTCCATTTCGAAAGCCGCCAGGAATAACTAATGTAACCACTATTTTAAAATTACACAGCAACTAACTAAAACATTACCAACCCTGTGAAACTAAGGGCATCTTGGCAGTAAATCTTATGCTTTGGGGGCCAAAAGGACCATAAACGTGTACAGATTTCATCCCCAGTGATATCTGGATGTAACTCTGCAAGAAAAATTATCTGAGTATCACACAACACACAGAAAAAATGAAGGATTCTAAAAGTGGCCATACCATACACAAAAATGGTATATACTGGGTAAGTCTAATGCCCAAGAAAACCAAGCAACACCATGCATTTCTGAAAAGTAAACATGCCAGCAATGCAGAGTTGGCCGATTTCCATTATTCTTCCAAGGTTTTACCATCTATAATGCATGGGTTTAAGCAGTGGTTGTGGAACGTTTCAAAGTAAATGTAAAGCAAGAATACCATTCTGCATAGTTGACCTGGAATCTAGCAGCAAATCTTCCCTACGTTTGTGCAGATATCTGTGAGCAGCACTGAAATTGCAAAACTTTGTGGACTTTTAAGAGGCAAATCAAAACCATGGCAAAATCTGTGCCCTTCTCGTGAATCATGGTGCCGGTAGGTGTCAGTATGCTATGTTTTTATTTTCTGGAACAAGCACGTTCAAGAGAATTGAGGGCTAACTTGATTCCTTTCACAATAATGTATTCCTTGAGAGCGCTAGACTAACAAGAACGCATATGGAAGAACAAGTTACTTACCAAACTGGTAACGTTCTTTCGACTGGATGTTCCTCCAACGTATTCCTCATCTATGACATGTAATGTCCACAGCTGTGCTGCTTTGGAATTTTTTTTCAACAGAGGGCACCCTTGCGCCGAGTCGATGTCCCTCGAGGACCTCCGTCGAGGGTGACGTCATCAGATATTAAAAGTAGGACACACTGTGCCCGTAGCCTCAGTTCATGTTTTTTCCCCCGCTCACAAAAATTCGAGAGGGAAGGCTGGGAGGGTGATGAGGAATCCGTTGGAGGAACATTCAGTCGAAAGAACGTTACCAGTTTGGTAAGTAACTTCGAAGGGATTGTGTTCTCCAACGTATTCCTCATCTATGACAGACTCCCAAAGCAGTAAAGACGAGTGGAGAAGCGAAAATAATTTAGACATACCTAATTCAAATGGTAGAGTACAGAACTGCCTTACCAAAGGCAACATCCTGAGCATGGGACATATCCAGGCAGTAATGCTTAACAAACGTTTGTATAGAAGACCACATTGCAGCATCACAGATATTCTTAACCGGCACACCCCTTTGGAGTGCTGTCGAAGTGGCGATGCCCCTGGTGGAGTGGGCACACAAACCCTCAGCAGGGTTCTTGTCAGCCAACCGATAGCATTCCGAAATAGTGAGGATAATCTACCTAGACAGGGTCTGCTTAGAAACAGACTGTCCCAAATGGTGTCCAGTATATCCCACAAAGAGGTGGTCGTCCACTCTGAGCTTGGCCATTCTGGAGAGAGAAAAGCTCAAAGCTTTCCTAGTATCCAACCTATGGAACCGTTCATCATCCTTACTAGGATGAGGAGGAGGATAGAAAGCGGGGAGTACCACCTTCTGACTCAAATGAAATTCTGACACAACCCTAGGCAAAAAGGACAGACGAACTGCCAGTACGACCCTGTCCTGTAAAGGGTGGCTTAGAAGAAAGTGCCTGCAACTCGGTTGCAGTTACGTCTGCTAGAAGAGTGAGCAAGAAAACAGTTTTAAATGTCAAACGCCTCAACGTGCAAGAGTGCAAAAGCTCAAATGGAGCACCCATCAGAAATTTCTAAACCAAATTAACGTCCCAGACGGGCACCTGAAATGGCGACGGCGGGAATACATTTGTGAGCCCTTTCAAAAACTGAGTGATCAGTGGGATTTTAAAATAAGAACATTCCTCTGAAGAGCGCTTAAATATAGACAGCGCTGCCAAGTAACCTTTAATGGTGCCCACTTGAAGACCCGTGTGGGCCAAGAAAAGAGAATCTCCGGAATGGAGCACTGAAAAGGATCCACATTCCTTCCTCTGCACCAGTCGCAAAACTTACGCCAAAGACAACAGTATAGGGACTTCGTTGCCGGCCGTCTAGCCGAAAGCAACACCTCCATTATGTCATCCAGAAGGTCCTAATCTCTATATCTCAACCTCTCAGAAACCACGCGTGAAGGTTGAGAATCTTGACCTCGACCTTCCTCCTGTGAGTGAAGATCTTCTATGAGGAGAAAACATATTGGAAGACAGATGGACACAAGGTCCAGGTACCACGCTCGCCGGGCCCAATCTGGGGCAATGAGAATCATGCGGGTTTCGAATCTTCTCAAACTCCCGAGAACTTGAGGGATGACAGGTATTAGAAAAAACGCATACAGTAGCGGAAAGAGCCACTCCACTACGAACGCGTCTCCTAGAGCGCCTCTTGGAGGAAATTCCCTCGAGCAGAACCTTTAGCACTTCCGGTTGGTGCTGGTTGCGAACAGGTCCACCTGTGGGTCTCCCCAAAGGGCCAAGATCTCCTGAATGACTTCCTGAGCTAGCTCCCACTCGTGGGAGACAGCGCTCTGCCTGCTCAGAGCGTCCCCCGCCATGTTCTCCTTGCCAGCTAGATGAACTGCCGATAGGGACATTCCCTCGTTGATTGCCCAGAACCAGAGCTGCATTGCCTCCCTGCACAGAGGCAGTGACCCTACACCCCTCTTTTGATGAGGTAATGCATTGCCACCGTGTTCTCCGTTATTATCAAGACATTCCTCCCCGTACAGACTGATGGCTCCCAGCTCCAAAAGATTGATGTCAAGTCTGGACTATGATGGAGACCAGCGACCGCTGATGGACAGACCGGCATGTGCTCCCCACCCTGTCCGGGACGCATCCATCACCACCGTGACCTCCGGCCATGGCTGCCAAAAAGGCTCCCCTCTCATGAGATTCACCTCGTCGACCCACCACAGAAGATCCAGCGAGAAAGAGGACGAATCATGAAGGAGATCTGATATCTTGCCCAAGAACTGGGACCACTGAGTCCTTAGAGCCCACTGAAGGGATCTCATCCTCAAGCCGGTCTCTGGCAACAGAAAAATGTAGGGTGCCTTGAGGCTGAGCAACCTTAAGAATGCGAAAGCCAGAAAACTCTGCGCTTGTTGAAACTTTGACCATCTGAAGAATGTGATGAGCCCTCACCTTGGGTGGCGAGCACAACCCCAAGGATGCGTCCAAAACCGCCCCTATGTACTGGAGCCGTTGGGATGGTGTCATATGTGACTTCTTGAAGCTGAGGGAGAAGCCCAGCTTGTGAAGTGAGTGGCAGGTGACGCTTAGATGATCCAAGGCTCGTTCTGGAGAACGTGTCCTGATCAGCCAATCGTCCAGGTAGGGGTAGATGTGAATCACCCCTCTCCTAAGATGCGCTACCACCACCCACCATGAGCTTGGTGAAAACCCTCGGGCGGAGGTGAGCCCGAACACAGGACCCGAAACTGATAGTGGGATCCACCGACTGCGAAACTGAGGTATTTCATGTGCTTGAGATGGATTGGCACATGAAAATAAGCATCCTGCAGGTCCAATGACACCAACCAATCCTGAAGTTGGAGGGCCTGAAGGATCTGAGAAAGAGTGACCATCTTGAACTTGTCCTTCCTGAGGAACGTGTTCAAGTAATGTAAGTTCAAGATGGATCTCAGTCCTCTGTCCTTCTTGGGGATAAAAAAATAAGGAGAATACCAACCCTTGTACCTCTCCGCCACAGGCACCGGTTCTATAGCACCTTTCTCCAGCATGGCCAAAATCTCCTGCACAAGGAGCGGATCTGGTACCTTCAAAGAGTGTTTCCCCGGTGGATTGCTGTGAGGCTGTCTGAGAAAAGGGAGGCAGTAACCGTGGGCTATTGTATCCAGAGCCCACGCATCTTAAGTAATGGCACACCATTCTTCAAGATGCTGCGACAGCCTGCCCCCCACCGGAGAACTATGGGTCATGGCCTCATAGCTGCTTAGAAGCGGCAGTGGCAGCGCCGGAAGGCAAAGAGGCAGCTGCCTGAGCCGCTTTGGCACCCCTACCTCGTCCACCACGAGTGCCTCTTTGGAGTCCCCTTTAACTGGGCATCCCCTTCGCCATTCGAAATGAGAAGTAATAGAGAAAAGAACCGCCCCTCCATTGTTGTCCCCTAGGACGAAAAGGCAGAGGTTGACGGACAGCCGCGCCGAAAGATTTGGCGGCCACCTTGGAGGTCTGCAACTTTTCAAGGCTCTCACCATCCTTGCTGCCAAAAAGATGCGACCCATCAAAGGGCATGTTGAGAAGACGGGCCTGCACATCGGGTGCAAAACCGGACTTCCGAAACCACAAAAACCTGCGCATCACGGTGCTTGTAGTCATGGACCGTGCGACACAAGCCACACTGTCCAACCCAGACTGAAGGGATTCACTGCACAATAGCTAGAAAGCCATCCCTTTCTTCCCCTTCTGGGATATGCTCAGTCATGGACCGTGCGACACAAGCCACACTGTCCAACCCAGACTGAAGGGATTCACTGCACAATAGCTAGAAAGCCATCCCTTTCTTCCCCTTCTGGGATATGCTCAGTCGCAAGTGAAATACAATTCCACAGAGTGTGCGAAAACTTCGCCAAGGCACAGGTGGAGTTGGCCGATTTCAGGGCCATACTCCCAGCAGCAAATACCTTGTGTGCCCATCCATCCATGGGTTTATCGTCCCTGTCCGGAGGGAAGGAGGGGTACGCTGGTTGCGTTGAGATAGCCGCCTGAACCACCAAACTCTCGGGAGTGGGGTGGGTGGGTAAGTAACCGGGGTCGCCACTTGATGGGTAGTATTTCTTTGAGAAAGACTTGTTAACCACCGGAATAGATTCCGGGGAAGTCCAAGTAGCAGCCACCATTTTTTGTAGGGCCAGATGAAATGGCAACACTGGGTCAGTGGACGGCCCCTGATCCAAGATGTCTGTAAGATCATCTTGATCATACTATTCCTGAGGCCTGGACCAACCCAGGTACTCAGCAACTCTCAACATCAGTCTCCGATAGGAGGATCCTGCATGCTCACCCGGATCGGGTTTTCCAAATTCCATCTCAGGGGAGGCCACTGGCATCAAGTAAGGACTGGCACAAATGCTCAATCCTACTGTCCTTATCAATGAGACATTCTGGTGCATTATGTGTCCTATAAGGCAGACCAAAAGGCACCACATCAGCATCAGACCTCTCCCCATCATCATCCTACTCATAAATGTTCTGCAGAGGCTGGAAAAACTCCTTCCTAGGGATAGGAGTGCACCTTTTATCTGAAACAGGCTTCACAGTTCTAGTAAGAGCCTTTCTAGGGGGTCCAGGAGCCACAGGGGCGTCCGAGGCAACTCCAGCCCAGCAGGCGCCGATGGCGTCAACAGCTCCGACTTTATTGGCATTGACATCGACAAAGGTGCCGAAGATTTCGAAGGCATCGAAGGTCCGACCCCAGGGAGAGATCCAACAGACTCCTTTGATGTGCACGGTGCTGAAGGCGTCAACACCTTCTTCGAAAGCTTCTCAGGCTTTGACGGTTTCGTGGGTGACAAAGACTGCGACCTGGACCTGGCAAGTCTCTGACGATCTCCCACAGCCTTGTCCGAATGGGACCTCGACGGTTCCCGATGTTTATCGTACGGCTTACCCGAGCCCGAGGGCATACGAGTATTGTACCGAGATTGACCCTTGCCGGCTTCAACTAAAGGCACGGACGGGGGTGTGCAGTGAGACTGAAAAATCTGTAACATCTGCTCCCGAAAAGCCTCCCATTCCTCGGGGGTAGAGGCCTTATTGGGGTACGATACCCTTTTCAGATATCCGTCATCCGACGAGGAGAGGGAAGGCAAACGGTTACGTCGCTTCCAAGACCGCCTCGACGAAGAGGACGAGTGGCACGAACAACTCCGGGACCTAGACCTGCCGGATGGCTTACGACAAGGAGACTCCCTCGACTCGTCGGTCAACCTCTGAGCCGATTTGGATTTACGAGGTTTGGAAACACGGCCTACCTTTAACTTCCTCTTACATTCCTGCAAGGCCTTGGCAGTCAACGACTGGCACTTCGAGCAGTCATCCATGGCGTGGTCCTCGCCCAGGCACCACAAGCAGACACGGTGCGGGACCATGATGGACATCTTGGACCTACAGTCCCAACACTTCTTGAAACCAGACCGCGGGGTCCTTGGGGTGGAAGAAGACGACATAGTTGTACAATACGAAGTTGAAGACACAAGGCACATTAAGTTCTCAAAGCAAACACGTTTGTTGAAAAAACTGAACTGAACTTACGGGCGCCGTGCGTCCTACTTGTTACATTCGATGACATCACCCTCAACGGAGGCCCTCAAGGGACATCGAACTAATGCCATCGACGCCAGGGCGCCCTCTGCTGAAAAAAGTTCCAAAGCAGCACAGCTGTGGACATTACAGGTCATAGATGAGGAATACTTTTGAGGACACAATCCATTCAAAATGTCTGTTACTGTGTCCCCTGGTCATTAGATAATTATTTGGAGAAAAACGAGTGGAAGAACATACACCCATAGCCTGTTAGTCACGGCTGAGGTGCATCTAATGGACATTTATATTGCACCACTAGTGCTGCCAGTGGTGGTTTGGGCGAGGCAGTGATTAGGAGGTCAGTGACAAACCCCAGTGAATTCTTTCTGGTAAGAGATGCTTATAAAGTGTTCAATGATGCTTTGTAAATAAAAGGTACAAAAGGCATACTTCTGCAAATTCTGTATCAACTCCCATCAACCCTATTATGATGAATCGAGTGAGATCATCACTAGAACTCTGGTATGGGCCTCTTCCCATGTGGGCAGGGGAAGGCAGCCACTGCCGGTTACTAACCCTGTAGGTGGTATCAAGTGGGAGAAGCAAATGGAGGGGAGTCGTGCCAAGAGAATCTGTGACCTCTTTATCTCATGACTCCCCCATTCTTCCAAAAATGTTGATGGCTTATTGTAAAACTGAACAAACTAATATCATATTATCTCATATGGACTTCATTAACCATAATGCTTATGGTACTGGGACGAGGAGGAAGGGTACAGAGGCAATGAGGATTCTAAGGGTTGTTTGTCGAAAGGTGCTGTGTAGTTGTTATAGACCAAGGCACCTTAGCGGGACATTTAAATCCCAAAATGAGGCCCAGCTGCACAGAGGCCAGGAAGAAGATGAAGGCGATTTTGAAGGCTGTGCAGGAGGCGAAGCTGCTGAAGTAGACGTTATGCATGGTGCAGGAGCAATCATGGAAAGAAGAACGCCAGTGTAAGTCGTCACAAAGGATGAAGGCGAGCAAAAGTGCAGAGTATGCGCAGCAGAAAGTGCTGTGTCAAGGAGAAGCCCAGCTGAAGAGGAGAACTGCTCCTAGCTCAGCATACGGCGTGTCAGTCAGAAAGAAGCCGCTTAAGATCAACGGAGCTGCCAGAGCTCCCGGAGACCAACGCGCAACTCACTGAATGTACGCAGAAGCAGGAGTGAGGGCTGATGGGAGACTGAAGACACGTCGCAACGCCTGACCAAAAAACGGAGCTGCAGAAGAAAGCCAATTAATGTAAAAAAGAAGAAGCTACAGAATTTTGAATTCTGAATAATTAATGAAAGAAAGCAGAAACCACAGAATTATGAATACCGAACAATTAATGAAAGAAAGCAGAAACTTCATAATTGTCAATAACAAACAATTAAAGTAGAGCAGAAGTGGCAAGAACGCTAGTTCCCTCCTAGGGGACTACAATTTGGGAAAGCTTTCAACCTGCATTGCCATCAGCCAAGAGGCTGTGAAAAAAATACTATAAACCAAAAAAGGCATAACTCCCCTTTCAAGAGTTCTACATGGTGTGGAGAATCCTGGAATCAATATTGCCATCAAAGTTGAAAGTAGTTTCCTTCCTGGCAGGGGAGTATACTAGGAAACAAGAAAATGGTTTGATGGAATATTTCTGCAGTAAAAACGTATGATGGAAAGACCTTAGTTGAAATCAAAGAAACATTGGGCCTCATTACGAGTCCGGCGGTAATCGTGCCTGAAATTCCGGCAGGTTACCGCCGGACTCGTATTACCATTCCGCCTCCGTGATTCCTGGAATTACCAGGGCATCACGACCCGGGAATTCCGGAGGCGGAATTCGGTAAATCCCCATTCCCATTGAGTCGGATAGGACTCAATGGGAATGGGGAAGTGGAAACACCGGCACCACCTTATGATGACACATCCGCCTGCAGGACTTGAGATCACCCGGTATGGAAACAACGGTGGCGGCGGGTTTACCGCCACCTTTATTTCCATACCGGGTGACTCGTAATGAGGCCCATTAACTTTAACAATTTGTGATGTCATGGTTGTTAGTCCCTGCAGTGCACACTGGTAGCGCGGGTTCTGGTTGTGTACCTTACTAGAACTTGCGAATTGCTGGGGTTTTTGGGTTTTACCTGCAACCATAACGTCCCTGTAGCAATGTTTTTCCACTGAATTTCATAGGTTTTTTAGTAGTGGAACTTAACCATAATGTCCCTTTAACAATGTTTTTTGTTCGTGAATTTCATAGGTTTTTAGTAGGGCATTTTAACCGTGACACTGCTTTAGGCTTGTTTTTTTCAATAAAGGGGAAATGTTTTTAATAGCGCAACTTGACCATAATGTGCCTTTAACAATGTTTTTTGTTAGTGAATTTCATAGGTTTTTAGTAGGGCACTTTAACCATAATGTTCGTATATCATAGTTTTTTGAGGAAAGGTGATAAGGTTTGAATTGCACAAGTGAACCATAGCATCCCTGTAATAATATGTCTTTCACTGAATTGCATTCATTTTTTTACAGGAAACGCTTAGTTTGTAAAGATGTACTGTACAACATACTGAAGCCGGTGGCTCTATAGTAATAGACACAAAGGTTGGGAACACTGCGTCCATTTGTGAAGATCGGGTGGAGTCCAACGTGCCCAGAAAGGGAGGGGTGGTCATAAAAAGTGGTAACATGCAGCAAAGGCAAAAAGCATATACAAACAGCAGCAAATGTATGAATGGGAAGGGAAAATGCAGTAGTTGTACAAAATCTATACTTTTGCAACAAAGTGCACAAATGCATACGGTATGCAGCATAATGGAAGGGACGATTACCTTCATCTATGTTACCACACACCTACTGCACAATTAAACCAAGAACAAAGAGGCAGCGGAGCAGACGACAACTACAGAGAACAGAATATCAGAGCAACGTGGTAAGTACACTAAAGCTTATGTTGTAATTGCACAGGTCCGGTAGTGTACAATAGTAGCAAAGCATGATGTTTTCTGTTTGTGAGCAGCAATGGCTTCCACCCTTGATTGGCTGGAGGAGAATTTTCGGCATGAAGAAATGAGTGATGACGAGGCCCATTGTTACCCGCCGCACTGTGAAAAGGGAAAGAGTTAATGCAAGGGCAAGCACCCTTGAATGGCTGGAGGAGAATTTCCTGCATGACCAAATGAGTGAGCATAGTAACCCCATAGGTAGGGAACGCTGTGGCAAGATGAACACAATCACAATGTAATACTTCATGTGGATTAACCACATTTGTTGTCTTTTAACAGAACATACCGGAATGCAAAGCAGTACACCAGAAGCAGCACCTTTTCCACAGGAACATACGGCCACCGTAACTGAAGTAAACACTGGGCATATACAAGTTGACCGCCTGGACGCCAAAATCGATCAGTTGCTCCTCCAATTTGCCACCTTGAGAAATTGTGTAGAAGAATATATAATGGAGAAAATAGGATATCACTGCCCAACATGCACATGCCAGCCTTCCCCATTTCCCAGCCCACCTTCCCTGTAAATTGAGTGTCATGAGAGACGCTTCGATGAGACTCAATCCCTTCTTCCCCTCACCAGCAGCGTGTTGAAATGGGAAAATAATCAATATATGTGTCTGTTTCTTGTCCCCCTTTCCTTTCCGAATAGTCGCTATGGATGTGTGCTAATAAAGATTGATATTTTAATTTGTACTGATTGTGTATGTCCCTTTTCTTTTTGTTTAACAAGGCCATTGTAAGTGTGAAGGGCACAGCACTAGTGGGGATGATTGCAAGTGAGAAAAATGAGGAGGCGGACGACCACCGCACCTGGGTGCCCTATGCGCAATCACAATAAAAGCATCCGTAGGACGCCACTACGGGCCGCATGTTTGCATGCCCACAACCACCTGTAAATAGTTGCAGGAGCGTCCGTTTATCTGTGGCACAACTGCACCCATGCGTATATCTTCCTGTGAAGCCGGGTAACACTGTCCCTGGTGAAGACATGTAAATAAACATGTGATGCAGTTGTACTAGCTGGAAGCGTGCACGCACGTCCTGCGAGTATTTTTGCACGTAAACATTCCACCTACTGTATCGTGCGCATAGCAAGCATATGTAGAACTGTGCATGTACGTGTGCCATATGTTTAAGTAGTCCGGGGATGGCAGGAGTACTATGCACGTGGCCACAAAGTATAACGGCCAATATCCGTCCGGCAGACAAGCTTGAAATGGAGAACAGCAGCGACGTCACCATGGTAACGTATCAACGGCCAGCGTGGGCCCTTATTTGGCGGACACGACCCATATCAGTACACATAAAAAGAGGACATTTTTCTGCAATGTATGGAGTGTTACAGTGATAGTGCACCCTTACAGAGATCCTGCACTTTTCCTTCTACATGTAGATATTGTAGGGAAAGAGTTAGTGCCACTTTCCTGTGTCACATGCTCCACATCAGCCCTATAAAAGGGCACACCCCACAAGTGCTCCGTTTGGCTTTCTAGAGAAGAGCACCGGTGCACATTGGTTTGGGCAGAAATTGCTTTCTCACCAACTGTTTGCCTGCAAACTACTTCTCCAAGTAATGGCCACCAGAGCCTCTGATACTACCTCTGACTCAGGAGCACCCACACCCTCACCAGCAACACCACCCTCTCAAAGTCCTGAGCAAGGGGACAGGCGTGATAATGTGGAGGGACATCAAAAAGGAAACGCGAATAAAGTACAAGGAATCCCCATTGCCTACAGCCAGTGTCAATCCTGGGTGTGGAAACTATTTAGGACCGTTGGAGATGTGCCGAAATCTCATGCAAACCAGGTGCAGTGCACTGAGTCTCAGTCGCGTAAAACCTGGCTTGTACAGCTATGACACCACCTCCATGCGGCGGCACATGAAAGCGAACCACCAGGCAGCTATTTGGAGGGTTGTCCCCTTCCAAGCAGGCAGCAGGTTATTGTCCTCTACAGCATCTTCCGCATCAGCTCCTGCCACCACTAGGGAAACGCCAGTGGGCCACCGCATCCCGCAAGCAGCCTTGGAGGAGTGCAACAGACCCTTACCTTCCAAAGTTCACTGTATAGTGCATATACTGCGACGCAGTACTGTGTAGGGGTGCACATTTGTGAAGTGCTTTTGAGGCGTCGGTCCGAGAGCATGACAAACACTGCCCCCTACCCAAGTAAGGTGCACACCACATCTTCTGCTCTCCACGATTTCTTATTCCTGTGGTTGTTACCCTTTGCCAAATCTCTCTTCCACTGCTGGCTTTTCTGGCGTGTCTTATAACAGTAAAAATGCTACACAACCAGAAGGTGGTGGGAACAAAAAGGCTCTTTTCAGAGCCACCTTGCACTGTTCAAAAATAGAAGTTGAATGCAAGCATGCAGGCAGTGATGCTGCCTATAAGCGCCAGGTACAGAGATGGCAACAATGGGCGGCGGGGCGCCGTCAAAAGCATTGTACGCATTTGCAAAAAGAAGTGGAGGCTCTGAAAAGAGCCCCTTTGTGCTGTTTGTATTTTCAACGTTAAAAGTGGTGAACAACCACATGGAACATGCTTCCTACACTTGCAGGAAGCGCTGCACGGCATTTTGGATATTACGCAGAAAAACCTCATTGCCAGCATCAGTCAGATGAACTCCATCTGAACGAAAAATGTTCCTACTATGAAACGTAAAGTTTTAATTGTGGAAGGAAAACAAACCAATGTCGCGCAAAAAAGCGCAAACAGCTTTCTTCACATTGCGCTGCGCTTTCGCCATTTGTGGGCCACAGAAGGAAGAACACAGCCACATCTGTCTCTGGGCAATGCAAGAAAAAATTATGTGTGATTTTGGAAACATTTCCATAAGTTGCCGAAATGTCTCCTTCATTGCAAACTGCAGTGAAATGCCCGTAACATGCCCAAAACTGTTCCCTCCACAATGAACAATAATAATGTCTGGATGAGCAAGCGTCACCAAACTGGCACAAAGAGGACCCACATGGAACCACAGCATCCCACCTATTCCGTACCAGTGCCCATCGACATTATGGAAACCAAGGTGTGCTGCTAGTGCACAACGTTCTGCGTACACTTGTACCCAATGTATCCACAATTCGCCCAACAGCCATATAGTCCGCCTACTGAACGACACACCTGGCCCCGTAGCCATGTCCACTCCTATTGGCAAACAAACGTTCTGGCACAATCTGTTGCTACACACCACACCCACAAATTCATATTGACCAATCCCAACACCTATACAGTCCCCATTTCCATTGCAGCCACCCTCAAAAACCCCGATTTAGCACATGCGCACCCCCAAAAGGTGCGGCTTTCCCCAATATGTTGCCTTGTGCACAGGGCTGCACAAACACATTTTAAGCGTTATAGAAAGTGGGCGTCTTCATAGAAGTTGTACAAAGTGTTTTATTTTTATTTTGCTAAAGCGACGTGTAAATAAGCACCTTTTTGTGTGCTCCTTGCTAGGGGTTGCTCTCGGGTTGTCCTCCGTACATTACTACACGTGTGTCTGCAGCGTACATTGTACATAGTGCAACATATTACTAATTGCAATAGCGGAAAAAATAATTTCACTGCCACTGACAAACGTCACACTACAAGCAATAACATTGTCATGGGCACAAAAGAACATCCTACCATGGAACACAAAAGCAGACATACACGTGAATCGCTAAACCGTAGTCCCATTTCCATAGCAAGCACAATACGAAGGATAGAATGTACCACGTGCGTTTCCCCCAACTACCGCGAAGGCCGCGGCCCAGTAAAGCAGGGCCAGTCCTCCTTCCCTCTTCAAGTACTCTTTCAGCAGCACTCCCTGACTGGCTACTGTTAAAGTATTACATAAACATCCACCAATTACATCCAAGAACTGTGCATGTAATGCTATCACATCTATTGAACAGTGCGTAACAGCCGTTAAACACGCAGAGGTGAAATATCCTTTAAATAAAAAGTACCTGCACGAGAAAGTACTGTACAACGATCTACGCATTCTGCACCCACAAACATCAGCATCACTACCAATCACCAAACCCAGTAGGTATTACTATTTTTTCTACAGTACAGTGCCAACTGTGTTATACATGCATAGCAACAGTATACCTAGGAGTAAACCTCCATAACGTACTCAAAATCTGTACTGTTATGTCTCCCATCACCTACCATTAAATCGCTCCTACAGTGGTAGGTGATGCCAAAGGTTCCATTTGCCCACAACAGCCACTGGTGTACGAAAAAGGTTACTCTCTTCTTTTGTTCCGCCATTTTTACAAAGCTTCCCCCCCATTAAACCACCTCCTAGCAAATTTGTACAAATCGCACACAAAACTATCAGGCAGCCTTTCCGACCAAACTATGCAAAGTGCATACATTTCAAGCATAATGACAGTTTCAACCCGCACGCCATACATAACAGCAGTTAAGCAATAAAAAAAGTTATTGCCACATTCACAACAGTAACATTCATAAATGTGCATAATGAAATTTAAACCCAGAAGCAATGGCTGCACCCATGTACTAAGCATACATATGCAAAGAACTGCATGCAAATGGACACCCAAAAACATTGTGCTTTGCACTCTGTACATCTTTCCGCACCTTTTGTCTCATCCTTCCACAATGCGCAGTACTGCGTGTTTCAAGTAAATAGGACTACACTAATACACACATTTTTCATAACAAGTGATACACTAAACTCCCAAATAGCCCACCTACTTCCTTACCGAACATGCTTATGCTCCCAAGCACCCTTCATATTGTACACCTTCCATTTATACACACACACTTCGTCTTCCTGCCAATACATCCCCCTATAGTTTTGAAGAATGTAATTTACAAATGTACGCACTATGTCATTAGCCAACATATTTTCTTACCATCTTCTTATACAGCAGCATTACCCACCTGGAAAGCCACTGGAGTGTGCAGTTCAAAATACAGCCTACAATAAACCTACTCTCTGCAATCAACAAAGTAAGTACAATACCAGCATACTCTTTTATGTCTTACTAAACAAGTTCACTAATGTTGTACTGTAGCATATAGATGTGTGTCCATCCAGCAGTATGTACTTCATTATTACTGATCACACCTCTAAAGGTGCTAAGTGTTTGTTATGTCGCCACCATTAGAATAATGCCCACATACTAACAGTGTCCCCAACCTAACCTTACACACCACTGCACAGCCACACACTTGCATTTAAATAGCTGCCTACCCTCCCATTCACCCACTGACGCACAACCTACAAACACAGAAAGTAGCCATCCACTGCAAGCTCAACGTGAACAGAAAGGTGAAGGAGAGGAGATAATTCAGTCATTAAAGAAAACGGATGCATCTACCAGTAAAAACAGTGTAGGTGATCTGGCAAAATGTGAGAATGTAAAGAAAACCACTAAATACAGTGCAACGCACACTACTGCTAAGAGAGCACGTACAAATGGTATGTAATCACAAGCAAGAATTCTAAAAAGTAGTTTTACAAAAAGTGTTCCACCACAGAGTCCTTCAGAACCTTACAAGTAGAGGGCAGAAATCCTGCTCAACCCTTACAACCTACCGCAGAAAAGTGATCCTAGAAGCTCTTGTAGACTGTGCAATAAGCGTGAAGTGGAAATTTAATGAAACCACCAACAGGATTAATTGGCAAATTGCAAGCACTACTTCGAAACAAACGCAATGTGAGCATAGATACCTTTGGCCACATCTGTACAGTTGAGTGGAGTCACACCACCAACACAGAGCCATACTTAATGAAGAATCATACAAACAGCAAACTAACCAAATTGCCTTACATCGGAGTGGACGAGGGTATGAAAAGATACACAATACCATAATGGAAGAGGAAACCCTGCTTTCAGAATTATCCCCATCAAACTTAGTTGTCACTCTCCAATCCACCAAATCAACATGCCTCACCTACAAATGGCCTTGCACATCAATGTGCAACGTTCGCCAATGCCTAATCAAAAACTTGCAGCAATTCCTCAATCAGTATGTCAAAGGCAACGACAAAATAAAAAAGAAAGTACTATAAACTATGGATTCCTGAATACGAGGACATTCCTTAGCGTGTATTTCTGGACCAGCTTGCAAAGCACCGTCCACTGTATTAAAATGTTAGCAACCCACCATTCAACAGTCAGAAGAACAAGTTACTTTCTTACCGGGTAAAGTTCTTTCGATGGGATGTTCCTCGGACGTATTCCACATCTATGTCAGGTAATCACCACAGCTGTGCTGCTTCGGAAAATTTTCAGCGTCTGCGTCCTGCATCAATGACGTCGATTCACTGTCACTCGAAGGCCTCCGTCGAGCCGACATCACCGGATGTTATAAGTAGGACGCATGCCGCCCGTAGCCCCAGTTGTAGTTTTTTCCCAGAACGTGTGGCACCAATCTTCTGCCAGTATGACTACATAAAGCCTTGTGGAAACGTAAGCTGCAATCGCATAAGAAATTCTGTAGAGGGGCAGGCTGGGAGGGTGCGATGTGGAATACGTCAGAGGAACATCCCATCTAAAGAACGTTACCAGGTAAGAAAGTAACTTGTTCTTCGAAGGGATTGTGACCGCCGACGTATTACACATCTATGACAGACTCCCAAAGCAGTACCAACGTATGGAGGCAGGAAAAGAATTTAGAATGTTAGAATGTCCAATTAAATTGCAGAATAGAGGACCGCCTTTCCAAAGGACAAATCTTGCCCATGGATAGAATGCAGGGAGTAATGCTTTGCAAAAGTATGGACAGAGGCCCATGTGGCTGCTTCACAAATGGGAACACCCCTCTGCAGAGCAGTAGAGGCAGCCACACCCCTAGTAGAATGGGCCCGTAAGCCTACCGGAGGGTCCTTACCCACCAGACGGTAGCATTCAGAGATTGTTAAAATAATCCAAGGTCTGCTTAGTAACAGCTTGACCCAAACGCCTTCCAGCGTATCCTACAAAGAGCTGATCGTCCACTCTGACCCGGGACATGCGTGAGATGTAGAAACTTAAAACTCTCCTAGGATCCAACCTATGGAGACTCTCCTCTTCCTTACCAGGATGCGGAGGAGGATAGAATACTGGAAGAATGACCTTCTGGCTCAAATGAAAGTCCGACACAACCTTCGGAAGAAAAGAAGGACGGACCCTAAGGACAACCCTGTCCTTATGAAACACTGCAAAAGGTGGCTTGGCGGATAGTGCCTGCAACTCACTCACTCTGCGAGCAGAAGTAACCACAACCAAAAATACAGTTTTAAAGGTCAACAGTCTCAAAGAACAAGAATGTAAGGGCTCAAACGGAGCTCCCATTAGGAATTTCAGAACCAAGTTCAAATCCCAACCGGGCACCTGGAAAGGTGACGGTGGGAACACATTAGTTAGCCCTTTCAGAAATTGAGAAATCAAAGGAATCTTAAAATAAGAACACTCCTCAGACGAGCGCTTAAATATGGACAGCACCACCAGGTAACCCTTAATGGTACCCACTTGCCAAAAGCAAAAAAGACAGAACCACAGGAATGGCACATGAAAAAGGATCCACATTCTTTACCCTGCACCAGTGCAGAACTTTCTCCAATGGCAACAGTACAGGGACTTTGTTGCAAGCCTTCTGGCCGAAAGCAACACCTCCATCACATCTTCAGGGAAGTCCCAATCCTTGTACCTCAACCTTTCAGAAACCAAGCATGAAGGTTGAGAGACTTGACCTCTGGATGGAGAACCCGACCCCACTCCCGTGAGAGCAGATCGTCTCAGTAGGGAAGACGGCGTGGAGGGAGGATGGACATGTCGAGAAGGTCCGGGTACCACGCTCTCCTGGCCCATGCTGGAGCAATGAGGATCATTCGGGAACCTAACCTCTGTAACCTCCGCAGCACTTGCGGAATGACGGGGACTGGAGGAAACGCGTACAGCAGTGGGAAGGACCACTCTACTACGAACGCGTCCCCTAAGGCTCCCCTTGGAGGAAATTCCCGCAAGCAGAATCTTTTGCACTTCCGGTTGACACTGGTGTCGAAGAGATCCACTTGTGGGGTCCCCCAAAGGGCGAAGATCTCCAAGAGAACCTCCTGAGCCAGCTCCCACTCATGAGAGACCGTGCTCTGCCTGCTCAGAGTGTCCACCCCCTCGTTTGTCTCCGGCCAGATGAACTGCCGAGATCGAAATTTCTTGCTGCATGGCCCAGAACCAGAGCTGCATCGCCTCTCTGCACAGTGGGAGAGACCCTGCCCCCCTCTTTTTGTTGAGGTAGTGCATGGCCACTGTATTGTCCGTCAGAATCAGGGCATTCTTCCCCCGCACAGACGGCAGAAAAGCCTTCAGAGCTAGCCTGATGGCCCTCAGCTCCAACAGATTGATATGGAGTCTGGACTCCGACGGAGACCAACGACCGCTGACTTTCAACTCGTTGGCATGAGCTCCCCATCCCGTGAGGGATGCGTCCATCACGATCGTTACCTCCGGCCAGGATAGCCAAAATGGAGCACCCTTCATCAGATTGCCTTCGACGGCCCACCACGGAAGATCCTGGGCGACCAAGGGCGGCACCTGAACGGGATCCGACATCCTGCTGGATGACTGCGGCCATTGCATCTTGAGAGCCCATTGCAGAGATCTCATTCGCAACCTGGCCTCTGGCACAAGTAGAATGCAGGATGCCATGAGGCCGAGCAACCTCAAGAACTCGAACGCCGGGAGACTCTAGGCACCTTGAAACTTGTCCACCATCTGCAGAATGTGATGAGCCCTCACCCGGAAAGGCGAACACTGCCCCAGGGATGTGTCGAGCACTGCTCCGATGTACTGGAGCCGCTGGGTGGGTGTCAAGTGGGACTTCAAGTTGAGGGAGAAGCCCAGCCTGTGAAGGGAATGGTAGGTGACTGACAGATGATCCAGGACTTGCTCAGGAGAGCGCGCCCTGATCAACCAATCGTCCAGGTAAAAGTAGAAGTGAATCCCCCCTTTCCTGAGATACGCTGCCACCACCACCATGAGCTTGGTGAAGACCCTTGGGCGGAGGTCAATCCAAACGGCAGGACCCGACACTGAACATGCGAGTCGCCAACCACAAACCTCAGGTACTTCCTGTTCTTGGGATGAATCGGCACATGAAAGTAAGCATCCTTGAGGTTGAGAGACACCAACCAGTCCTGAAGTTGAAGGGTCTGGAGGACTTGAGAGAGAGTAACCATCTTGAACTTGTCCTTCCTGAGGAGCTTGTTCAAACCATGCAAGTCCATGATGGGTCTCAATCCCCTGTCTTTTTTCAGGATCAAAAAATATGGAGAATACCATCCCTTGTTCCTCTCTGCTACAGGCACCAGTTCTATGGCGCCTTTCTCCAGCAGGGATTTGATTTCCTGCGCAAGGAGCGGATCTGGACTCTTCAAAGAGAGCTTCCCTGGTGGATTGTCGTGAGGCCTCTGCCGGAATGAAAGACAGTAGCCGTGGGCTATGATCTCCAGAACCCACACATCTGAAGTAATGGCACGCCATTCTACAAGATGCTGCGCCAGCCTTCCCCCAACCGGCGAACCATGGGACATGGCCTCATGACTGAGCTGAAGCGGCTGCGGTAGTGCCCAAGGGCAGAGAGGCAACTGCCTGAGCGGCCTTGGCACCTCGAGTACCTTGTTTTGCACCTCTGGTACTCCTACGTTGGCCACTTTGACTGGAAGCTCCATTCGATCTACCAAAGGACGAGTAGTATCGAACGAAACCTCCCCTCCATTGCTGTCCCCTAGGACGAAAAGGCAGAGGTTGGCAAACTGCAGCGCTCAATGAATTTGCTGCAGCTTTGGAGGTCTCCAACCTCTCAAGGCCCTCGTCAGCCTTGCTGCCAAAAAGATGGTCACCATCAAAGGGCATGTTGAGAAGCCGGGATTGTACATCAGGAGCAAACCCCGACTTCCGCAACCACGCAAACCTGCGCATCACGGTGCTCGTTGCCATGGACTGGCTGACACAGTCTGCCACCTCCAGACCCGACTGAATGGTTTCACACATGGCATCCTTGCCATCCTGAATGAGGGCAAGAAAACCATCCCGTTCCTCCTCTTCAGGAATATGTTAAGCCGCCAAAGATACACAATTCCACAAAGTGTGAGTGAATCTTGCCAAGGCACAAACAGAGTTGGCTGCCTTTACAGCCATACCCCCAGATGAAAATACATTCTTCGCCCAACCGTCGAAGCGCTTGTCGTCCCTATCAGGAGGGATGGTAGGGTACGCCGCCTGCTTTGCTGGGGCCGTAGCTGTAACGCTCACCTGATTCCCACGGAGGCGCTGACACAAACTGGACTGCTACAGTTGCTTCTATGACTATGATGAGGCGTAGAACTCGGAAGACGCTCTGGGCAGGACCTCCGAATATTGACTGTCTGGCTTGTAAGGTGAGTTTTCTGCAGGTGGAAGAAAAAGGGGTAATTACAAGCTGGTTGGATAAGTTCTCCCACCAATCTTCTGCTTTTCCCACTTCTTGGTTCTCGACTGGTCTCCACGAACTCTCACCTTTGGTTTAGTAAAGCCGAGCTTCTCCATCCTGCTTCTGGTGCAGGGGCGCGTGGAATCCAGTTACGTCACTGGATGATTTCAGTTTTTAGGCTCAGTGTCCTTTTGTGGCTTGTAATAGTCCTTCAGGTGTCGAGGAGCTGTTGGCGACACCACCACTGCTGTGCAAGAAGAGGCTTGTGAGTATAGAAGATCTGAGGCCGCTTCTGAAGGAGCACCTTTTTATAATGTCCTTTTCTGTCTTTCAGGTGCCGAGATGCTGTGGGCGATGCCGCCGCTGTTGCACGTTGGGTGGCACGTAAGTATAACTGAATTGTGGGCGTTTCCAAATGGGCGCCTCTAATAATGTCTTTTCCTTTCTTTCAGATGCCGAAATGCTGAGGGCGATTCTGCCGCTGCTGCGCGTGAAGAAGCGCGTAAGTATAACTGAGTTGCGAACCCTTCGGCTCGGACACCACTAACAATGTCTTTTGTCTTCCAGGTGCTGGGATGCTGCCGAAGCGAAGGCCGCGGTGAACTCCGGTGTGATCATGGATGGATAAGGTAAGCGAGCGCAGCTGCGAGCGTGTTGCCCGTTTTCTAACCTTATGTCTTTATTTGCAGGTTGGCGGAGACTGGACTCTTGTGGCTGAATTCTGGTGAGTAGATGTTCCTGTGCCTTTTCTTCATCCACAGGTTGCTGCTCGAGAAGCTGAGGGTGTGTCTGGACCTGGAATGCAGGAGCCGACTCAGTGAGCGTCCTGCTGCTGTTGCAGAATAACGCAAAGCATGTGAATTCTATCGGGCGTGGTTTAAATAGTGGAGAAGTGCTTTGGTACGTATTCTTCCTCAAGCCTCACCCAGGTAAGAAAAGAGTTCCTGTAACAGAGGATTGGTCCCTCCCAGCCAGTGGCTGGGACTTCACCCAGCTTGGATTGTTCTAGGCGAATATGCAGCATGGTCTGCCACAGGTAAGTCCACCCAATCACTACTGCACACTTTAAGAATATGAGCCCGGCGCCCATGGCGCCGGGACTGTGGTTCCTTATGAGCCTGGCGCCAGAGGCGCCAGGACATGGTCCAAAGGGCCCCTGAAAGGGTCTGCTGGAACCGGGGGTGTGGATGATGAGCCTGGTTCCGGGGACGCTGGGCCAGTCTTGGCTCCTCGGGAGTAGCGCTCATGACAGCAGCCGCCTGCACCACCAAACTCTCCGGAGTGGGGTGCAAAGACAAGTAGCCAGGGTCGCCACTGGCTGGACGGGAGACTCTCTGGAGCAGTCCAAGCCGCCCCCATCCTTCTTTGTAAGGCCATATGAAATGGCAACACCGGGTCAGTGGGTGGACCCTGGTCCAAAATATCTGTCAGGTCATCCTGCAGAAAATCCACAGGTGGAGCAGACCACCACAAGTACTCCGTCACCCTCGACATGAGACATCTGTACAAAGACTTGGCGTGTGTACCAGGCTCAGGCCTGCCAAATTCAACCTCCGTGGAGCTGTCCAGACCACTGGCGTCGTGCAAGGATTGACGCAGGTCTTCCAGCTGGCTATGACCAGACAACAGTTCGTCAGGAACCTCAGGAGGGACAAACCCTTCCACATCTGACCCTTCATCCACCTCTGAGATATAATCCAAAGGCTGGAACAAATCCCTAGATGAGGGTACAGAAAAAGGCTCAAACACAGGCCACACTGACTTACTCAGTGCCTTCCTCTGGGTTTTCACCGGTCTCCGGGGCACCTCCGATAAAGCCTCCTCAAAAGGCGTCGAGGGCGTCGACGGAGCCCCGAGCGTGTCCTTCGACAGCCTCGGCGCCGATGGCGTTGATGACTTCCTCGAAGGCAGAGCCTCGAGAAAGCCCCTCGAAGGACATGGCGCCGATGGTGTTGATGCCTTCTTAGAAGGCCTCACAGGCTCCGATGGTCTCAAGGGCATCGAGGACCGGGACCTGGAACGGGCATGGCTAGAGCGATCTACCTTGTCCGATCAGGACCTCGACGGCTCCCGATGATCGCGCCGACCGCCCGAGCCCGAAGGTATGTGAGCGGCGGCCCTAGCCCATTCCTTGCCGGCTTCTCTCGAAGGCGCGGATGGAACGGAGCCCTGCGATTCAAAAATCGCCATCTTCTCCTTGTGAAATGCGTCCCATTCCGCCGGAGATTAATGCTTGTTGGGACAAGCTACCCGCCGTCTGGCGGAGTCCTCGGAAGAGGACGGTGAAGGCGACCAGTGACGGCGCTTCCGAGAGTTCCTAGAAGAGGCAGAGGAATGGCGGGAACCACTCCGGGACCGAGACCCCCCTGGACTTACGCAGACACGGAGAGTTGCCCCTCGAATTATCGGTCGAAAGCCCAGCGGATTTCGACTTTCGGGGTTTGGAAACCCTACCTACAGTCAGCTTCTTCTTATGCTCCCGCAAGGCCTTCAACGTCAAATACTGGCATTCATCACAGTCATCAGTGGCGTGGTCCTCGCCGAGGCACCAGAGGCAGACGTTGTGCGGGTCCGTAAGCGACATCTTGGAACCGCAGTCCCGACACTTCTTGAAGCCCGACCGCGGGGTAGAAGACGAAGACATGATACTTCACAAACAATCAAGTTCCAAGAACCGATTCAATCAGGAGAAGAACCGAGGCGCGCCGAGATTCCGAAGGGAACACGGGGGAACTGGGGCTATGGACGTCGTGGGTTCCTACTTAAAACATCCGGTGTTGTCGGCTCGACGGAGGCCCTCGAGGGACAGGGTATCGACGTTATCGATGCAGACTTCGAAAATGTTCTGAAGCAGCACAGCTGTGGGGATTACCTGTCATAGATGTGGAATACGTCGGAGGACACAAAACATTCGAAATCTAGTTTACAAACTGTACTATGCAAAAACTCCAGCTTCAGCACTCCAACATTTAAATGATATTCTCCTACACGGTACATCCAAACAAGTGCTCGATGAAATTGATCACATCCAAAGGAAATACTGTGGAACTGAAGAGCACTTACACCCTCCAGCATTTTCAGACAACAGTGCAGCTATCAACCTTTTATATAACACATACAGAAAAGAAATACAAAAGGTCAAAAGCACTTCTGCTGAAATGCCAAACGATGTATGTGTGTGTTGTCATAGAACTTTCTATAAAAAGAGCACCAAAACTGTAGATATAATGCAGAAAATGAAGGCAATGAGGAATCCCAATGGTTTCAATTAGCTCTGTACCTTCTAGCAGAAAACAAGTAAGACACTACCAACACCTCCATACTGTGCACATACTGCACTGCAAAACTTGACAGTAACCAAAGGCCTTCACGGGCAATTAGTAATAATTCAGAACTATTACCACTGCCACACACACTGCAGCAGATTCATTTGTATGAGAGCATTATAATACAAACAGTGCACCTATTTCAAGCAATAATACGTCTTCAATCAAACAACTGCAAAATTACCTCCCACCGGATTACAGAAAGGCATTAGTGGTAAAGTGGTCTATTTACCGTTAGATCTCAAAGAAAATGTAGACACTCTAGGAATGCTAAGGCCAATACACAAATCTTTGATTATCCTGGCAAATGGTGTACCTACAAAAGACAAAAACATTTGGCAACACCTCGTGGCCTTAACCAAAGTTAGAGAGGCGTTGCAGTACCTTAAAGAAAACAATACTACAGGGAAATAAACGTTCAAGAAAACCTTAGGGAAACAACCAAAATAATTCAGACTCCTCAATAAGTGGCCAATTTCAACGTCTAGATCCAAGCGCAGCCTCCAGTATTTTAGACCACTATACAATTCACCTACTGCACTCCAAAGACACCATAGACGATGCACTAGAAACATATCAAATGCAGCAAACCAAAGGAGTGCCAATCAGTATATAGGATAAAAGTGCAGAAGCACAAGTCTTTCCTCTACTCTTCCTCACAGGAAAAGGTGGAAGATATGATGAAAACAGCACACAAATAACAGCATCAGAATACCGCTGTTTACGAATGTATTCTGAAGACCCTAGATTTAGACAGAACGTGGAGTACATATTCCACCTGCTCTTTGAAAGTGAACTAGTAACGCTATGTTAAGTAGTTGCCCACAAATTAAAAACAGGTTCCCATTTCTAAAACATGTCTGTCACACATCAACTTCAAAAGGTGCAAGAGAAGGACAAAGTTTTACAGTCAAGTGTTACAAATCTCTTGGCAAACATGCGTGGTACGAAAGAGTACTGGTTCCAAAGGCAGGCAGATGTACAGTGGGTTTGTCACATTAAGTTGTGCTCAATATGCATGGGAAGACTTGCACACTTTCCTACGCATAGCAAAAAAAAAAAAAAAACAGGTTTAGACGTGAAAACACCAGGAGAGCTGTGCTGTGTGCTGGCGCGATCCAGTAAATGTTTCCCGCTACTTTCATCATCGCTTCCTTGCCATGCTTGGTAATAAAGCAATTCCTCCCCTCGAAGAAGTGGAACACATCTTTTGGAGAAAAGAATATCAAGCCAGCCACAGGAGCCCCACACATCCACAGGCTTTTGTGGATTCAAAATGCTCCTACATTTGATGAGGAAAGTGATTAAACTGTTTTGCAGTTCATTCACCAATATGTCACTTGCGAAATCCCCTCGGAAAGTACCCATAGTGACCTACGAACACAAATTAATTCCAAAGACACAAGTGTGGCAAGTATTGTCGACACAAATATAAGAACAGAGGCAAATACTACACCAAATGCTGCTTTGGTTTCACTAGACCAGTTTCAACAACAAGCCAAGTAAACAGCCTCACGTCTTCGGTTGGACACAGTGTGAAAGGAAAATCTCCTAAAAACACATACTGCATAAAAAGGAGCGAAGCATCAAAGTACATCAATGATTACAATGCAATAATTGCCCTCTTATGGATTGCCAATGTTGATGTACAGTACATTACAGACAATTCCACTGCTCGTGCACGATATGTCACCTCCTACTTAACCAAAGCAGAGAAAACAGAGCTCAAAGACCTCTGGGATGACATATCTTCTGACAAAACACTGGCACAAAAATTGCACAGCTTTGGCATTAAAATGCTGTCCCATAGAGAATGTGGCAGCTACGAAGCCTCTGGTCACTTAACCGGCACTGCCTTATATGGGAAATCTGACAACATAGCGTGGCTGAGCCTTGGGCCTGCTGCATCCAGAAGAAGAGTACTTAAATCGTACGAAGACATACAAACAATAGCCAAAAGTGATCCCAACAGCCACAAAATTTTGAAGAACTTATTGGACACATATTACCCGAACAGATGTAGTACTTTAGAAGCTTGTGCTTGTACCAGGTAGCTCAAAACCTCTCGTGCAAAAACAACATTAAACCCAATGAGGAAAAAGGTAGGTACAGAGTGGAATGTTGTGAAGGCAGCCTGGTGAGACTTACCAAATGCAGCCTAATTAATCATATGAAGTTGTCCTTAAAAACTCCTCAACACAAAGAACTGTACTACCTGCCTCTACTGCAACTTTTCAAACCATGGAGAAAAGAAGATGATTTATTAGCCACCTACACCTCCTATGAAGACGCTTTCAAAGCCACTGAAAGTACAATTATAGATGAAAACTTTACACAGTACAAAACCATATTGGACAGTCAACACCGACAAGAAGAAGAACTTCAGGTACAACTAACTGTAGACACTTCTGAGAGCAGTGAACCTTCGCAGACAGGCAGCCAAGAACCACTTGGAAAGCCACTTATAGCAAATGAGGCAGAATTAGCCATGATGGAGGTAAACACCACTATGCTTCAGTATGAGCACTCTACAGAAGAGTTGGCAGTACTTAAATCCCAACTAAACGATGAACAGCATACCATTTTTGTAGAAGTAAGTGAAATCATTAAACATGGTTACAGTACAAAAGTAAAACTTGCACCTGTGACAACTACAAACCTGTACTGCTGTATGTAAGTGGTGAAGCTGGGTCAGGTACAACATTCTTAATAAAAATTATCAGTTAATAGCTCCAACAATTAACAAACAACAACCTTTCTGCGGTTACAACAGGTTTGGCTGCTTACAACATAGGTGGAGTCACTGTACACCGATTGCTACTTCTTCCAGTAGAACACCAAAACAAATTAGAGTACTATAAACTTTCATCAGAATCTGCTATGGAGCTACGCAGAGTTTTGAAACAAATGAAAATGCTCCTAATAGATGAGGTGAGCATGGTCTTCAACCTAATGTTGGCTTTGATTCACCTCAGAATGTAAGAGGTACTCCAAACAGACATGTCATTGTTTTCGGAGATCTCCATAATAATAAAAAATAATAATAATTTCGCATTTATATAGCGCTACGAACCCTCAGGTATCTGACCGCTGCTTATTATTACCCATCGTGTGTGGTGCTCATTTATCGACCTCAGAAGGATGAAAGGCCGAGTTTGGCCCTGCCGTGATTCGAAGCTCTGCACGGATGTCAAAGCGAGCGCTCTACTCGCTGTGCCACTTGTCCTTCAATTGACACCACTCAAAGGTGAACCTATCTTCAAAACCTTAGGACACAGACAGTGCCATAAAAGTCTTGGAAGCATTGGGAATGTAAATCTTTGGCAACATTTTCAATACAAAAAACAAACTCAAAACATGAGTCAGTCTGAAGACCTCATCTATGCCAACATTTTAACCCTTTAAGTGCCATGGGTATTTCTCCCCAGTGCCAGGGCCTTTTTTGGTGATTTTGGTATGTGGCAATTCAATGGCGTGTAACTTTTTTGTTACATGAGATATCTCGGCCAAATGTGGCTCCTTTTTTTCCCACATGTAGGCGGTCGTAACGCCACCCAGGAATCCTAGGTTGCTGGAAGGGGGTGAGAGAAAATAACCAAAAAGGGGGAAAGTGTTGGGTTTTTTCAAAAAATGCCAATAAACTGATGTACAAAGTAGCCTGTGGTTTTTTCCTTCTAAGAGCTAGGAACGAATGGTTTGCTGTGCTGAATTCCCCGATTTCCTGGCTTTGAAGAACAGGTTGAGTGGAAACGGAAAACAATTATTTTGATGTGGTTATCAAATGTTTTTTGAGAGGTAGGCGATTTTGGCCATTTTTGCCAATTGGACATGCATGGACGGAATGGAAGAAAAGGGTAGGAAAGCCGATTTGGAGGACGGAAAGGCATATATTTCTGAAAAGTAGACAAAATTCCAAGTTTAGGAAGGGGTGATTTGCATAGGTCAGGCAACAACTAGGTAGGGGAAACTGCCATAGATTGGGGGAAAAGCGGGAAAATGACTGAAAAAAAAGGTATGTGTTGGACATGGTTGGCTTGGTACGGCAATGGCTTCTATGAGTTTTGAGAAAAGCAATGCTCAGCTACATTCCCACGACTCTTGCAGTTAGGAGAGCACACATTTTTTGTAGTGTTTTACAAAACAAGAAATACTACAAGCCAAACACTGAGCCATGGTACACAGGAGTTTTACGCTCACGGCCTGAACAAACGCACTTAGCATGTGTGAATCGGGAAAACCAATGCAGTGAGGAACGGCAAGCATACATTTTTTGAAAGAGCACAGGCAGACCTTTTCAAGGGTAGGTGACTTGTGCAGGTTACAAAAGTGTATGGTGCCTAAAGCAGCGACTAAATGTAGGTCACATTTGGGAAATTAAAGGGTTGTGTGACAAACGACACCAGCAAATGGGTCAAAACGTTATGAAAACCACACAAACACCACATGGCCTACCGTCCCGCGTTCCTGCAGGCGTCCCGATGAAAACGGTACCTCACATTTGTGGGTGCACCTACCTGGGCGCCAAGGGGAAAGCCTAAAACACAAGTAACCCCAAGTCTGTTTTCAGACCGGAATTTCAGACTCTCTGCCGACCGGCACACCATACAGAAATGGGCCTCGGGTGTCCAAGCCACCAAGGAAAACAGGGAACCCCATGCATTTCCGAAAAGAGGACACCCGTGGGAATCCGCAGAGGTATGATTTGGGCAAATCGCCCCAGAATTTAGTACCCAGACACCCCCGCAAAGTCCGAAATGTGGGGGACAAAACGCATTTTCCGCACATTTCGAGCGGCTCACCCATCGAAACATGCCCCTGTTATGCTTGAACTAAAATGGCGCTGGTGTGCAGTGTATTCTGGGAGCGCTCGGAGCCATGATGGATATTTACTTCATGCCGCAGTAAAAAGCTGCACACATTTTGCTGAGTGTTAGATTCACGGGGCTGAGAAAAACATGCTTTCCAAACCTGGTATGCGGTCAAGGACACTTCTGCTGGGAAAGCTAACTTTGTTATGGTTTGGCACTGTTCTCCGTGGAGCGTGTTTTTAGAGGAGGGAGGCACTCTGCTCCTTGTGGGGTAGCTCTCGATTGACCCAGCTGGCAACCAACGGCTGCTCATCAACTGCGCAAGTGCAATTTCCAGAAGGTTCGAAAATTGACTCCCCTTTGTGGAGTGTGTATATATGCGGAAACCCGGAGGTGGTCAGGTGAGACTTCACCCGGAGAAGGACACTTATGTCCGGCCCTCCTGTGAGCTGTGGTGCTCTCGGCCTGGCTGTTCCCGGGATCTTCCAGCCGCTTCTGGGCGAGATGAGGAATTCTGTTACGCTCACGGTGATGTATTTCCTTTTGAATTCTTTGCTTCTTCTGTGATTTATGTCTCTATTACTTCTGTGAGTTATTCCTATGTTATTATTGGTTGCTTTTAAGCTTTGAATAAATAGCCGTATAAGAGCTGATTATCTTCTAAGAGTGTGTGGTTGTGAGTTATTGCGTCTGTCTACGTCCAAAGTATTTGCTCTGTAATTGCATTGGTGATTTATGTTTTTCCGTAGACTTTGGGGAGAGCAATACATTTTTGGCGTCACGAACAGGATACTTGTGATGAGTTGTTCTGAGTATTCAAGGATCTGTTGAAACGTAGATAGGATTCGGTTGTCTTGCAAGTTAAGTTTTTGAGTAGTGAAGTTTTTTTTTCTCCTTTGCCAGTGTGTGAGCATTTGTGGGAGTGATTGCAGCGTGCAGAGAAAAAAAATATATAGATACAACGAGGTTTTGTTTTATTTGCAATAATGAGTAGTTTGTTCAGGAAGAAGAGCGTTACCGCTGGCGGTGACTGTTCTGATGTTGTTATTCCAGGCTGGACGAAGAGTCCATATGATAAGTTGGCCCAGGCGTGGGCATGTGGTGCAGGTCTAAGTGAAACATGGGATCAAGGATTGGGAGATGCCGATCCGGCTGATGTAATGGCATGCTTGCAACAAGTTCCAGTAGAACGTGGCAAAGAATGTGCAGCATTAGGTAGGCGAGGTTGGGTTCTTTTGCATGCTTATAGGAAAATACATCAAATGAAGGTTGAAATGAAAAATGAGGTTTTGCGATTAGAAAGAGTTAGCTGCAGAACAGCAGACTGTGTTAATGCAGCAGATTCAAATGAAACTGTTTAGGCTGACAGATATCAGGCGGTGTCCGAGAGGGCAGCAGTCAGAGTAGCCCGGTATAAGTATAGGAAAAGACGGGGAGGGGTCAACAAAAGAAAGGTGGCAACTGTAATTGCTTCCGCTGGTGTAGACTGGGACCCGGATAAGTGGGATGGTGATATTTTTGATTCAACCAGTCTAGAAAGTAGTTCCGCAAATGAGTCTGACCCCAACATGGAAGTGAAACAGAAAACAGTGGCGGCTAAGCCCGTTAGAAGACGGCGAGCCGGACCCCACCCGCAGAATCCTGCAGGCGGAATGGTGGATTTAACCACGCTGGAGGATTACACACAACAGGAGGTTGGGGAAATTATTACCCGTTTGAGGCAAAAATCAGGGGAAGCTTTATTGACATGGATGGTGAGATTACTAGATGGGGGTGCTGCAGGGTCATTGGTAGATTCTACGGATTCACCACGTTTTTTACCCCTGTCAATTGACACCAATGTACAGGAGGTCTTAAGGGCAGGACTGCCCCCTGATGCAAATGGTCAAGATACTCAAGTGTCTTTATTGCACCTGTTAGCCGAACCATGTAACCGTAAATACCCCATTACCACAGATTGGCCTAGTGAAGAAACGAAGTGGTATACGTTGAGAGAAGCAATTCAAAAAGTCAGGGAGCATATGAAAGAGGCTATTCACATAGATGCTCCTGATCTGATCACATGGGAGCCGTGCCGCTCTCAGTTTCAACTCAAAACATGGTGATTAGAACCACGCCACCTGCATACAAAAGTGTCATTATGACTTTGCTCGTAGGAATGACGGGCAAAGCTACTGATGAGGTAGCAGATGCCATTCGGCAACTTACAGATTTAGGGGAGTGGGATAAGAGCGATAACAAGCCACGGGAGCGAGAGGGGCGTAGTGAGAGAAGAACCAAAGGCAGGCGGCAAGATAGCAGAGACTCCTGAGTGTCCCGAAAATACATGTTTTTGGCTTTATTAAAAGATGGTGTGCCACACAAAGAAATTGATGGCATTGAAACTAGAGTAATGTATGAATTATACAAAAAACGAGGACTTGCCGCCAAAGAGCACTATAAACAGGTAGTCGCCACGCCACAGGGGGACATCTCACCTTCTGCTCCCCCTTGCGGAACAAGACAAAGGGTCTATGGGGACACCTTCCCCGTACCAGCCAACATACGCTGATTTGAGAAAGGTGGTGAGTGCGATGTTAGAGGCAGAGTCTTCAAAGTTTGACTAGGGCTTCGGCCAAGCTCCGGCAGCGTCTGCCCGCATAAAAGTGGATAGGCGGCCTCATGTTGATGTTAAGATTTTTTGGGGGCCAGGAAATACACAAGGGGTGCGAGCATTGATAGACACTGGGGCGGAGGCCTCTTTGATTCATGGTAATCCAGCACGATTTAAAGGCAAACAGTTTACTATTACAGGTCTAGGGGGAAAGGAGACCCCCGCAGTACAAACAAAAGTGGAGATGAAAATAGGCTATTTGAATAGGCAGAAATACCAAGTGTTGATTGTCCTGATACCTGAATATATAATTTGCTTTGACATTTTGGAAGGGTTAACCTTGGGACTTGGCGGTAAAACATACCAGTTTGAGGTGAGTGCATTGATCTGTACACCCATTACCATAGGCAAATTGAAGATGCCCCCAGTGCAAGTGCCAGTGGAAACCAAGCGGGTAGCAATGAAACAATACCGCATTCCTGGGGGGCACATGGAAATTTCAGCCACCATCAAAGAGTACGTGGAGGCGGGTGTATTACGCCCTATTACCATCACATGGAACAATCCGCTCCGGCCTATTAAAAAGGGGGATGGGTCGCGGAGGATGACAGTATATTACAGGGAGTTGAATAAACACACTCCTCCCTTAGTGCCGCAGTCCCAGATGCCATTACCTTGATTGAGAATGTCCAAAAATTTGAGGGGACTTGGTATGCAGTGATCGATTTAGCCAATGCGTTTTTCTCCGTGCCAATTGCTGAAGAGTGTCAAGAGCAGTTTGCATTTTCGTGGAATGGACGTCAGTACACTTTCACGAGGCTACCTATGGGATCCATACACAGCCCGACTATCTGTCATCGGCTGGTGGCGGAGCACTTAGACAAGATACCGTGTAAACCTGACATACAAATCTCTCATTACATTGATGATATTTTGATTCAGGGCAAGGATGAGCACAGTATGCAAAGTCAGTTAGATGTCATTATGGAAGGATTGAAGAAGGAAGGGTGGGAGATTAACCCGAGTAAAATTCAAGGTCCAGCTGAAACAGTGATATTGCTAGGGATTCAGTGGCATCATGGGCATCGAGAAATGGTGCCAAAAGCCAGACAGAAAATACTTGCATTCACCACTCCAATGAACACAAAGCAAGCTCAGCAGTTTATAGGGCTGTTTGGGTTTTGGAGACAGCATATTCCCCATTTAGGGCAGATTTTGGCCCCCCCTCTACAAGGTGACATGAAAGAAGAACTAGTTACTCTTACCTTGTAACGTTCTTTCGATGGGATGTTCCTCCGACGTATTCCTTATCTTAGATATAAATCCTTCAGCTTTGCTGGCCTCGGAAAATTTTTTTCGCCAGAGGGCGCTGCGCGTCGATGATCGCCGAGTCGATGACCCTCGACGGCCTCCGTGCCGACGTCGACGTCATCCTGCCTATAAAGGCCGCGCGCAGCGTCCGTTGCTCAGTTCCGTTTTGTAGTCCCCAGTAATGTTTTTGGATTAGACTAATCACCTTGAAGGAGCATAGGCTGCAAACCCACAGGAAGTCATACTGCGGGGATGGATGGGAGGGTCGATAAGGAATACGTCGGAGGAACATCCCATCGAAAGAACGTTACAAGGTAAGAGTAACTAGTTCTTCGAAGGGATTGTGTCCTCCGACGTATTCCTTATCTTAGATAGACTCCCATAGCAGTGGTATTGTGACTGGAGGCGGGAGTAATAAAAGTTATGTTACCCTTCCAGAATGGACAGAGTGTAACACAGCCTTGCCGAATCTAGTTTCTTGACTAGAGGAGGAATCCAGGCTATAGAATTTGGTAAATGTATGTGCGGACGACCATGTGGCAGCCGCACATATATCTCGAATTGGCACCCCTCTTTGAAGGGCTGAGGATGTTGCGATACCCCTGGTAGAATGAGCCCTTAGATTTTGAGGAGGCTCCTTTCCTGCCAATTTGTAGCACTCCAGAATGGCTAAAATAATCCATCTGGAGATGGTTTGTTTTGTTATTGGAAGGCCCAACTTATGTCCTGCATAACCTACAAAGAGTTGGTCTGCTTGTCTGATCTTAGCCAATCTGCTGATATAGAAGCTCAAGGCTCGCTTAGGGTCCAGCCTGTGCAGTCTCTCTTCCTCCTTCCCCGGATGAGGAGGAGGGTAGAAAGAAGGTAATATAATCTTCTGAGTGATGTGAAACTCCGAGACTACCTTCGGGAGGAAGTTAGGCTTCACCTGAAGAACAACTTTGTCCTTGTAAAAGATTGTATGTGGAGGTTTACACGATAAGGCTTGCAACTCGCTAACCCTTCTAGCAGATGTCAATGCTATTAGCAAAACAGTTTTGAGGGTGAGAAGCTTCAATGAACAAGAGTGTAGTGGTTCAAAAGGGGCACCCTTTAGGAAGTTTAAAATTAGGTTTAAATCCCATAAGGGAACTTGAAAAGGTTTCGGGGGATAAACATTAGTTAATCCTTTTAGGTATTGTATTACCAATGGAATTTTGAAGTATGAAGGCTCCTCTGCAGTGCGCTTAAAGATTGATAGCGCTGCGAGATAGCCCTTAATTGTGCCAACCTGTAGGCCTGAATTAGCCAGGTAAAGTAAGAATGACAACACCATAGGTGTACCACAAGAAAAGGGTTCAATATTCTTTTCTCTGCACCAGCTGCAAAATTTGTTCCAACGGCAGCGGTATAGAGTTTTAGTTGCCGGCCTTCTGGCCGAAAGCAACACCTCCATAACATCATCCGGAAGGTCCCAATCCTTGTACCTCAACCTTTCAGACACCAAGCGTGAAGGTTGAGGGTCTTGATGGCTGGATGGAGAACCTGACCTTCCTTCTGCGAGAGAAGATCCTCTCTGTATGGCAGTCGAATTGGAGGGCAGATGGACATGTCTAGAAGGTCCGGGTACCACGTTCTCCTGGCCCAATCCGGGGCAATTAGGATCATGGTCTTCCGAAACCTTCTCAACCTCCTGATCATTTGAGGAATGACAGGGACCGGAGGGAACGCGTACAGAAGTGGGAACTCCCAGTCCACTACGAACGCATCTCCTAGAGCTCCTCTCGGGGGAAATTCCCTTGAGCAAAATCTGTCGCACTTCCTGTTGATACTGGTGGCGAACAGATCCACTTGAGGGGTTCCCCAAAGGGCGAAGATCTCTTGAAGGACTTCCTGAGCTATCTCCCACTCGTGAGAGACTGTGCTCTGCCTGCTCAGAGCGTCCGCTGTCAAGTTCTTCTCTCCGGCTAGGTGAATTGCCGATAGAGAGATTCCTTCCTGAATTGCCCAAAACCAGAGCTGCATCGCCTCTCTGCACAGTGGTAGTGAGCCTACGCCTCCTCTTTTGTTGAGGTAGTGCATGGCCACTGTATTGTCCGTCATTATTAGGACGTTTCTTCCCCGTACAGACGGCAGAAAAGCCTTCAGCGCTAGTCTGATGGCTCTCAGCTCCAACAGGTTGATATGTAGTCTGGACTCCGATGGAGACCAACGACCGCTGATGGTCAAGTCGTTGGCGTGAGCTCCCCACCCCGTGAGTGAGGCATCCGTGACTACTGTTATCTCCGGCCATGGTTGCCAAAACATTTCTCCTTTCAGGATGTTCTCCCGACAGGCCCACCACTGAAGGTCTCGGGCTACTTTGACCGGGATCCGAAGGAGATCTGTCATCCTTCCTGAGAACTGTGACCACTGAGTTCTCAGTGCCCACTGGAGGGATCTCATTCTCAGGCGAGCCTCCGGCACGAGGAATATGCAGGATGCCATGAGGCCTAGCAACCTCAGAAAGTCGTAGGCTGGGAGATATTGGGCATTCTGAAATCTGATGACCATCTGCAGAATATCTCGAGCCCTCACCTCTGGTGGCAAGGCTTTTCCCAGGGAAGTGTCCAGGACTGCTCCAATGAATTGGAGTCTCTGTGATGGTATCATCTGTGACTTCTTTAAATTGAGGGAGAAGCCCAGCTTGTGAAGGAAGTGGCAAACATAATCTAGTTGTCTCTGAGCCTGTTCCGAAGATACAGCTCTGATCAACCAATCGTCTAGGTAAGGGTAGACATGAATCCCTTCCCTCCTTAGACTTGCAGCCACAACCGACATTAGCTTGGTAAAGACCCTCGGGGCGGAGGTTAGCCCAAATGGCAGAACTCGAAATTGATAATGAGAGCTGCCAATTGCGAACCTCAGGTATCTCCTGTGCCTGGGATGGATCGGCACATGGAAATAAGCGTCCTGGAGGTCTAGAGATACCAACCAGTCCTGAAGCTGGAGGGCCTGAAGGATCTGAGAGAGAGTCACCATCTTGAACTTGTCCTTTCGGAGGAATTTGTTCAATTCCCGTAAGTCTAAGATGGGTCTCAGTCCTCCGTCCTTCTTCGGTATTATGAAGTAGGGGGAGTACCAACCCTTGTTCCTTTCCGCTACAGGTACCAGTTCTATGGCACCTTTCTCTAGCAGGTCTAAAACCTCCTGCAAGAGGAGCGGATCTGGAAGCTTCAAAGGGTTGTTCCCCGGTGGATGACTCTGAGGGATATGTAGGAAGGGCAGGCAGTAACCTTGGGCCACTGTCTCCAGAGCCCAAGCATCTGACGTAATAGCCTGCCATTCCGTCAGATGGTGAGTTAACCTGCCCCCTACTGGTGTTCTGTGAGGGGAGACCTCAGAGTGGTTTTGAAGCGGCTGATGCAGTTGCCGAAGGTAAAGTGGCTCCTGCTCCTGCGGGTGCGGCTTTCTTTCCCCTACCCCGTCCACCACGGGTAAATCTTCCTTGGCCTCTTTGAGCCGGTCGTCCCCTGCCCCTTCCATATGAGGAATAGTAACGAAAGGACCGTCCTCTCCACGATGATCCCGAAGGACGAAAGGTATTCTGACGGATAGCAGCTCCCAATGACTTGGCTGCTGCCTTGGACGTTTGCAGTTTCTCCAAACTGTCATCCGCCTTCTTTCCAAAGAGGGTAGAACCGTCAAAGGGCATATTCAAAAGCCTGGTCTGCACGTCAGAGGCAAAACCAGACTTCCTCAACCACGCATGCCTGCGGATTGTGGTACTTGCCGCCATGGCCCTGCTGATACTGTCAGCAGAATCTAGGCCAGTTTGTAGGGTCTCGCACATCGCATCTTTACCATCCCTGATGATGTTTAAAAATGCGTCCCTTTCCTCTCCTTCTTGGAGGCAGTCAGCCGCTGATGAAGCGCACTCCCAAAGGGTGTGGCTGAACCTAGCGAGCGTACAGGTCGCGTTAATAGACTTTAACGCCATGCTACAGGCAGAAAAAACCTTCTTAGCCATGGCATCATACTTTTTGTCATCCCTATCCTGCGGAGCAGTGGGGTATGCAGATGTGCTGCCTGATGAGGTTGCAGCCTGTACAACCAAGCTCTCAGGAGTAGGGTGTTTTGACAAATATTCAGGGTCAGAACTAGCCACCCTGTATTTTGTTGACAGTTTTTTATTTACTGCCGGGATAATTTCTGGCGTTTCCCAGTTTGTCAAAATCCTTCTCTGTAGAGCAGAGTGAAATGGAACCACAGGATCCTCCTGTGGGCCCTTGTCCAGTATGTCAGTGAGGTCATCCTGCTGAAAGGCAGGAGAAGGTGCAGACCAACCCATAAATTCTATGATTCTAGACATCAGAGCTCTATATGGAGTCTCCGCATGTTCTCCTGGGTCTGGTTTGATAAATTCTGCTTCAGGAGAAGTGTCCAAGCCACTAGCTTCCTGAAGTGCATCCTGAAGATTTTTTAATCTTCCTTCCTCAGAGGCGAAAGTCTCTGGCTCTGGTGATGTGGTCCTCTGTAAATCAATATCTTGGTCTGAATCCTCCCTTTCCTCAAAAATCGAGGTTAAAGGGGGATACATTGGTTTTTGGAATGGTATAAACCCCATTTCCAATGCAGAAGGAGCCATCATCACAGGCCTTGAAAACGTCGATGTCGTCGACACCGACGTGAAAGTACTCGAAGGCGCCGTGAAAAGCGTCGAGAAATGTGTACTAGGCCTCGAAGAACTCGAAAGGATCGGAGTCCTGCTCGAGAACGACGTCGACGTTCTCGGCGTCGAGTCGGAGGTCTTTTGTCTAACCGTTGGCTGTGGAGTAGCCGTGGTTCTTTCCTTCACCGGCGTCGATATCGGCGTCGACGTCGGCGTCGACTCGATCGACTGATGCGCCGATGAATCCTTCGACAACGGCGTCGATGGCGCCGACCTCTGTTTCGAAGGAGTTTTCGACGATGGCGTCGATGATGCTTTATCTCCCGATGGCTCGAGGCGCTTTCGGGTTGACTTTTCCGCCGGGTACTGCGACTCGCGGCGTTTAGATTTTTTGGGTTTTTTACCCGGGGTATCACCCTCAGCTGTCTTCGAGGGGGACGAGGCCGCTTTCTCGAAGACGCTTAGCATCTTTTTCCTGAATTCCTCCCACTCAGCTTGCGAGCTGCGTTTTGTGGGGCAATGAACTCTCTCAGGAGAACTCGACGAAGATGACGAAGGGGATCTCCTACGTCTCTTCTTCGAGTGTCTCGATGTCGACGAGTGGTGGGAGCCACTTCGTGATCTAGATCGAGAGTGTTTTTTATGGTGAGGAGACGAACGTCTCGACTCTACCGAAGAAGCTTTCGAGGAAGTTAAAGTTGACCTACCTCTCTCGAGCTTCCCCCTACGCTCCTTCAAGGCTTTCGCCGTCATGGAAAGGCATTCCTCACACTCCGAACTCTGGTGCGTGATTCCCAGACACCACAAACAGACCCTGTGAGGGTCCGTCAACGACATTTTCTTCCCGCAGTCTCGGCACTTTTTGAAACCGGACCGAGGGGTCGTCGGGTCGGAGGAGGATGCCATCGATATCGAGGTAAATAGTAGTTATTATATACGTTATCTTGACGAGAACTGAGCAACGGTGTTCCGAGGCACAACGAAGCGCGGAAAAACGGAACTGAGCAACGGACGCTGCGCGCGGCCTTTATAGGCAGGATGACGTCGGCACGGAGGCCGTCGAGGGTCATCGACTCGGCGATCATCGACGCGCAGCGCCCTCTGGCGAAAAAAATTTTCCGAGGCCAGCAAAGCTGAAGGATTTATATCTAAGATAAGGAATACGTCGGAGGACACAATCCCTTCGAAATATGAGTTTCAGTGGGGGGGAGGAGCAGCAGAAAGCCTTTGAGATGGCGAAAGACACTGTGCAACAGGTGCTTGATTTATGGCCATTGAAGGAAGGCGAAGTGGAATTAAATGTGTCTGTACAAGACAATTATGCTAACTGGAGTGTGTGGCAGAAACAAGACAGGAAAAGTGTGCCATTGGGATTTTGAACTCGTAAGTTGCCCGACGCTGGTAACTCATACACTCCGTTCGAGAAGCAATTGCCGGCGTGTTATTGGGCTCTTGTTGATACCGAGCAGATGACGGTGGGCCATGATGTATTCATGAGAACAGAAATACCAATCATGCAGTGGGTACTGAGCTCTCCTAAAACGCATAGAATAGGACATGCTCAAGAAGCCAGCATAATTAAGTGGAAATGGAATATTCAAGACAGAGCCAAATCAGGAAAGGGTGGAGTGGCAAAATTACATGAACAAGTAGCCTACATACTATCTGAAGTGCCTGAAAAACGTGAGTCTCCCGTGAAATGGGGAATACCTTACAGCGATTTGACCGTGGAGCAAACAGAGCATGCTTGGTTCACGGATGGTTCAGCTCGATATGTGGGAACTGAGCGGTACTGGAAAGCAGTGTCGTACAATCCCAAAACAAAAGAGGTTGACAATGACAGGGAAAGGGAAGAGCAGTCAGTTTGCAGAACTTTACGCAGTTTACCAAGCATTGAAACAAGAGACACCTGGTCAATGTTATGTGTACACAGATTCATGGTCAGTGGCGAATTGATTGGCAGTGTGGTTGCCAACTAGGCAAAGAATGGGTGGAAGATTCATTCAAAAGAGTTGTGGGGAAAAGAACTGTGGCAAGATATTGCAGAAATGTTATTACAAAGTGAAGTCACTGTATATCATGTGGACACGCATTGTGCCACAGGCTCATTAGAACGTTGGTTTAATTCTGTTGCAGACGAACACACCAAGATTTCATCTGTGGATGCAGAGGCTCAGGAAGACTATTTGGAGGGTTTGGCCAAATGGGCCCATCAGAAATGTGGGTCGCTGGAGAAAATGTTACTACCAGGTGGGCACAAGCTAGAGGAATCAGTCTTCCTTTAGAACTAGTGAAAACAATCATTTTGCAATGTCCAGTGTGCCAACACCAATTGCATAGACCGATCCCTCAGATTGTTCGAGGCACATTGAGAAGAGTAAAATTACCAGGTCAAATTTGGCAGATTGATTATATCGGTCCCATGCCAATCAGTAGAGGTTGTCAGTATGCATGCACTATTTTGGATACATACTCAGGATATTTGATGGTTTTGCCGTGCAAACGTGCAACACAACTGAACACCATCAGGTTGTTAGATCAGATCATACTACATTATGGAGTGCCTTTGCAGATTCAGAGTGACAATGGGTCACATTTCAAAGGCAAATTAATCTAGGAGTTTTGTCAGGAAAAGAGCATTGAGTAGTTGTACCACGTTCCTTACTACCCAGCTGCTTCAGGGTTAATTGAACGAATGAATGGGTTATTGAAAGAACAGTTGCGCAAATCTGGAGACGGCAGTTTGGCAGGCTGGCGTGATCGTGTGTTTGATGCGGTGCAAGTATTAAACAACAGGCCTGTGTATGAACATGAAACTCCTTTGATGCGATTAATGACTCCTACTTTACAGGTTCAACCCAATTCAGTCAGAGAAACACTATTGTACTGGGAAATTACTCCAGGTTCTTTAGCTCCCTATCGAGCAACTCCAGAGTCAGCAGGGGTAGACTTGCATTCCCATGAAGAAATCAGATTAGACCGAAGAGGAATAGTTGTAATTGAAACAGGGATTGGAGTACAAATTCCCCCAGAGCATATGGGATGGATTGCCCCTAGATCTGGCCTAGCATTGAAGGGAGTTCAAGTGTTGGGAGGGGTAATTGATGATGATTACCAGGGCAAGATTAAAGTTATCCTAATGAATAGTGGGGACCAATTGTTATCAATCCACAAAGGTGATTGAGTGGCCCAACTGATAATTATTCCCGTTAAGTTGTCCATGATGAAGAAGGGGGAGCCTCCTACAGTGTTAACTACCCGTGAGGACTGCGGTTTTGGCTCTTCAGACAGTATGGTACCGGGTGCAAAGGTGTGGGTGGAAAAGCCAAGTGGCCCACCAGTGCCCGCAGATGTCATTGCATCAGGCAAAGATCAAGTAGTTTTAGTTATGGAGCCTGGTAGAAAGAAATGGCAATATGTGCCCGCAGACAAATGTTACCTGGGAGAGTGATGTGCAACACTGATATCTCTTTTCTGGGTTTGCCTTGTAGATCCTGTGTCTGGCTGGTGTAATTGTGGTACTAAATGGACTCCATTTGGGAGAGTTAAACAGCCTGCTGCTACCAACGAAAAATGTCACATCTGTGCCAATGATCAAGGGGATACTTATAGTGATGAATAATGTTGTCCCAAAGCAGCCTTATGCCGATGCCGAAAAGCCTGCCAGACCGAAGACATGGATTCGTGAAATGCGGAAAACACATCAGGAGCAAGTGAGAACAACCTTGATGCCAGTCATGCAAGATGCACTTTCAGGAAGGCGAAAACATTCTCCTATGATCACCCAAGCGGAGAATATGTGGATATATCTAGCACAGCAAGTACTGAACATATCACACTTTTGTCTTACTGATGTGCCTAATGCTAAAGCTTTATTGACTACTTGTTTAGTAGCAGTGCCGACGCCTGTTCCGGTTTTAAAGCATATCTTCGGCGTCATACACAATGATTCTTTGGTTCAAGACTCAGATATTAGGCAATCTTTTTCCGTTTATGAATACTGTAGGTTCTGCCAAGAGACTGATCGGAAGTGGAGAAATTTGACACGTGTATTACTTATAACATAACCCAAGGTGATGTATGTTATTTTATGACCTGCAATGCACAAAACATTGGCAAATGCCGACAGATCGAGTTAACCAAACAGCACACTCATACAATGTTTGAGAGATGACTATGTTCGCGAGTGCCACGTAAATGCACCAGTGTAAATAATACTATGTCTTGTAATCATACAGTAATAGCTGCCAGTCATTTGAATCATGTGAAACTTCCAACAGGATGGCTCTTTTCATGTGGTAATATCACATACACTTATATTCCAGCTAATATTTCCAGAGGTCCATGTGCTTTAACTCGATTAGGACTAATGATGTTTCCTTTACACCCAGCGATAACCTGAGGTAAAAGGTCAACTGTAGGTCTATCTCCTGATTGTGATTCACATGTACACTTGCCCTCTTTTGGGAAATGCATGGGGTTCCCTGATTTCCTTGTTGGCTTCGACACCCTAGGCCCAAATCTGTAGGTTGCCCACATTAACAAAATGGGATGTGGCGAAAGGCTTGGGGTTACCAGCGGGTTACCCTTTTCCTTTTGCGCCCCCGGTAGGTGCAACTACACATGTGAGGTACCTTTTTCGTCGGGACACCTGTGGGAACGCAAGAAGGTATGATATCTGTTGTTGGCAACGTGTTTCGGTGAGTGGATACAGGGAAATGTCTCTGAAATTGGCTGGAAATGCAGACAATTCTCAGACATTTCGCTCTAGCAACCCACTGAAACACACCAACAACACGTGGCCTACCTGCCCGCGTCCCCACACGTGTCCCGACGAAAACGGTACCTCACATGTGTGGGTGCACCTACCGGGGGGACAAAAGGAAAAGGGTAAACCACTGGTAACCCCAAGTCTTTCGCCACTGCCCATTTTGTTCATGTGGGCAACCTACAGATTTGGGCCTAGGGTGTCGCAGCCAGCAAGGGAAACAGGGAACCCCATGCATTTCCCAAAAGAGGACACCCGTGGGAACCCACACATGGCCAAATTGGAGGGGTGGCCCATCTCATGTAGCCCTCCCCAGGGGCAAATAATGGGGGGGGCTGTCCTGCACTCCTCCCTGGGCTCAGGCGTCCGTTCCTAGGAGCAGATATCTGGTCCCAGGGAGGGCTGCATGACATGGCACCCACTCCATTGCGGCTGGAGGGGGGGGGGCAGGGGGTCAATGCCCATCCCATTAGAAACTTCCCAGACCCTTTGGGGTGCCCCACAGCCCCCCCTAAAAAGCATTCCACTAGTTTCTATTTTTTTGTTTACGAAATTTGCCTTGGCACAGAGGGGCACATTGGTGTGCCAATCTGGCCCCGGGGTGCCCAAACCTTACTGTCCCACCCACTAGGGGGCCTGTCCCACAATTTTTGGGGGCCCTCTCCCCAAATGGGTGGCGGGGCACCTCATGCAGGCCTCCCTGGGCCTCCTACAAACGGCTGTGTGAGGTGCACCCCCCCTCCATTTGGGATGGGGGGGAGAGGGCCCCCAAAAATGGTGGGACAGGCTCCCCAATGCATGGGGCAGTAGGGTTTGGGCACCCTGGGGGCAGATTGGCACACGGTCAAGTGGCACAGCGAGTAGAGCGCTCGCTTTGACATCTGTGCAGAGCCTGCTGACGCAGGTTCGAATCCCGGCGGGGCCAAACTCAGCCTTTCATCCTTCCGAGGTCGATAAATGAGCACCACACACCGTGGGTAATAATAAGCAGCGCTCAGATACCTGAGGGTTCGTAGCGCTATATAAATGCTAAATTATTATTTATTATTATTAATGTGCCCATCTGCGCCAAGCAAAGTTGGGTAAACAAAGAAAATAATACAAAATCGTAGGCTGCTTTTTAGGGGGGGCTGAGGGCCACCCTAAATTGGCAGCAAACGTTATACTGCAACGGGGGTGGCACTCCCCCCCCCATCCCAAATGGAGGGCCCCACCTCATGCAACCCTCCCTGGGGGCAGATATCTGCTAGTAAGCAGCCCTCCTCCCCCCGTGTCACAAACGGATCTGTATTGATCCGGTGACATTGCTGCCCGCGGATCGCGCGCCCTGCGCCCGATCCGCAGGCAGCAATGCCACACAATGAGTATCGTTGTAAAGGGGAGAATCTCCCCTTTCCAACGATACCCGCCTCAATCTCTGGCTTGAAATACAGCCAGAAATCGACGCGGAGAAAGAAGGGCACTCACCTTCGTTCTTCACTGCAGCAGCCGCAAATGGCTGCTGCAGTGATTTTACTATCAGTTTCACGCCGACGTACTTTACGCACGCCAAAGTGAAACTGAAGGTAATCCAACCCCCTGGCAGTGAGGGTGGACCTCCCCCTCACATAGCCCAGGGGTTGGATTACAGTTTTGCTCGATCCGAGCAAAGCAGAGTGCCAAAACCGATGAGCCGGCTCGTCTGTGGCAACCTGGAGCGGTTTCCGCTGATGAGCCGGCTCGTCGGTGGCACTTAAAGGGTTAAAAAACATACGGATTGGTGTACTATCAAAGGAGGTGCAGTCTACCCTCAATAGTAGACGCATCCATGAGCTGTACGGGCGTAACACATGTGCTACTGATGTCATGGAACAATTAGCTCCGAAAAATGTCAGCTGTATGGCCTTAATGCCAACTCTAGCAAGCTGTGCACAATTTAATGCAACAATGCTACAAAAAGAAAAACAACCACTAGTGCAAATTCATGCCAGAGACAAACTGGACGTACACGGTATGACAATACATATGTGTCAACAAGGCGTAGCACAAAACTACAAGCCTTGGAGAACTCCATCTCCAACACAGCTGTTTTGGAGAAAATGTTTACTTTATGTGTCAACTGTAGAGTTATTCTAAAGCTTAACATTGACGTAGAGCAAGGTTAAGTTAATGGAGCACTTGGTACAGTTGTTAGCTTCCAGACATACCCACGTGACAACAGCATTCAGTTTGTAAACATCAAGTTTGATAAACTTTCAGAAATCAAAAATATAGGATGCACAATTGCAAGATTCCTTCTTTTCAAACACATGTATGTACGCAGAGAACAGTTTTATTCGTCGCTAGCTTATGCAGTAACTATTCATAAATCGCAAGGTCTAACCTTAGATCTAGTATTGATTGATATTGGCAACACAGTCTTCAAAGAAGGCATGAGTTATGTAGCACTGTCACGGCTACGTACACTGGAAGGACTGTATCTAGTTAATTTTGATGCAACTGCAGTCAGTGCAGAAATGTATTGCATCATAGAGTACAATAGACTACGTGCACTGTACACACCCCTTCTACAAATATAGCATATGCCTCAAAAACCAAAACGTTTGAAAAGATAGCTCATTCCATCAGAAGTACTAAATGATTTTGCCACATTACCATCAAAGAAATTGAAAGTAACTCATACTACAGAAACTGCAGAAAGCACATACAAAAGGAGTAAAATAGACAAACCATACCAAACTCCACCCACAAATATAAAAGCCTCTGCAACTAAACCACATACCCATCCATCAAAGGGCTCAGACACAGAAGTACCTGGACCATTCAAATTTTCCAATACAACAGATGTTAATTGCTATGCAAATTTAACTATGTTCTATTCCAAATACCAACAGTTGTTGAAAACATGTATTTAAATGCCACAGACCAGTTGTGTTCACAGAAATGCAGTAAGTAATCCTGACACCATTTACAGGGTCTCCGGAATAAGGCAAGAATTGGACTACAGTACTGGAATGGTGAAATTCACTTTAAACCGACAAGAAGATCCACAGAAATTTTGACTGTACTTACTACAAATACTGGAAAGAAAAAAACATACTTATAAATGAAAACTTTCACATTTCCTACATGTGGAAAAATACATGCACTCTTTGCAACCATGTCATTCAGGACCAATTCCCTAACAGATTCTTCGTGTACGTATGAATACCGAACTGTGACTCCACTCCATTTCAGCAACTGGTGCAAAATGCAAACCATAGCATGTGGTGTACGTTGTGCAATTCTGATATTTGTTTGACGCTACATATATACTCAACTAGTCAATATATGATATTAATGCTCTTAAAATACAATGCCGACATTACCAAAAACAACTGCAAACTTAATGCCTTCACACATGGACAGATATCACTTGGCAAAAACACCTTCACAACTGTAGCCATAATCTACCACACAGAGGACTCCACCAATGGAGGCCACTATACTGCATACATTAGAAAGCAAACGTCATGGTGGGAATGCAAGGATACTTCCATCCATCCAAAGCCCATACTACCTGCAAATCTTGCAAATGCCTACTTAATATTCTTGAAGCCAAAATGTACCCATTGATGTACAAACCATACTCCTCAGCACCAACCAGTACCTTCGTAAGAGGACAAAAAATGTTTTTCCTTCCACACTATCTACCTAAAGCAACGTACCATACTGGAAGCATTGACAAAATGCACTACAGTGTGTGTTGGACAATTTTATCCCCAATTAACCCAAGGAGTACAGTCACACAAACAGTACGTGTACACAAAGCACAGTACCAGTATTTTCCACTGGATAGGTGGAAGCGAAAGTGCCAAGTATGAGGTTTCAAAACTATCCTCTGTAACCTCTAAAATCATCACTTACGCAAATCCATCAACAGCTCTCCGAGAATAGTCATACAACTCCAACACATATGGACGTATCACCACGTAAATCCGTAATTATACAATACCACTTCAAAATGTACACAGATGTGCAAGTAACCACAGGAATGCACAAGCTTCTCTACGTACCCTTTACGAACAGGACACTGTAGTTAGAATATGCCACCTGGTATCTAACTGCAACCTGAATACAACAATGTTATTTGCAGCATCACAACCTTCAACAACTACTAAACATAGCGCCAAACACTTCCAAAGTATGAGTAGTTACAGTACACCAACAGGTACGTAACTACTGTAAGAATTCTGCACTAGCAGAGAACAATGTCATAATACTTGCAAACCACCAGCAGCAACCAAACACAAACAGTGGTACAAAAAGGAAGCAGGTAAACATTTACAAATTACCACCTGCTATACAAGGACACCCATCCTACCCACATGTATAGTCCAGATATTGTACACCATTACATTTCATCCTACTTCAAGAGTACACCTTAAAAGTGCTGTAACCACTCCAAACGTCACTATCATTCATTGTGCACCATAGTAGCAATGAAATTTGGAAGGTTTTTTTTTTTTTAAATCCAGCATGGATTTTTTTTTCTCCATAGACCCAATGTTTATGCAAAAAAACGCAGGAACTGCACTGATTGCACAGTACACTGGTTCAAAACATAGTACTTAGGAAGTACTAGTTATGAGGGTCCACAAAATAAAGAAATGTATGCTATGTAGTGGACTGCAAACTAATGAAATACCTGCGCTAACATATTCTGTTCTCTTTTCCCATAGATAATGCAGCAACCAGTACCACAACATTTTACACTCCATACACAAAACACTGTGCGGGCCTTCCTCAATCCAAACAGTAAGTCTGCAAAGATTGCTATTATACTTCTAAACAATAGCCACAGTGCAATAAGTGCACTTATTGCCGCTATACACATACCAATACCACCATTTACAATGCACATCTATATTACACTATGCAGCTTGCCCTATGCCCTACACGCTTAACTACACCCTGTACATTGTATGGCCTCCAGCCATACACTAAACATTGTACAACCTGCCCACTATTGCCGATGTTCTGCAGAACTATACATACAAACATCTATCCACGTACCACTAACCCCACACATAACACAGCCACCTACCCCTTAGCCACTACAGTTGACATTGCCTGCCACCTCTTTCACAGAATACATAACCTGTTTCCTACGTACACTGGTCACCTAGGTCTATCATAAGTGTGCACACTGAATTAACAACACTACAGTAACCTACCCTACAATCTGCACAATCACAACAATACAACTTCATGCATTCATCAATACATCTTACGTAACTGTCGTAACTGCTCCAACATTTGGCGCCTTGCTTTCCACTAACCGTGAAGGCCATTAGGTCATTTTCATTGTTATGTACACCATTTCCAAGAAAGGTAACCAATCCATATTTCACTGCAGCACATAGATCATTGCTCCCCAGCCATATTGCAACCACTGCCTTACTGCTTCACTTTTTAAATTTCTTTTTTCCATTTTTGATTGTGTAAAGGAAACACCATTTAAAGCCCATAACCACATTACAATGTTAGACAAACTTTCACATGAACTGATTTTCTTTCCTGAACAGTAGCCCCAAACAAGGTCATGCAGCACGACACCAAACTGCGTACGATGGACCACCCACCCACGTCTTCTGAAGCAGCGAACACAGTCTGACATCACCCACCGTTGCCTCGTAAAACACTGCACATACAAGTGGTCCTTACCCACTGAAAAAGCACATCTTATATATTTTGCCAACTGTGCATTCACAGCACCATTTCTATGGCACCATCATATCAACTTGTACGTTGCACTACCTTCACCGTAATGACACTACCAACATTCGTAAATACATGCTACAATCCAGACACGCTGCCGGCTGATTCCTTTCTTTTTTTCCTGAAATATCTCCAGAAATTGAAACATAACATACCTCTCCTTCAACAGGACACACACTCATTATAAAACAGCCTTGAGGGGGAAGCATGTTTAGCTCCAAGGTCAGATAATTATAAGTTACTCACTGTAGTGACTAACGTACTCATAGTGCATAGTCCCCTTTCCTCCATACTGTAAGGGCGTCCTTTCCAAGGGACGGGAGACGGAACCTTGTTCACTAGAAAAACCCTTCTTCCCCTTTAAATTTGAGGCGCGCAGGGGTGCGGCCCAGGGAGCATGCGCTGCCCTGACTCTGCCCTCCAGCGCCACACCTCAGTCCCCATTGATGCGTTCACAACAGATTTAACATTGCCTAGTGACACTAGTATTATTGGGGAGGAGGTTGGAGGGACATATGGAGGAAAGTGGACTATGGACTAGAGTACATTAGTCACTACGGTGAGTAAATTATAATTACTCTTCGTTCCGTCCCCTTTCCTCCATACTGTATGGGCGATTACAACTGATTGTAGCAGCAGGGTGGAGAGGAGACCCTCCTTAAGATACTAGGTTCTTGACAACCGCCTGTCCAAAAGCTGCATCAGATCTAGAGCCGGCATCCAAACAATAATGCTTGCAGAAAGGTGAGGGAGAGGCCCAAGTGGCCGTCCTGCTTGTTACTTGCCGAGGAACATGGCGCTGGAATGTGATGGGCGTTGCCTTGGCCCTGACCTGACTGCGTGGGCATGCATGTTGGCTGGGAGCGGCTTGTGCTGGCCCTCATACGCTTCGTTGATGGCAGAGACCATCCAGCTGGATATGAAAGCCTTAGAGGCCCGATAGTCTGGTCTTGAACCCCTGAAAGTGACAAAGAGAGCGTCCGATTTGCAGAAGCCATTGGGCCTGTCCAAGTAGAATTTCAGGGCACGGCTGACATTCAGGCAGTGCAGCACTCTCTGTGCTTCGTCCTTGGGATCGGAGAAAAACGTAGGAAGGACTATTTCCTCTTGTTTAAGTGGAAAGCAGATGGAACCTTGGGCAGAAATGCCGGGAGCGCCCGCAGGACTACCTTATCCTTGTGAAAGGTGGTATATGGCTCAGAGGCGACCAGCGCCTGGACTTCACTGACTCTACGAGCCGAGGTAAGGCCACCTAGTAAAGCCGTCTTAATGGTAACCAGCCTGATGTCCATGGACGCCACTGGCTTGAACGGTTCTGCGCCAGGGTGCCAACGACTATGTTAAGGTCCCACACCGGGTGCGGTCTCTTGACGGGTGGGTAGAGCATTGAGAGTCCCGTCAGATGTTTCTTGACGATAGGGTTGGAGGAGGAGAAAATGCCCTCCTCCGTTAACTTACACGTCCCGATTTGGCAGCCCCATCATGGTAGCCCATGATCCTGAACCGTAGGAAAGAACGATGGGGCTGCCAAATCGGGACGTGTAGGTAAGTATGTCCAATGTCTCAGCTTTAGGAGCTGGCGTAACCATCTTGAGTTTTTGCAGGGGTAAGGAGAGGTTGAGGGTGGAAAGGTCCAGCACAACTCTCAGGCCCGCCTGGTTTTTCTTCTGAATGTGAAAACTCTGGAGTAAAAGCCAAAGCCTTGCTGGGAGGCTGGGACTTCCTCCACTGCCTGGCTCTCTACGAGCGACCGGATCTCCGCCAAAAGAGTTGCTGTGGCAACCCGTGGGAGTGGAGGGGAGGAGGGAGGAGAGGCTGGGATAGGAAGGCAGTACCCCGTGAATAATACAGAGAGGATCCAGGGGGCCGCAAAATTCAGGCACCAGAAATGTGCATGGAGATCAAGCCTGCCCACCACCGGAGACACGTGGACACGAAGGGGCGTGCCATGCCTTCTTTCCCTCGCAAGCTGTCGTTGAGGAGGGGGACTGGAAAAAGCCCTTACCACCCCCCCTTTTTGTTGCTTGTGCCGGTTCTGAGGTGGCGAGCGGTCCGGCTGCCTGGATCTACGTTCCTGCAAGCCACGGAACACTCTGTATGTAGAACCTCTTTCTGAGCACTTCTGATATTGAGTGTACGATTTGGCCGTGGTCTTTGTAAGGATGGACAAAGACTTAGCTGTTTGTGAGTTGTTTTTCTTCTTGTCCAGCTCTTTGTCCGTAGAGGAGTGGAAGAGGTCCCCCCTCTTTGAATGCTATATCTAGTATGCGTTCCTGGATATCCAGGTTGAATTTTGTTGCCCTGAGCTATGCTGTCCTTCTCATGTCCGTGGCAATGCAGATGGCACGGCCTGAGGTGTCAATATGGGCCACTGTGGATTCCATGAGGTCATGCGCAACCTGCTTGGCCTCAGCTAGCCCCGCCTTAATGCGCGATTGTCTCTAGGAGGAAGACCGCAATTCCCAATCATAATCTTTGGTTGGCGACTGCCAGCATGGCATCAGCATTGGGCTGAAGTAGATGTAAAGAGGCGGTGGAATAGAGTTTCTTGCCATATACCTCCAAGATGATCTTCTCCTTGCCTAGCAGCCCCGCAGAGGAGGCGGCTGAAGAGGACTGAGACTTGGAGTATAGTGATGCCCAGCGATCACTGAGGAGTGTGGCTGAGGATGGGCCGAGAACAAGAGTGTATCCCCCCTCAACCTGCCTGTACTTGCCGTCCAGGCGTCGATTGACCGGCCGGGCAAGTGGGGTTTGAGCCAGCCCTTCTTGGCCAGGGAGACTACATCAGTCTGCATAGGAATCCACGATTTGGCAGAGGGGTGTCATGTGAGGACATCCGCCAAAACCCCCTCTGCCGGCTGCTCGACCTCGGGTTGGGGGAGGCCCAGATATTCCTCCAGCCCAGCAAGACATTCGTGGCAGGTCCTGGCTGAGGATGGCGTGTCTGTATCCTCCTCCTCGTCTGTATCCTGCGGATCTGGAGGATCCTGTGGAGGAGGAGGGGTAGATGGCACCGGAGGCTGGGGTACAGGAACCGCAGCCGGAGGCTGAGGAGGCGGCGGAGGTTGCAGAGTTGGCTGTGGAGCCCGAGGAGGTGTTTGCGCCAGGGCCTGGGGGCCTAAAGGAGGCTTCTGTGGTGCGGTTAGCATGGTGGGAATGACTTCCCTGATGGCGTCTCTGAGGATAACGCCCATCCGTGGTAACTTCATGAGGCCGAGGAACTTCTCGAAGAAAACCTACTCACCGACTGAAGCAGTGGCAGGGGGGTGCTGACAGGGTAGCGGGGGGCTGCTGAGGCCACTGTATACCCGGTCCATACGGACGCAAAGGAAAGCTGCCCTATGAGTAGGAGGGGTAGGCTGCAGGCCCCGTACCTGGTTGAAGCCAGTCCCACCTTGACACTCGTTCTTTGCCAAACTCCTTGAATGGCGTTGGTGCCTCTTGCTGGCACAGCAGCCATTTTGTCGGACTGCCTGCCACGTGCCTGCAACGTGCTGCTCGGCCCGCTGGGCTCGGCCTCCACCAGGACTCTTGTGTGTGGATCACAAGGCCTACCCTGCTCCCCGGGGCCAGGCCCGGTAGGTGTGACACCCTCGACCAGGGGTCGCTAGAGCTGTGTTTCGGCGCCCCCTCTGACGTATTGCCAGTAATAGGGCGTAGCCCCTCAGCCATGGTGCCGGTACAAAGGCAGAGCCGCTCGGGTGAAGAGCCGGAAAAAGACCTTCCGGTCCCTCAACACTGTCAACGGGCGGATCCGAGGATCCCTTGGCCCGGAAGCCGGTAGCTGCAGCAGCCTTGGTGCAAGCGTTGGTAGAAGGACCCGAGCGGTCCCTCCCACGCGGGAGAGTCCCTGGAAAGGAGTCTCCCTTGCGGGGTGCGATGGAGAATATCGGCCCTACCTTGGCCTGGTTCGATGCTTCACGAAGGACTTGAGATCCTCTGGAGGCGACTTCTGGAAGAGCTCCCTCCACCTGGCTAGTCTGTTCCTCAGCGCTTTCGAGGACAGCGAGTCACACACTGAACAATATTGCCAACCGTGGTCTGGGCCAAGACAACGTAGGGAGAGGGAGTGGGAGTCTGAAGTTGGAAAGAGCCTGTTGCAGGATGGACACCTGCTGAACCCTGTAGAAGTCGACATGTGCTGGGTAGGAGCGTGACGCCCGAGGACCGAGTATCTGAATGATAAAAAGACAAACAAGAAGACAAAGAGAAGTATCCGCGCGTGGAATTAATGGCCGAAGCCAAACCCAGGAGCGCTGGTAAATTCGGCCCATTCCAGTCGGCGCGGAAAAGGGGACTGAGGTGTGGGGCCAGAGGGCGGAATCAGGGCAGCGCATGCTGCCTGGGCCGCACCCCTCTAAATTTAATGGGGAAGGAACAAGTTACTTACCTGTAACTGTTGTTCTCCAGCATGGGTCTGGCATGGATTCACATGCTCATGAATATTCCCCGTCGTCAGGCCGGGAATCCTCGGTATAGAAAAAAATCAGTATCAGTTTTGTTTCTGATCTGTCTTTCTTAGTAGTAACCAATCACTGGTGTCTGGGTCATACTGCCCCCAGCCAATGACTGCCCTCTCCCTAAGCCCCGCCTCTGGCAGCCATCCTCAGATTTGGTAGCACGTAAAGTGGCAGTATGACCAAGTGAAGAGCCGCAGAGGGGTAGGCGGGAGGGTGCCAGACCCATACATTCACAATACATTAACACTGACAATGTTAATGTATTGTGAATGTAAACAATACATGGAATAGTTTGTCACTATTTATTGATTACTAACCCACCGATATGCAGACTATAAATGTACTTCAAGTATGCATATACTATGTGCCACGGCACATAAAGAATTCTGTAAATATGTCTTCTTGTCAAAATAAATCTTCCTGTTATTTGAACTCTAGGGTGATCTCTTTTTCAAGCTAGTATTCTCCTAGCTCTCCTGCAAGGAGTATTGCGATCCCCTGTTAGGCCTTAGGCCTGGGTAGCCGCTGACTCTACTCCTCTATATCTCTGTACCTCTCAACCCTGTAGAGTCAGGCCCCCAACAAAAAAAGAGGGTTCCGCCCATTTTTTCTTCCATCGACATTAAGCAATACAACAACTCAACATTAAGCATCTCTTACCTCCTGACCAGGCCCACCTTAAGCGAACAGGTTGCGCAGCACTGCTTGGCCGACCCTGGACTCCTCCCTGGAGTCCCGATCGACGCAGTAGAATCTTGCAAAGGTGTGCGTCGACCTCCACGTCGCAGCCCTGCAGATGTCCAGCAGGGGCACACCAGACAGGAACGCCGTGGTAGCAGCGATCGCTCTGGTCGAATGGGCTCTCGGACGGCCGGGCAGCGGTCGGTTTGCCAACCAGTGACAATGCATGATGCAGCCGGAGAGCCATCTGGAAATGGAAGTCTTCGAGAGAGCCTTCCCTTGATTCACAGACCCAAAGTTCACAAATAGTTGTGACGTCTTCCGAAAAACTCTTTGTGCGGTCCACGTAGAATTCAGCGCTCTAGCTACATCCAGCGAGTGCAAAGTCCTCTCGGCCGGCGTCGAAGGCGACGGGAAGAAAACTGGTAACACCAAGGGCTCGTTGAGGTGAAAGTCCGACGGCACCTTGGGCAGGAAGGAGGGGTGCGTCCTCAGCACTACCCTTGTGTCATGAAAAGTCAAGTATGGAGGCTTGCAAGATAGGGCCTGAATCTCTCCCATTCGTCGTGCAGAGGTGATGGCCACGAGGAACGCTGTCTTCCATGACAGGAACTTCAAAGGCGCCAAATGCATAGGCTCAAATGGGGCTCCAATGCGCCTGGTCAGCACCACATTAAGCTCCCACGCCGGGGCAGGGGCCTTCACCGGCGGGAATGATCGGAACAATCCTTTCATAAATTCCTTCACCAGTCGATGAGACCACAAGGACGCCCGTCCCGTAGTTCTGGTGTATCGTGAGATGGCGGCCAGATGTATCTTGATGGAAGCGTGAGCTAGTCCAGCCTTGGCCAATGACAGTAGGTACGGCAATACGTGAGGGTCCGTAATCCGCAGAGGGTTAATCTTCTGTGCACGGCACCAGACAGAGAACCTCTTCCATTTATGTCCGTAGCACTTGAGAGTTGAGGACGCCCTGGCCTTTGCAAGAACCTCTCTGCAGTCGGCCGTGATGTCGTACCCTCCAAACTCTAGTGCTGCAGGAGCCAGGCCTGCAAGTTCAGCGACTCCGGGTTGTGGTGAAGAATGGCGCCTCCTTCTCTGGAGAGAAGATCTGCGTCCGTCGGCAGCTTGACTGGTGTGGACTTTGACAAGTCCAGAAGGTCCGGGAGCCAGATCTGTCTCGGCCACGCCGGTGCGACGAGGATCATCATGAATCGGGTACCTCTTGAGCTGGTTGATGAGCCGGTGCAGCAACAGCAGCGGAGGGAACGCATAAAGAAATAGGCCGTCCCAAAGGAACGAGAAAGCATTGCCCATGCTCCTCGGCTGGGGGAACCTGCTGGCGAACCTCCGGCACTTGGAATTCGTCGCCGTCGCAAAGAGATCGATTTGGGGTTCACCCCATCGTCGGAAGAGTCGATTCACTTTATGCTGGCGTAGTTCCTACTCGTGGCACGAGCGCAGCTCTCTGCTGAGTGAGTCGGCGATCGTGTTTTTTATTCCTGCCAGATGAAGAGGCACCAGAAACATTCCTTGGGCGACGGCCCAATGCCACAGATCCTGGGCTTCCTTGGATAGGGCAGGGGATATGGTTCCGCCCTGCTTCCGGATGTAGAACATCGTGGTGGTGTTGTCAGTGAAGATCCTCACCACCTTGCCCTTGAGGGACGGAAGAAAAGACCTGAGGGCCCAGAACACTGCGCGGAGATCCAAGATGTTGATGTGGAGTGACTTCTCCTCCGGGAGCCAAAGGCCTCTCGCGTGAAGATCTCCGGAGTGCGCTCCCCAACCTTCCAGGGAGGCATCCGTCGTCACCTGGTGAGCTGGGGTCTGAAAGTCTGTGCCTGCCGACAGATGAGAGCGGGTACCCCACCACCAGATCGCCTGACAGAATGTCTCGTTGAGAGGGATCCTGTCCTCGAAGCTGCCCGTCGACTGAACCCAGCGGGCGTCGAGGAACTCTTGTAAGGGGCGCATCCGAAGCCTGCAAAGGCGCACCAGATACATGCAGGAGGACATCATCCCAAGGAGGGACTTGATAGATCTTACCCTGGCCATGTCTGTGGCCAGCAGATGCTGCACCTTGCCCAGAATGGTCCTGGTCCTTTCCTCTGACGGCGAGGCCAGCCGCGCCACTGTGTCGAGCTTGGCTCCCAGAAACAGGGCGACTTGCGACGGAACCAGGTGGGATTTTGGAAAGTTGATGGAGAATCCCAGGTCCGTGAGCAGCTTGTCGGTCTTCGCAGTGTGCTCCACGGCGAGTTCCCTTGACCTTGCCCGGATTAGCCAGTCATCCAGGTAGGGGTAGACGTGGATCCCCTGTAGGCGCAGCCACGCCACCACCGGTGCGAGGCACTTGGTGAACACCCTGGGTGCCGACTTCAATCCGAACGGGAGGGCCTTGAACTGGTAGTGCCGCCCTTGGACAACGAACCTGAGGAACTTTCAGTGCCTTTTTAGAATGGGGATGTGGAAGTACGCATCCTCCAAGTCCAATGACGACAGGAAATCGCCCTCCTCCAGCTGTCCCAGCACGTGCTGGAGGGTGACCATCCGGAACTTCTGTGCCTTGATGTACTTGTTCAGTCGTCGCAGGTCCAGGATGGGGCACCATCCTCCTGTCTTCTTCTTTACGAGGAAGTACCTTGAGTAAACTCTGGAGCCCCAAAGCCTCTTTGGGACGAGCTCGATGGCACCCTTCTTGAGCATCGCCCTTACTTCCAACAGTAGTTGAGGGACGCGATTTTCCTTCCTGGCCACGGGTGGAACGCGAGGGCACTTCTTCAGAAACTCGAGGGCGTGCCCTTGGGCCAGGGCGTCCAGCACCCAATGGTCGGTGGAGATGGACTCCCACACGCTGACGAACCTCGCCAGCCAGCCTCCCACCGGGGTGCTTCGGCGGGGCCCCGACCCCACGGTTGGTTCAATCTTGTTTGGAGGCCGCCTTGCCTCCTTGACCTCCCTGTCGATGACGACGGGCACCACCTGACTTGCCGCGACCCCTGTAGGCTTCCTGGGACGAAGATCTTGCCACTTGGCGGTACATGGAGGAGCCACTGCCGGAGCCCTTGGAGGCACCTTGTCTGCCTCCGGTGCTCCGAAAGGACGGCCGTCGTTGTTGGAGCACTCCCAGTGCCCGAGCAGTCTCCGTGTCTGTCTTGATGGCCTGAATGGACTCATCAACCGCCTTCCCAAACAGGTTGTTCCTGTCGAAGGGCATGTCCAAAACCTTGGTTTGTACGTCCTGGCAGAAATCCGTCGCCTTGAGCCATCCTCGTCGTCTCAGGCAAACGCCGTTGCCCAACTGACGGAAACCGGTGTCGGCGATGTCCGTTGCCACCGTGATGGCGTGGTCCGAAGCAATCTCACCTTCCTGTAGGATTTCAAGGGCCTCAGCCCTTTTGGCGTCCGGAAGGAAGTCCAACAGAGGGGCGATTTTGAACCACAACTCCCTGTTGTAGCGGGCCACGATAGCCAGGGCGTTGGCCGCCTGCGGATGAGATGACCCGTTGTCCCATTGTGTCCAGCTTCCTGCCCTCGCCGTCCGGCGGGGAAGTTGATGTCGAGGCCAATGCCCCCCCAGCTTTCTTCTTTGCCGCCGCCGAGACGACCGAATCCGGGGTAGGTTGCGCCCGAAGGGACAAGGGGGCAGTGTCAGGGACCCGGTACTTCTTCTCGTACCGGTCCCTCTTTGCCGGCGCCGTGGCAGGGTTATTGAGGAGGGCGAGCCCCTCATCCCAGATGTCATCAAGAAGTGGTACGGCGAGGACCGTCTTCCTTTTAGCCTCACGTGGTTGGTAAAGCAACCCTTCCTTCTTCTCTTCTTGGCAGAGCTGGAAGAGCTTGGATGCCCTGGAAATCATGGCATGAAAGGATCCAATCTCGTCGGGTGGGGACGCCCGGGCAGGGGGCGACGGGGGACACGCCCCGTCGTCGCCTCCGTCGTCATCTGTACCTGTAGTAGCCGTGTCCGTGCCTGTATCATCCCCATGGGTAGTAGACCGGGGGGAAGGCAGAGCAGGCCGCAGAGGTGGGAGGTGGCGTAGGATGCGTCCTCCTCCTCTTATGCGGTGGACTTTCCGAAGGTCCCGGCTCCGGATCCCCCGTCGGGTCTGGCTCAGGTACCTCCGTCGGGGAGAGGGGCAACCTTGTCCTTATCTAAGAGCATAAGGACTGAATCGCTGACAAAATGGCCGCCGAAGTGTCCTGCGGCGCCGGAAACGACGGGAGCGAGGGCTCTAGAGGAACCTCGTCAGCGACACCATCGCTCTCGTCGTCGCCTTCGTCGGGATCCCTCCCGATGGACTGGGCCTCTTCCATGACTTCGATGAGCTCTTATTCAGAGGTCGTGTCCGTATCCACGATGGCCACCTGCCCCTTCCCCACCTTTTCCAACGAGGACTTCGTGGGGGTCTTCTCAATGGGCCTGAAAGACGACTCCCTCCGCGGTGGCAGGGAGACTGGGTCCTGAGGTCGCCTCCACTGGCGTAGCCTCCACAGGCTGAGCCAGGGCCGCTGCGACATCCTCAATCGAGGTCTTAGCAGGGTGAATTAAGGCCATCGTGATTACGCCTGGGGCCTTCACTTTGGGGGGAGGGTCCGAGACTCGCTCCCCCTCTGCCGGAATCTTCGAGATCGGCCGGGGCCTCTCCAGAAGCTTCACCAGGTTCTCTGACTTCCTCTACCCGAGCCAGAGCTTTGGCTCGTGATTGATGGCGCCGGGGAGGATGCGCCCTGCCTGGCAGCCAAGGAACCCGACCGTTCGGCACTCCTGGTGCCTGCGGACTCGCGGTGCTTGGCCTTTTGTTGGGGCCCCCGTCGCCAGGGCGCCCTCACAGGACTTAGAAGACTGCTCAGACTTCTTTTTCTTCTTCTTCTTCTCGCCTGACGGGCTCTTCCCTTCCAGCCAGTTAGCGAGACGGAGTTGGCGATCCTTCATGGTCCGCTCCGACATGTTCCCACAAAACGCACAGTCCTTCTCCACGTGCGTCTTGTCCTCATGGAGACAGTAGAGGCATAACGAATGCTCGTCCTCCTTGAAAACATTCTGAAGCTGGCATCCAGGGCAGGTCCTGAACAGCTTCCCGGGCGTCGAGCTTCCTTTCTCCTGGGCCATGTCCGGGGTAGGCCTCGGAACTTCTTGAATCCTCCAAAAGCGTAACTCGACAAAATTTTCACCCTTGAGGGGCGTAGAAAACTCCAAAACGGATCCCCGTTGATCGGATGTAGAAATGGTGGAGCTTGAGGCTCTATATAACCGAAAAATGAGAAAAATCTCCTGAAAAAGCACGAAAACGCAGCAAAAGCTCGAGAGCTACAGCACGAGGACTCCCAACACTTGAACATGCGGTATAAGTCTGAGGATGGCTGCCAGAGGCGGGGCTTCGGGAGAGGGCAGTCATTGGCTGGGGGCAGTATGACCCAGAGACCAGTGATTGGTTACTACTAAGAAAGACAGATCAGAAACGAAACTGATACTGATTTTTTTCTATACCGAGGATTCCCGGCCTGACGACGGGGAATATTCATGAGCATGTGAATCCATGCCAGAGTATTGTATTGAAGTCTAGCAAAAAAAGATACATAACTTACACGGCAGTTCCTCTGTCCATGTGCCCCAAAGGTAGTCTGCAACGATCCCATCCGCCATACACTGCAATTTCACTCCTACCCAATAAAAGCATGGAATTTGCCGAAATTATGTAAGTACAACTTTACATCAAATGTGTATTACGATTAACATTTATTAACGTGCTCCTCAGTATGCATATTGAAAAATGTACTCTACTGCTCACTTTCTCTCTGTACATTACACAGACCTTTGTGACGGCAGTAAAAAAAACGCTGTTACACTGCCATGTCTACACCATTCCCAGTAAACTGGAACTGTCATTGTACTTTCTTTTGCTGCCATTCTTCCCCACCCCTCCAAATGCAGACATACAAGGCAAGACGAACATGGAACACAAGTCGTACACTAAAGCACCACACCTTCTGCACACTCGTGCACTGCTACAATCCCTGTTCTGCCCTTTTGTATGCCCTTTCACACAATTACTACGTCTACGTACCCTCAGTGTACTGAACGTTATAACGGCTACAGATGCACACAGTGGTCAACCTGGCACACAAACTTCAACAGCTCACATTTCATTGACGCACTTCTTACCAAAGCCGCTCCTCCATTCTCCAGCAATCCGAGGTGACACCCATTAGGTTTCTTGTTGTATTAGGAACAAGTTACTTAACTGTAACTGTTGTTCTCCAGCATGGGTCTGGCATGGATTCACATGCTCATGAATATTCCCCGTTGTTAGGCTGGGAATCCTCGGTAAAGAAAAAATCAGTATCAGTTTTGTTTCTGATCTGTCTTTCTTAGTAGTAACCAATCGCTGATCTCTGGGTCATACTGCCCCCAGCCAATGACTGCCCTCTCCCTAATCCCCGCCTCTGGCAGCCATCCTCAGATTTGGTAGCACGTCAAGTGGCAGTATGACCAAGTGAAGAGCCGCAAAGGGGTAGGTGGAAGGGTTCGCATGTGAATCCATGCCAGACCCATGCTGGAGAACAACAGTTACAGGTAAGTAACTTGTTCCTTCTCCAGCATGGGGTCTGGCATGGATTCGCATGCTCATGAATAAAAGAATACATAGCAGTATACACATGCACAATCACGGGAGGTGGCAACAGGCTCAACATTAAGCAATACAACAACTCAACATTAAGCATCGCTTACCTCCTCACCAGGCTCACCTTAAGCGAACAGGTTGCGTAGCACTGCTTGGCCGACCCTGGACTCCTCCCTGGAGTCCCGATCGACGCAGTAGACTCTCATGAAGGTGTGCGTCGACCTCCACGTAGCAGCCCTGCAGATGTCCAGCAGGGCTACACCAGACAGGAACGCTGTGGTAGCAGCGATCGCTCTGGTCGAATGGGCTCTCGGACGGCCGGGCAGCGGTCGGTTTGCCAACCAGTGACAATGCATGATGCAGCCGGAGAGCCATCTGGAAATGGAAGTCTTCGAGAGAGCCTTCCCTTGATTCACAGACCCAAAGTTCACAAATAGTTGTGACGTCTTCCGAAAAACTCTTTGTGCGGTCCACGTAGAATTCAGCGCTCTAGCTACATCCAGCGAGTGCAAAGTCCTCTCGGCCGGCGTCGAAGGTGACGGGAAGAAAACTGGTAACACCAAGGGCTCGTTGAGGTGAAAGTCCGATGGCACCTTGGGCAAGAAGGAGGGGTGCGTCCTCAGCACTACCCTCGTGTCATGAAAAGTCAAGTATGGAGGCTTGCAAGATAGGGCCTGAATCTCTCCCATTCGTCGTGCAGAGGTGATGGCCACGAGGAACGCTGTCTTCCATGACAGGAACTTCAAAGGCGCCGAATGCATAGGCTCAAATGGGGCTCCAATGCGCCTGGTCAGCACCACATTAAGCTCCCACGCCGGGGCAGGGGCCTTCACCGGCGGGAATGATCGGAATAGTCCCTTCATAAATTCCTTTACCAGGCGATGAGACCACAAGGACGCCCGTCCCGTAGTCCTGGTATATCGGGAGATGGCAGCCAGATGTATTTTTATGGAGGCGTGAGCCAATCCAGCTTTGGCCAGCGACAGTAGGTACGGTAGCACTTGAGGGGTCATAATCCGCAGAGGGTTAATCTTCTGTGCACGGCACCAGACAGAGAACCTCTTCCATTTATGACCGTAACACTTGAGAGTTGAGGACGCCCTGGCCTTTGCAAGAACCTCTCTGCAATCAGCTGGGATATCGTACCCTCCAAACTCTAGTGCTGCAGGAGCCAGGTCTGCAAGTTCTGTGACTGTGGGTCGTGGTGTAGAATGGCGCCTCCTTCTCTGGAGAGAAGATCCGTGTCTGCCGGCAGCCTGACCGGCGGGGACGTTGACAAGTCCAGAAGGTCCGGGAACCAGACCTGCCTCGGCCACGCCGGTGCGTCGAGGATCATCCTGCACCTGGACTTCTTGAGCTAGCTGATGAGGCGGAGCAGCAACGGCAATGGAGGCAACGCGTATTGAAACAGGCCGTCCCAAGGGAACGAGAAAGCATCGCCCATGCTCCTCGGCTGTGGAAACCTGCTGGCGAACCTCTGGCGCTTGGATTTTGTCGCTGTCGCCAACAGGTCGATCTGGGGTTTGCCCCATCGTTGGAAGAGTCGATCCACTTGATCCTGGTGCAGTTCCCACTCGTGGCACGAGCGCAGCTCCCTGCTGAGTGAGTCGGTGATGGTGTTTTTTATTCCTGCCAAGTGGAAGGGAACCAGAAACATCCCCTGGGCGGCGGCCCAGTGCCACAGATCCTGGGCCTCCTTGGATAGGGCTGGGGATATGGTGCCCCCCCTGCTTCCGTATGTAGAACATTGTGGTGGTGTTGTCGGTGAATATCCTCATCACTTTGTCCTTGAGGGACGGGAGGAACGACTTGAGCGCCCAGAACACTGCACGGAGCTCCAAGATGTTGATGTGAAGAGACCTCTCCTCCGGGAGCCAAAGGCCTCTTGCCAGACCCCATGCTGGAGAACTTTTTTTGCAGACATATAGACACATTGCGCCGTGGGTCCAACTACACTCGCTACCACTGTCAACTTTCGTAAAAAGGAAACACAGGAAAAAAAGGAAACACATCTAGTCCCAAACGGTTCCAAGACATTTTCTTGTGTGCAGCCGTACAATCACAATATTGCCTACACACCAGAGACCAAGGCAGTGGGTTAACATATGACGCTATGCACACAGTTCATGCTCCATCAGGCAAGCAGCTATTACTACATTATCATTAGTGCAAAGTTTTGTCCTGTACGCTGCAACTAATACCCACTACTTACAGCTACTCTTATTCCTCTTTCTACTCAGATATATTGCACCTTACTGCGCGTGCCACACCTTCCACTTTCCAATAGACGGCCGGTGGACCAACCATTGGAAGATTACCCTAAGCAATTTCTTTTCCATCGTTATTATCTATGCCGACCGACGTGGCCTGGTATGTACACTTTGGTTCCTGCTATACGAACCAACCTGCAAACGTTTATTCTGTAAGGCATCCCAGAGGCACCGGATGCTACCTTCTCTACCTTTCAAAGAAAATGTATTCTTCCACACTGGCCACCAAGCACCACTACGTACTCCTTTTCCCACTTTCCTAGACGAGAAAAGAAGTACAGAATTACACAGATGGCATTGGTCACTGGATTTTGTTTGCGAAATAAAAGAGGGTTGAATGCACCAACTGACACGTTGTCATTTACATTTTGTGGTAAAATAAAGCACTTCCAACTAATTGTTACTAAAGTATGGAATGTTCTGGAACTGTATACTCTGTGTGCATGTCTGCTTTTGTTTATGTTGTTCTTTTCCACAGCTAGGTGCTCACATGACAGAGTGCGCTATGCTTGGCACGAACATTAAATGAATACCTGGAGTGCACGCCGTGAGGAACACCTGTCCACAAGTAAAGTCATTGACGACAGTGACTGCTGCAATGATGTATGCGGCACACAGGCATAGCTAACGGAAGCGATGCACACATTAAAAATGCACACACTAAAAGCTCCAACCACTTCCGTTGCCCATCTCAACAAGTACGCCAAACAAAGGTAACAGTCAGATTACCTGCCATCCTGTATATGGCTGGACTTAATGGCGTTCATGATGTTGTCGGCTGCAAATGTATGTGTGTTCAACTGTACATTATCCATTATTTTCATGTGTAATGCTTATTAACTCGTGTCATGTCGCACTACCTTCCTTCGCTCTCAAAGTACAGAGTATTATGAGAGGTATCCCATACTGTACATTAATTGTGGCATCTCAGTCTGTGAATGGCAACAAGGCCAATGACGTACACCGTATTCAGGTGCAGTCACTTCACGCCACCTCTACTAGTGTGCCAACTGCAGAATTTCCTCTACAAGCATGCTGTGACAGTGAGCACCCACAGGAGACATACATATTTCAAACCGTGTACGCTGGAGTTACATATGAGTATAAGAACTGACCCAAAGAAGGCAACATTCTGAAACCTACTTCCAAACAATGTCCACATTGTTATGTCAAAGGCACGTAGCCATCCACACAAGGCAGTAGGCGCTTGCCACTCCCAACACAACATGGTACACTGACTACAAAAATACCTATATCATCTGCAATACACTCCCCATCCCCAATAGCCTCTGAAGGTTGTCGCCTGCGCACTTACCCCACAACGCTTTATATGTTAGTATCTGCGTACATTGGCCATGTCACACACGTTACGCAGTAAAACAATCCTTTCATGTCCCACTTTCTTACTACACTCCCTGAAGCAAGGCTCTGTTCACGGCCACACCGTTCCTAAGCAAATGGTGTCTTATCTCACCAATGCTCCTTTACGAACTTCACCATGTCCTCCACAGTTATTCTGCAAAGGGGTGGACCTTAGGAGACTTACATATTTAGAAGTGCATTGTATGGCACAAGGTATGCTTATAATAACTTATGCAAATGACCTAAGGCAAAGTGAAAGTACTAGTTGTATAGATGTCTGCAATCCACCTACCAATATCACAGTACTCCCATACATAGCAGCATTGAGTTGGAGGTTTGTTAGCAACAGCCTACTCCTTCGCCACACCCACTGCAAAGCAATAGACCCATGCATGGAAACATGTGACCACTTACCTTTCTTGTCCACAGGTACATATTGGTAAAGTAATGAACCCAATCAAGGCAACATTCTATAACCTACTTCCAAACAGTGACCACCCTGTTATGTCCAAGGGCCCCACCCATGCACACAAGCCATTAGGGGTTTTGCAGGCACAACACAACATAGCACTCCAAGTGCAAATATCCTCATATTGTCTCCAATGCACTCCCCAACCCCAATGGAGTCTGCCTGCACTAGCCAAAAAATGATAGTCGCCTCTACAACTGCCCACCGATAAAGTATATGCGAGTACCTGCATACAAATTCCTTCCAGGTGCCAATGTCTGACTGCCCTCCCTAAAACAAGGCTGTGCCCACGGCCTAGGCTCTTGGGTACATAGGCGGAGGCCTACTACCTCCACCCATGCACCCAATAGCCTACTCCTTCAACACACCCAGTAAAATGCAACATGGTACCTTTCCTGACTACCGATACGTATGGGTACACTAACGAACTCGCACAACGCGACATTCTCCAACCTACTACCAACCAGTGGCCAGCATGGAAACATGTGACCACTTACCTTTTCTGTCCACAAGTACATATCAGTACATTAATAAACCCAATCAAGGTAACTTTCTGTTATCTACTTCCAACCAGTGCCCACCCTGTTATGTCCAAGGGCCCCAGCCATGCACACAAGCAAGTATGGGTTTTGCAGGCACTATACAACATAGCACTCCGACTGCAAATATCCTCATATTGTCTCCAATCTCCAATCCACTCCCCATCCCCAATGGAGTCTGCCTGCACTCACCAAAAAATTATAGTTGCCTCTACAACTGCCCACCAATAAAGTATATGTGTACCTGCGAACAAATTCCTTCCAGGTGCCAATGTCTGACTGCCCTCCCTAAAACAAGGATGTGCCCGAGCCCAAGGCACTTGGGTATATAGGCAGAGGCCTATGGCCTCCGCCCATGCACCCAATTGCCTAGTCCTACTACTCACCCACTGGAAGAGGCATGCATGGTAACATTTCCCACAGTGCTTTCCTGTCTACAAATACGTATATCTACACTATCGGACCCAAACAAGGCAACATTTTAACACCTACTTCCAACCAGTGCCCACACTGTTACGGCCACGGGCCGTAACCATGCACGCAAGGCAGTAGGGCCTTTGCAGGCACAACACAGTACACACAGACTGCAAATATCCTCATATTATCTCCAATTCACTCTGCATCCCCTATTCAGTCTGCCTACACTGACCAATATGTGATAGTCCCCTGTGCACCTAACCACCAATGTAGAGTATGTCAGTAGCTGCGGGAATGGTCCATATCGCAACAGTGTGCTGCCAAACAATCCTTCCATTTCTCTATGTCGTTATGGTCTCCCTTGCAGCAACAGCGTGACAAAACTCGGCTGCATACCTAACCGCTAAGTGCCTCACTGCTCTCCCATGCATGGAGGCACAAGATTGCTGGGGTGGTGCCCAAGCCCTAGGCTCTTTCTACATGCCATGCCCATGCACTAAAAAGGCTACGCCTTACCCACTACCACTACACTACATGCCAAGTCAGACAAGCATGGGAACATTTCGCCACAAACCCACCACCGGAAAACAACACTAACGCACTAAATCAACATAACCACCAGCAACCGTAGCCTACAGCACAAAACATTGCCAATTGCTTCCCTTCGCCCTCTCTCACCCAGCCGATCCTGTAAACCATGTTTTCCAACGCCTTTCGGTGCGCCACTATCTCCCCATACACCATGGCAGCGTTTCCCAAACACTTTGACGCACAGTACGCTTCCCTCCAGCCAACCACTGGCCGTGTCCATTGTTCGCCGACATCACGGCGTACAGCAGGCCAATGACACTTCGGTCCGTGGAACGAACAGAGAAATGGGTCCGTGGAGGGGACCCAGATATCACTAAGTTTTTGGGACGTAGATTTCAGTATTTTGGAAAGATATTACTGGTTGGATTTCCACCAAATACACAAAAGCACGCATTCTGACCCAAGCCCCCGCGCTCCTGTCGCAAATTTGGTGAAAATCAGTCCAGCCGCTGTTTTTCCCCATTCAGTCTATGTAAAAAAAAAATGTGGGCCCTCCCCCCCCTATAACTTTGCCACCATACAGAAACCTCACCCAACTTGGCGAAAAAATTCAGAGCCGGCCATATATTTTTTTTGCAAAGTTTGGTGAGGATTCCTCCAGGGGAGCGAAGTTATAAGCTGACGAAAAAGTACTCGTCCTATGAATTTAGTAGCTTAACCATAACTACACGACCGCTACCACGGGCCGTGTAATATATATTTATTGCGTGGCTCAAGATATCAGTCAATTTCAATAGAGCCTTTTCCCTTGAGAGAGTAGGCGTTTATTTATCTTGTCATTTCTCCTCTCCTCTCTGAGACACAACTCCGAGAGCGAGCGTGTCAGTTTCTTTTTTGATTCCTTTTCTTGCTGCGTTCCTAGAGCTTGTGATGTATTTTCGCTTTCCTCCGGCAGCCGTTGACGTGCTCACAGTATTTCCAATCAGGTCAGTTTCACTGTGCTACAGTTCTGAGGCATTACAAAGGTAACACTTTTGATTTTCACTTCCTCCGACGTCTGCCGGGACTTATGAAGTTGTTTTACTTTTCTCCTCAGCACTCAGGCTCCGATCGCAAGCCGTGTCAGTTATGCTCCCTCGGTCCCCTGTGACAACCTTCCTTCAACAAAACACTTCAGCTGTCAATTGTCTGCCGGCGTTGCTGTCGTATACTGTAACTTCATTCCCCTCAGCCCAATGTGCCTGTTAGATTACAAGGATGGATCCCTCAGGAATCTCTTCTCTCGGCACGGACCTCAGTATGCCCATTCAAAAACCTCTTCACCTGCACCACACGCAGTCTACAAAAATCAACAACAAAATACATCTATTGCAACTGCTTTAACCTATGTACACACTATAAATTACTGTACAGCACTGTAACCAAGCTGAGAATAACCTTGCTGCTCCTGCACCCTCATACTTTCGGGCCTGGCGCGCAATATAAATGAATAAACAAACAAACAAATGTTAGAGGAAAGTTCCTTTGCATTTAGCTGTCCACTGCTGATTTGCTGCAGCATATTTCCATCATTCCCCATTGACCCTACTTCTGCACTTAACCCTGTATTCTTTCCGTGCATGGTTGTTCTGTTTTGCCCTCTTTCCCTTGAGAGCACATCTACACCTGGTTAACCCCTTCACACTGTGCTATCCTAAAAAAGGTTGTTTATTTGAAGAAAATGTGCCGAGAGAAGTTGTTGTGCCAGCCTGAAAAAAGTGTAATCAGCTAAAATGTGTTGAACATTTTGAAAAGAACAATTGCTTTGGTTTTGATCTGGTTTTGAAAAACATTTACCTATCAAAGAAGGATATTGTGGCAAACATCAGTTGGTTTGAATTCTGAACAAACATTTGTGACATTTACTGTGTCTCATGGAAAGACAGTGGTTTTTTTATGTTACCGTAAACAGAAGTTTGATAAAACGGAACTGTGCTCAAAGCATTCCTGAATTGATCCAGGGGAAGGGAGTCCAACCCTGGTCACAAGGAGTGCTTTCAAGAACCTTTAAGTTTGCATTGATCACTTGTTTTGTCAGACTAAAGTTAACCATGTTATCCTTGCATAGTTTTGTTGTGCATATTAGTGTGGAGATCAGTGACTTTTTGGACGTTATGCCATTATTCTTTAGTCTTAATTAGTTAGGCAGGGTTATCCATGTTATGTTAGGATAGGCCTTTATCTTACTCCTTTTTATTAAATAAAAATAGCAGCTTTCGAGATAACTATACCTTTTCTGTCCGTCTCGCATTTCTGACTCCTCACACTAGCTAGCATAGTTTATTTTTTTAAAAACAATTTTATTGATTTTATTCAAAAAATAACTCAAACCAAATTTACAGTGGATGCATAATGTCAATCACAAATAAACATACATTGCTGTATTCAAGCCCACCGTATCTCTCCTTCCCTCCCCCCTCCCCCGCCTACTCCCCCTCATTTCCAGTCTCTACCTCTTGCGGTGGGGATTCCTCTTCGACAGAACTCATTGGGTCTCCCCTTGGTCCATCTTGCGAAGGCCCAAATAATTCAGCTATCAGTTGCCTCCAACCCAATAGGGTTCCGGCTTCTTCTTCTATCTCTCCTTTACACGCTTCCTGCCATACCACAGTTTCTGCCTCCGCCCACTTCTGCAGATCCTTCCACCACGTTTCCATTTTTGGTCTATGACATGCCTTCCAACCCATTGCAATCCTTCTCTTTGCTAGGACATACGCTAGATCTTTCAGTTTGCTAACATGTTTAAGCTTACGTGGTCTGGGAAACCTTCCTATCAAACAAGCCCATGCAGTATCCAACTTCATATGGATCTCTTTGTCTTCCATCTTCTGTGCTGTTTCTCCCCAGTATCTCTCTATCAATGGGCACGCCCAAAACATATGCACCATTCCCGCATTTTCTTCATTACATTTAGGGCACACTTGACGTCCTGCGTTTTTTAAAATTTAGCTATCTTTTGAGGCGTCAGGTATGCCCTGTGAGTTATATACAATTGTATCTGCTGTAACCTAGCATTTCTCGATACTTTTTAATGATATCCTTGTGCTCTCTCCCACATCCCATCACTCATTCGGGCCCCTACTACTTCTTCCCAGTCCAGTCTGAGTTGCACCACCTCCTTGCCCGCTTGGGACATTATCCTCTCATATAATCTGGATGTTTTGTGACCCCCTTCTGCTATGTCATATATCGTATCTATAGTGGCGTCCGGTTCCTCCGCCAATGCCACTTCAGACCAGGTATCTTTAATTCGTTGCACCACCCCATGATACGTAATATATTGCCCCGCATGCAACCCCATTAGTTCCACCAGCTCCCCAAATTCCAGTATCTTCCCCTCCTGCCACACATCCCCCATCGTTGCTATCCCCACCGGTTCCCAGTGCTTCCGAATCATTAACCTTAGTTGTTTTTCTCTTCCCACCACTGTGACCAATGGGATCTGTGGGGAGCACGGGGATGGCTTTTCCATTAACTGGCAATGTGCCAGGTTAATGTGCGACAAACACATAGTCTAGTCATAATCTAGTCTAGTATATAGGCACTGAGGGGCCGCATAGTGTGAATACTGTCTATCCTGTGGATGGCGTGACCTCCACGCATCGTCCAGCCCAAAATTTGCCAATAATGACTGCAATGTTTTTGCAGCCGGAGTGGGTCTGTCTACCTTAGTGTCTGATCTGTTTATTTTTGGGTTTAACACACAATTAAAATGCGCCCCCCATTGCACAGTCCCCCACCCCACACTACCACTGAGTTTACCATACAGGGTTCTAAAGTACGTAGCCGTGTCCTGATTCGGGGCATAAGTATTTACAATACATATCTCTCTATTTTCCACCAGCCCTTTCATAACCACCATCCTGCCGTCTGACTCCGCTGCTGAATGCAACAGCTGGAACGGGACATGTGGGGCCACCCATGTAATTACCCCTCTTGCATAGGCTGAGTATGCTACCCCTACTACCATCCCTTTCCACTTCTTCCGTAGCACTTCCAGTTTTTCCTGCTTAAATGAGTTTCTTGTAACAAGGCTGTGTCCACTTTCTGCCTTCGCAGGTACATCATAACCTTGTTTCTTTTCGAAGAGCTGTTGAGCCCCCTGACATTCCAAGTAACTATCTTGAGGTCTCCCATGGTTCATATCGTTTTTCCCGGGGTGTAGGCTCGCACCCCAACTGTACACACTCTCCAGCATGCATGTCGAGCCACCCCATAGCTCCCCATAGCACCCCAAGTTTCTGTTTTTATGGAACACTTTTAGTTTCGCCGGGTAGTGCAACATGTACTTGTGGCTCGCTTGTCGCAGTCTTCTCTTGACAGTCCCAAAGTTCATGCGGCTCCGTTGCACCATCAGGGTATAATCCGGGTAGCAGTTATATTTGCTGTCCCTCTTTGTATTGTTCATCCCTTATGAAAGTGTTCAAGGATTCTTTTTCGATCCCGGTAGTTGAGGATCTTAGCGATCACCGGCCTAGGAGGGTTGCCCGGTGGCAGCTTCCTCGTTAGAGCCATATGCGCCCTTTCCACCACAAACCCCTGAGACAAGACTCCTCTGGTTATCTCCTGCAGCAGCATAGTTTCTACGAACTCTGTAGGGTTGGATTCCTCGGCTCCCTCTGGTAAACCAACAATACCAATGTTATTCCGCCGGGCCCGTCCCTCCGCCTCCTCTGCCCTGCATTCTAGGTTGCCCACACGTTGCACTAGGGCGTGAAGGTCTGCTTTGTGTGTTGCACAGTCCGCTGTGTTCGGACCCACCTCTTTTTCCAGGTGCTCTGTGCGTTCCGCTAACAACCTGACGTCTTGTCGGAGAAGGTTCACTTCCTCCTGCACCGCCCCGACTTTCAGCTCCAGCGCAGCTTTCAATTCAGTCATAGCCAGGCCCAGTTTGGTTTCCCAGGCCACTTTCAGGTCTGCAATTGCCACCAGGACCTCCTGGTTGGTACCCATGGTGACTGCGCTTCCAGCGGGGATCTTCTCTTTACTCTTGGTTCCGTCAGTGCCCGGAGGCGTCCTGGGGTACTCCTCTAGCATGGGCTGCTTACTCTTTGTTCTAAGCGGTTTGCTAGACATGGCGTTGTGCCAAGGGATTGTGGGCGAGCCTCCACTCTCACCAGCCCCAGCTGCCGTCGGTGCCTGGGCGGGCCGCCCAAGGGGGTATCCGGAGGCCGATGAGCAGCTACCAGAGTGGATTGCGCCCTCCCACGTATCAATATAGCTCCGCTCCGATCCTGCTAGTGCACTCCCATACTGTGGGCCCTCCAGACCAGGCTCCGTTTGTCGTCGCTGCTATGCCTCAGAGTCCACTTTACGTCTCACCCTCGGCTGTGCGTTGTTTCAGGGAGCTCCAATGGGGCGCGCCCACATTGACCACTTATCTGGCGGTCGTAGCTAGCGTCAGTCCCAAAGTCCTCTACTCAAGGCTCCAGCACCCTGTGTCCCTAACGCAGCGGTGCCCCCACTGCCGTGCCTGGTTGTCTACTGCAGCCCCAGTGGTGTCGCAGGGGCGAATGTTTATATGTGAGCCCAGCTTTAGGTGGGGTTCCGCCTTGATTGTGTGCTGAAGGGACCAGGGGTCTCCATGCCGTTTCAAGGAGTGGCAGGGTGGGGAAGCCCAGTGCATGCTACGTTATCAAATCAGGGCCCCCCGCACCACCTCCAGCCCCTTACCTTCTCTCTTTTACTGTGTCTTTATCTCCTTTGTGCGCACAGCATCAGGCGGGTCCTGGTTCGCGCTACCACGGCAGGTGGTCCCCACCAGTACGCACTTCACACAGGCCTCCTGCCTGTGCGCATGCTCAGCACTTCTTTGGGTCTGTGTCTGGTTACATGCAGGGGGGAGGTCAGGGGGGCTCCCAGGCAGTCCCAAGTTGTGGCTGGGGGCTAGGGGGGGATGTACTCCACTCTAGTGTGCACCCATTTGGGGCGCTACCGCCTCTCAGCTGCTCTTCCAATACTGCTCTGGGCTGCTTTGCACTTTCACGTCTGTCCCACGGTGGTCTCCTTAATCTACACAGTCTTTATTTCTCAACTGTTGGCCCTTTTTGCTGCTCCGGGTCTCCTCACACTACCTCTGGTCTCAATTCGGGCATTCATGTATGCTGCACCAGTTCTCTAGCAGCGATATCCCCCAGTCAGCCTTCAACTCCTCAGCCCTAACCCGACATTTATTCTTGCAGTCATATCCTTGCTCCGCTCAGCATCAATCATCCATTAGTTACTGTATCGAATTAAAATGTTGTCCGTTTCTGCGTTCAGCGGTCCCAACTTTGTTGTGCTGTGCTTGCTACACTGTAGCGTTCAGCTGCCGTCCCCTGCCGAAGGATCGTGTGCCTTTGCAGGTAATTTCAACACTCCGGTCCTAATTCAGCTTGTTCTGCCATCTGTTCAGAGCCGTACACATCGCACTGGCCATGCGGGATTTTCAGTGTAGCCCCCCTGCACTGTTGTTCTGTCTAGATGCCATCCTGCACACTGTGTACAGTCACCGGGTATGCCTTTGGCTTCTGCCGAGTGCTCTGTGTACAGCGCTGCTTGACCATATGGGCTGTAACCGCTCCGGTTCGCACAATGCAACTCGAGCCGGGCTGCTCAGACGAAAGCACAATTCTATCTGTTGTCCTTCTGCTACACGCCCGTGTTGCATACGGGGTCCAACTTGCTGGGCTTGGGCTCCGCTCCCTTGCACACAAACATTTGCTTTGGCTGCTACCCGGTTACTTCCTTTGTTCTGTTGCGGCTGCCATTTTCTTCGCCTTCACAACTCTGGTACGTCCAGCTCCTCAGGCTCTCGGTTTGCTTCCAATGCCACAATCCACTTCAGTATCCCGCTTTCATTGTGCTCCAAGACTTCATACTTCTGTACATACTTGCATATCGTGTACTGTTGATTCTGGGCATCTGTATTTTACAGGATCATATAAGGATCAGCAGGAGCTCGCTGGAACCGCCTACTATCCCGTGGCCATGTAGCCACGCCCCCCCCCCCTAGCTAGCATAGTTACTGCCGAGGCATCATGGGGGACATAGTTCAAAACATCTAGACAACCAGAAGTTTCTGACCCCTTCTCAAATGGCCCCTTTGAAGTTTTTGATGTAATATAGACTTTTTTTGTTTTTTGTTGTTAAGCGTTTGCCTTCAAACAAATCTTTTGCTCATGACATTCAAAATCATTCATACTGTTCGAATTTGAATTTTGATACTCCTTTTGGAATTACACATCCAGCAATTACACTAACATAAATGTCTCCTGTTTCTTCAATGTTTCCACCAACGTAAACATTTCCTTTAGAAATGTTATCAATCCCAAGGTTAATGATACTCTCTCTCCTTGCATCAATCTGGCCCACCAATGTTCCGCTGAGAGCGAAGGTTGCTCATGGAAGAATTTCCCCAACATCTTCGTTCTAAGTTCTGTTAATGCAGAGCAGAAAAGCACCAAGTGCTGCAGGCACTCTATAGAATCTTTGCGTCCGCACAATTTGCATTCTTGATATGGCTTAGGTGTTTGCACCCTTGCTCTCAAGATTTCTCACGTTGGAAATAGATTTAGTCAAAATCTCAGAAACTGAGTTCGATAATAGCTGTTTGGAAACTTCTGCAGATACTTAGGCGTTGAAATATAGCTACTTGCTTCGCAGAGGCTGCGCAAATAACTTGATTGTCTTTTGATTGTGTTTCAATACAATCTTGTGATCAGTATGTCATCTGATATCTGTAGGTTCTGTAGAATCGCATCACAAATGTCCCTCCACTTCTTCAATACCAAGTCAGAACCTGTTTTAATCGCTCTTTTTATCATTTTAAAACCTTGCCTGTGGTTTGGTAAAATATCCTTCCCATATAGGGATAAAGACTTGCATACCACCATTGCGTAGAGTGGGATTAGGCCCAGTTCCATTTGGATCACTTGAATTGGAGTGCATTTTTTTATGTCGAGGATTCATTTCCAAAACATGCCCTCTAGGGCAGACCATACATGGGCAGGCAGTGCAAAGAAAGACTGTGCCGTACGTCAAGATAGGAATCACCTTCATCCGATAAAAGGAGTTAAGTGGCAGCAATGAAAATCGGCAATACATTTTTTGTATCACTCTCCCTTGTGATGCCAGATTCTTTGCTTTATTGCGCAGGATTAGTTCTCTCAGAGCATCTCTCACGCTCGCATTAAGGCATATTCCCAGGTAGGTGCCAGCCCTAGTGAGTGCTGGTGTGCCGCCTACAATGGGTGTGTAGGTACCGACCTAGGAGGTTCTTTAACACAGGGCTAATAAGATCATCGCTAGGGACCCAGCTGTAGGAATAACTTTCCAATAATCATCCTCCTGTCATTTATGTGATATAACGATTTAGGTATAGACAGGAGGCGACCACCTTTCGACTCCATTTTGTTGTTACTTATACATTCCCAGGTAGACCAGTGAGCTAACTTTTACTAGTTTTTGGTTATTCAAGAACCACGAGTGTTTGCATGATTTGATGTTACTAGCTGGGCCAATTAACAGGATTCTGGATTTGTGCGTATTGATCTTTAGGCCATTTGATTTAACAATCTTACAAAGCGTTCAATTGCCATTGTAGTCCACTGGGAGTTTGGTCTATTAAGACCAAGTCATCGGCATATAGCAACCGATCTATGCGCCAACCGTCGGTTTTTGGGGCAAAACCTCTAACCTTAGCCATTGTGTTCTTTGTGTCTAATATGAATAGGTTTAAAAGTGCAGGGGCGAGAGGGCATCCCTGTTATAGACCCTTTTCAGATCGTATAGGGTCCAAGACATTTACAATTATGATCTGTTGCAAAGATATCAATCTGTTGAATACTCTGCCGGAAAAAAAAAAACAAATTATTAGTGAGCTGTTAATTAATCTGCCATGTGTAGCTCCTGAAAGGCTACCAAGTTTTTCCTATCCTTTCTATGACCGGACAGGGACTAGGACTATTGCACCTATGATTCCTTTAATAGCTTGTTGGTCGTTATGCACAATGTTTGACATTGTGCGGTCTGTCCTGACAGCAACTACATTGTTCATTACAGTACGCACAAATGGTTTGAGAGAGAACTAGCACCTTCAACTAATACACTCATGTGTAACTACAACTCGACGTGACTCCACTTTCCATACACATGCAGACGCTCCACAGGCAATATCGATTTCAAAAGGGATGGATGGTTTATGATGCTCACCCTGGCGTCTAGCAGCTCATGCCAACAGTGTTTCTGCCCTGATTATATTAGATATGTCAGCAGCATTTTTCACTTTGAACCATTCCATCCTTCTGACACGACTGGAAGCTTAAGGCATTGGTGTGTGTTGGGAAGGAGTGGGGTTCTCGACTGGTTAAATTCCATTTTGGAGGGTCGGACCAAAAGTGCAGCCACGGCTTGCTTTGTTTTTCTCCCAACAGGCCTTTTGGACTGAGGGGGCCTTCATGGCTCTGACCTTACCACCTGTTGTACAATGTTTGCCTTCAGCATCGGAGAAGGCTCATCCATGGAAACAGTTTCTGGTTTTACTCCGGCCTATTAAGGTATTTGCTCTTGTTTCTGCTCATCGGGAATATGGTAATTCTCTATCTCAGTTGCCTTCATATAATACAGAACGCAGCAAGCAGTTTGGCTTCTAGCGCTACTTTAATACTTTTCTATAGCTCTTCTTTCGTCTCGACACCAGTTATCTGTGCAAGAAAGGATTACAATGAAGGTCCTGTTGTCAGTTCCATCATGTCATTGCTCATTCAGTTTTTGTACCCAAAAATGATGGGTAAAAATGATGACCCATCTTAAGGAACAGCACCTGCCTCGCTATTTTCAAGCATCATAGCATTCTTGCTTTCGGACGTTCCCTTAAAACCTCTTTCTACATTAACCTCTATTACAGTGAGGTAAGTCTGATGGTATTCTCTTTCAACCAGCAGGCACCAAGATGCCTATAGGGTGCCTGACCACTCTAGACAAATCCATACCAACAGATGGTTTCATTAAGCACTAGCCACTTTGCAACATTTCAGAGGTCCTATTCACCAGCTTACAATCACTGGATCCTTCCATTCTCTTTGTATGTATGTCCACCTGCTGTTTGTCCAGCCATTCCAGGATTGGTCACATAGGCAGTCTTGCATTTATAAGAAGGTGAATGTAAGATGTCATCATATAAATAATTAGTATCACCTCTTTTACTGTCCTTGTGGAGTCTGTAAAAAAAAAAAAGAGCCTACTTCTGCAGCAAATGCACCTTTTCAATCAAAATATTTGACTTTTTAGATGATTTTCCCTGACCCTCAAATGCTTTCAAGGTTCCATAGAGAACCTTGACATTTGCAAACCTCAACGATGTTCAACAACTTCTTGTTGCCTAGTTAACTCTTACACTAAATGCAATGGCAGAATAAAGATGTTGTCTAGGCTTAACTCATTTGTGATGGTGTTACCCTCAGCATATGTGGGCTCTTTTTTTTGATTATCTATTTAGGATGAGTAACTCGTAGTCTACTCTTCCTGACATTGGGGGCATCACGAGTTGGCCGGTAGCCCTTAAATCTGGCAGAAATGTTATTAGCACCGCCAATACCCTGCCGCCGGATCACGACTGCAATTCCTGGCAGCGCTATTACAGCCAGCCATAATAGCGTCGACTGTAATAGCGCTGGCAACCAAACGTGCTATTAGAGACATAACAAGTACATCATTGGCACTCTTAGTGCTGAAAAAGTGACGCTAATACATCCAAAAATACCCCCGGCCAAATGCTGGCGGTAAAAGAACACATGAGACAGCAATAAGGGCCCAGGTGGAAGCAATGCACACAAGAGACCTACAAAAGACCCACCCTTTGCCCACACACCCTCCCCAACACCATGTTTCCATTTGGAGCCAGTAGCCTTGATGTGGACATGTACATGCTGCGCCTGGAGCGACAGAGGCCCGACAACCTGGCCCGGGCCCTGTGAGCACGGGGGAGGGGGTGGGTGAGGGTGGAGACCAGCACCAGCAAGGCAGTCAGCCATCCCGAGGGTCAGGCCAACACCCTGGGTCCTGACTGATGGGCAGTTGGTGTCAGAGTACAGGCTGGACAGGGCAACCATCACCCAGTTGCTTGACACAATCCAGGCTGACCTAGGCAGCCGTATAGCCATCAGCACCGCTGTGCCCCCACTTGGTGAAGCTTGTGTCCGTCCTACAGTACCTCGGGACTGGCAGCTTCCAACACACCATTGCCATGATGCATGGTATGGCCCAGTCCACCTTCAGTACCATGCTGGGACAGGTGCTGGATGCACTGCTGCTCCATGTCAATGAGCTTATAGCGTTGCCAGCCACACAGGCACAGGTCAACCAAGTCAAGGCACAGTTATATGCCATTGCCCAGGTCCCAAACATGATTGCAGCCCGAGACTACACACATGTTGCACTTCTAGCATCCCGGGACCATGAGGCAGCCTACAAGAACCAGAAGAGTTTCCATTCCCTCAGCGTGCAGATGACATGTAGCCCCGACCTAACTTTCAGCCACTGCTGCGCCCGCTACCCAGGATCCACCCACGACTCCATGGTACGGCGCAACAGTACCCTGCCAGCCTGCATGGATAGGCACCAAGGACAACGCATATGGATGTTGGGCGAGTACAATTCCTGCATGTAATGCATGGCAACTATCATCTAATTGGGGTTGGGGGCGGGGGGTGGGGGGGAAGGCCTACACAAAGGAATCCCTGCATGCCACCAGGAGACACAGCCAGCACTAGCACTGCCCCATTTCTATGCATGTGTGTCGCACAAGAACCCCTGCACACGTTCCCCACAGCAGAACACAGAATTTGAATGCCACACACTTGTGAAAGCACAATCACATGAGGAAACGCAACAACCACAATGCAGCTTGTCTCACCCTGACACCCAAGAGCATTCACACCCTGGCCACCACACAGGAATGGCAAGTGAGTCAAATTTTAAGCACATCCACAAAACCACTGTAGATGAGCAGGTGGAGTCACAACCATGAACATCCCTGAGATAGTGACCACTGAATGTCCATTCACATGGCTGGCCAAATGTTGATAAATGTGCAAAGTAGCAAACACAACACCAGCCATAGAGACAGCCTAACAATAAATTACGTGATCAGGCAGATATGACGTGACCCTCATCCTGAAGTAAGGGATGCACCACTGTGGCAATGAGACACAGAGGTGGTGCATGCAGCAAGTACCCCATAAAAGAAATGGCGCACATTGTGGCGCACACACGGTGCACATGAATACACCCTAATCAAAGTAGAAATGTAATAATGACTGTACTTGTTCAGCATGAGAGTCACACACATAACCATAAACATAGTCTTCGATCCACTGTTGCATGTACATTGACACCAAGTGCATGCAAATTGAAGATGCCACGTAACACCTTACTAATTTACACAGGCTGCATGTATAGGTTAGACGATGTATGTCCCTAAAGATGATGGATGAATATCAACATTGCAATGAGATAGCATGGACCTGTTGCACACATACCTGCCCATACTGCTTACTTAAATGACGGGTAACCCTTGCACATCCAGTGAACCAACCTACGCTTAATGTACACGTTTTGTCCCCTGGAAGTGATTCCGGATACCCGCAGTACACATGGCTCATGACCCCGGTGCGTAATCCACAAACTTCCGCAGAGCTGGCATATAACATTGCCCATAGGCGTACATGCATCTGTGTGGAAATGGCATTTGGACTGATGAAGGCCCGTTTCCGCTGGCTAGACCGTATGGGAGGGACACTGATGTATGCGCAAGAGAAAGAAAATTGTACTCACCTGTGCCATGCTGCACAACATCTTATGCCTCAGGCGTGTGCCGCTGCTCCCGGATGCTGATGGCCAACCACCTAGCAATGGGAGTGACGATGAGCATGTGCCCGTAGCCGGGCAAATGCACACAGGAACGGGGTGAGGGCGAAAAGGTTGGCAGACAGGCGTTGATTGACAATTTCTTCTGATCTGGTGGATGGGTACATGTCACATACATCACTTGTCAAATAAAGAGCACTTAAATACAATAATGAATGTCCAAGGCTTCTAAGCAGTGTGAACATTATTTATTTTGCGTTTAACAACCCACCCTCCCCCCAACAGCCCAGCACACATCCCCGCTCCAGCACCCCAGCACACATTCCCCTCGCCCCCGACCAACACCCTGAAACAGTGCATGTGGGTTCATGTGCCCGGCCCTCAGTCCAACTGTTCTCTGTCCATCTATGAAGGACGTTGACGCTTCCCACGTCCATATCCCTCTGGCGAGGGGCGTTGGGGATGGCGCAAGGAACGTTGCATGGGCGAACCCTGCAGCAATCCCTCAGTGGGTGTCGTGGAGGTTGATGGTATTGATACTGCCAACTGCAGCTGCTGGTGGAGGAGACTGTTGGCCTCTTGCATCTGCTCTGCATGAGCAGATTAGACCTCACAGACTCTCTGAGCAAACCCAGTGAGAACCGCAGTTCACCCCTCAACGACTCTACGGGTGCAGGCATTGTCCCACGCCATGGTCTTGGCTGCCCCCCAAATGGCACAGCTAATTGCCTTTATGTGGCGGTTGTGCTTAACCGCCATGGCCTCTATTCTCTGATGACGTCCAGCCGTACCTTTACTGCAGCTCCCGTGACTATGGGTGTGTCAGGTGTGGTGTTCATCGGCATGCCATATCTATGCAGGGTGGTAGGGGAGCTGCCGTTGGACATTGCGGCCGGTCTGCTGGGTCTGCTGGAGGTGGAGGGGCTGCCTTCAGGTAATCCATAAGAGGGGGTGTCCACATCGGGCAATGGTGTGTGGGCACAACTTACACATGCAGAGACATGGGGAGTGTGCATTTCTACTGCCACTTGCTCCGGGGTATCTTGGGGTGTGGCCATTTCCTGATTGCCACTCTGGCTAGCTGAGAACACTGATGCACCATGTTCATCATCAGTGGATGTGTGGCCGTCCTCTCTGTTTGTCCCACTGGTGGCTACCTCCACATCCTGCAACACCCTGGTGGCTTCGGGCATTTCAAGCGGTGACACCCTGGTGGCTTGGGGACATTGAGCCGGTCTGACTGGGCAGGGTGAGCTGGGGTGTGTCCTGGGCCTTCATTTCTCAGGCCAGTCCCTTCTCGGGGTAGTGGTGCTGGTCGATGCGCGTCTGGACGTGCGTGTGGACGGGCCTGCTTCCTCTTCATCGACGGTGCCCTGTAATGATCGCTGCGCGCATGTAGTGTACATAGGGTCTGGTATGAGGTGAGGGCAATTTACATTTGTATCATGAAGTTCATGCGTTACAGGGGGAGTGGGCCCATTTTGTATCATGTTTGGCCATTAAATGTTGCGTATTCACTTTGTTGGGAATGCTGGAACATGCTACAGGGGAAGGACACTGATCGGACATGTTGATGTGGCATCTTCAGATTTCTGTTGTGAATGCACAGCTCCCATGGCGATGTACGTGGGTGGTGGGCTTTGATACGCACGCACACATCACGTTGCTGTGGCCAAGCCATGGAACTGTTTTCCTTGGGGATAACATTGATACACTGGAGGTACTTTAGGCTAATCTGGATACCTGGGGCGCTAGTGTATGGTGGTACAAGTGCCCACTCATGGGTGGATGCAGTGCATCACACGCATTGCAACAACAAACATTCACACTGGGTAGGGAGAGGTGGGGCAGACACAATAATGCAGGGGGTGAGGGGGTTCTCATCTGCAACCTCCTGAGTGCCAGTGCCTGCCTTCACTCCTCCAACTCCCTTAATTGTACCCATCTCGGAGTTATAGAAAACTAGTGGGATAAGGTGATCAAAGGGGTAAATGGGTTGTTGGGGACAAAAATGGAATGTAACCCGAAAACATGCATATGGGGGATCCTTTTAGGGGGAAAGAGGCATAAATCATGGAATAAGATGGTGACATTTTTGCTGATATTAGCTAAGCACTGCATGGCCATTGCGTGGAAACATCCACAGGGATCATCAATAACGCTGTGGCAGGCAGGCACCTGTAGATGGGGGGGGGGGGGAGGATGGTAGCCGAACTGGAAATATTGCAGGGGGCAAGGGACAACACAGAGGGGGAGGGGGTAACAGCAAACTGGGGTCAATTGCTGAATGATCTGGGTGTACACAACGATCTGAAACCACCATGAGATGTAGGATAGGGGGAGGTGAGGCGAGGAAAGGGGAAGAAAGAACAAGGATATGGAAGGGTTAAAGAGCGATCCTCTGGGAAGATGCCGATACATGATGCTGGCTAATCACATGCGATGGGAGAGACAGCAGGGTGAAAAGGGACGATACAGGACAGGAGATCTCACGGGAATCAGTCGAGAAAAGGGAAATATTGGACTTTGTCTTTGTTTACAAAAATGCAAATAAAAAGTGTTTCCAAAAAAAAATGGTACCCATGTCAATCAGGGTGGTCAGCAGCTAATACCACGGGGGGTGAGATCCGGCGGTGGTGCTGGTGGCCCTCCTCCTGTCACCATGGTCTCACTCCTGTGCTGGGCCAGGAGCCCATGGACAAGGACCCGCAAGTCGTTGATCCGCTTTCGGCAATACTCCCCGTCCCTGGGCACACAGCCCACTGCTGTCACCTTCTGACTGACACGTCTCCAGATCTGTGTGCGCTGGTCTTTCGCTGCTGTGGCCCATACAGCTCATCTTGATGGCCCAGTACCTCCTCCACGAGTATTGTTAGTTCTTGGTCAGAAAACTTGTGTTTTCTGACCCTGTCCCCGGCAGACTTGCACCTGGTACGCTCCTGGGACATTGTGCAGTATTTTCAGTAGTGGATGGCTTCCAGGGGCTGCGATTTTCGGCGGATTGTGTTAAATGGGCGCTGCTTTATTTCCAATTCCGGCGCTAATAGCCCGGTTGCCTGACGGTAGCGCAATGTGTACTGGATTTTCGACTTCACAGCCACTGTTTCCGCCAGGCACTATTTGCGTTAATGCCAAAGCCGTGTGCGCATGCACTCCAACTCTTGATTTGGCCTTGTTTACGCCACACAACGTGGCGTTAACGCATATGGTGCTCTGCGGATATTACGCCGTGATACCCCCAAACTCGTGATGACCCATTGGGCGGGAGGTTGGAGGACTCAACTGCACCAAATGAAGTGAATTGAACATCATTGAAATCGACATTAATGTGGCTGAAACCTGAAATTTACTTACCTGGAAATGGAAATAAATCTGAATATCCATTAGTCCATCTTGAAGCACTTTATGGGTGGGTATAATACTCAACTGAAATTAACTCTTTTACTGAGCGAGTGATCTCCCAGTCAAAATCACCAGTGCAACACTAAAATCAATACAAAAAAGATGGCAAGTTTGATGTGGTCTTGCAAACCACTGAGGATGGCCTAGATCACTCGGATCTCTGGTGAAAAGAGGGTTAGGGATTCCAGACTGTGGATTAAAACCTCTGTTTGAGCCAATGTATGCTCAGAACGAAGTGGAAAGGGTTGAACCAGGAAAATCTGAAAGTTTCCATACAAAACGGCATGGCTATCACACAGATATGGCTCTGATACCCGTCCTGTAAAAAGGAAAAATATCCTTTGTTAATAAAATAGGGGATTTCAACATTTCCCTCTTCACTATGTGACATGAAAGTATCAGGACAAGATGTGCTAGAGATACAGGGCCAGAGAATGCCACACTAGCTGCTTTCCTGACCTCAGCGTCTGCATATGTAATATCCCAGAGTGATTCTCCCCATCTTCAGCCTGCTCACTAGCCCACCTATACACTCCCAAAGAGGTTCAATGAAGGAGATTTAGATATCCAAATCCATAGGTGAAAGGAGCTGTCCACAAGCTCAACACAGATCGATCTTGGGAAGAATACATGGTCCGCAATTGAGACTGCAGATGTGATTGCAATCTCACCATTTCTCTATGATGTGACGCAGGGCGGAAGCTGTCCTCCAGCAGGAAGCCAGAAGAGAAGGTGAGGGGAGCCGGAGGGAACGCAAGCGAATCTGGGTATGCTGTACCCAAGTAGAGTGGATGTCATAACGGGCTGCCCGATTCCAAGGTGGCAGCTCTCCTACTGATCCACCCCCCTCTCTCCGCACAGCCATGGATCTGCAGCAAATAATCCAAACAGCAAATGGCACACATTCAGGGGGGTGGATCCAATCCTCCATAAAATAATCCAAAATTCCCACTGCCAAAAAGAGCCAGATGTCCTTGTTGAAAACATTAGTGCTTTGGTTCCCTCATAGGATAAGATTGAGGTTTTAGTTGAAGGAGTTGAAGGACCCATGGCAGAAGAGTAAAGCAGTGGAGCAGCAGGTTGCCATTGGGAGAGAGAGAGGGCAAGGAAGGAGGAGCAAAGGGAATATTACTAAAGAGGAGGAAGGGGGGCATCATACAGAGGCTGATGAAGGCAATACAACCTCTGGTGCGTCAAGGGATAACCCTTGCCCACAAACAGGGGTTCTATCACAGAGCTTGGCTACACAAAATGCCAGAGCTGAAATGATAAGTTGAGCAGGCCTTTGCGGACACTGATTTCTCTGACCCAAGGGATATTAGTAGAGAAGCGATTTGCCAGACACTACCACAAAAGGGTCGTGAACCCCGAGAATCCCCCACATTTATGACTGTGTAAAACACACAGGGCAATCCAATGCAGAACACAAACTGTTATAAACTAGGAAACATAGAGCACATTCATGTTTAGAATAGGGCTTGAACATCACTTTCACTTGCTTGTGCTTCCTTTGAACCTTTACACTGCTAAAGTATGAACAAAACCTGTTCTGGTAAAAACAACTTCCAATAGGCCTTTTTCCCACCCATGTGTTTTGCATAATAAACTCAAAGCTTTAACCTACTTAGCAGTTTTGAGTTTTCGGTTGATCCTTTAGTCCGCAACAGCCATCTGTGTTCATAGTAGCCCCAATTCTTCCCAGGCTTCCCTTTTGATTTTTTGAAAAATGGGGTGTTGAAATGTCTAGGGGAGCATATAGTTGGTGGGATCCCCTTAGACTTTCCCCATTGAAAGTAGGCCCTTACCATTCATGAATCAAATATTTAGCTACTTGAAAATGAGGCAGTAGGGTCAGACTAACAGACCAAAGGACAGTAAGGAAGAATGGTTGACTATACTCCAATTGTAGGTATCCAACATTGGTTTGTTTCATAGAGTCACAAGATAGAATGATATGCCAGCATCACGCTTGGGGTGCGTGGTACATAGGAAAATAAATATAAACCCTAAACCTAAAGACTATTTACCTCATTTTAATAATCTTCTCTCTGAGCTATTTGGGTGGAGAGTCTTAGGCTCCAATGCTGGAAGCCATCCAGAGCCATCATACAGCATGTTATGTTACAGCAAGAACTTCCTAAGCCTCAAGGCGGAGGCCATCAGAGTGCCCGTGAAATAATGAAAAATATCAACACTGAAACTACAACAGTTTAATTATCTGAAGCATTTGATCATTAATATATCTGCATGCATTAATAATAATGCAAAGCATTGCAGAATAAAAGGGAAAAGTGTAAGAGGCCAATCTTGCTATAGTGAAATAAAGATGCTAAACAACCACTTGCCTCACTGAAGACTGTTTTGAAATCATCAACTTCAAGGAAATAGTGCTTGGAAAACATATATAGATCACCATGTCGCCACCCAGCAGATCTTCTGCAGTCGCAAGAATACTGAAAGTATTCATTGTCTCCTTACCTCTGGTCAAGTGAGCCATTTTAGGATACAAATTCATAGGCATTGGAATCAATTTAACAAAAACTCACCCACAGTCAGCAGGGTAGGCTTGGAGGGCGATGAGTAATCAGTGGGAGGAACATCCAGTAGAAAAGACTATTTCCAAGGGTTAGTAATTTGTTCTTCTAATGGATTGTGTCCTCCCACAGATCCCTCATCGTTGATGGACTCCCATAGCAGTTATGTGAATGGGGGTGGGACCAGTGAATTATGTCCTACAGATTTAAGCTGGGCAAAACAGCTTTCCCAAACCTTGCATCCTGGCCCGACAAAGAATATAGGCAGTAGTGTTTTGAGAAGGTGTGTATCCAAGACCAGGTGGCAGCATTACAAATGTCCTGCACCAGTATACCTCTTTGCAGAGCAAAGTGGTTGCTACATCTCTGGTAGAATGTGCCCTTACCTTGTTAGGGACATCCTTTCAAGGCAAAGAGTAACATTTTGAAATACATATCCATCGTGATAAGGTCTGCTTAGTCACAGCTTGACCCAATCTGTGTCTAATATAACCAACAAAGAGTTGGTTGTCTTGTGTAACCTTTGCCAGCCTGGTAATGTAAAAGGTTAAAGCCCCTTTTGGATCCAGCCTATGCAGCCTCTCGTCTTCGTTGGAAGGATGAGGTGATGGATAAAATGCTGGCAAGGTACTTTTTTGTGTCAGATGTATTCTGACATAACCCTGGGAAGGAATGAGGAACCAAACCCTCAAAACAATGTTTTCTCTGGAAAACGTGGTGAAAGGAGGTTTAGATGACAATGCCTGTAGCTCACTCACTCTAGGAGCAGAGATGACAGTCACCAGGAAAATAGTCTTTAAAGTCAACAATCTGAGTGGACAGGAATGGAGAGACTCAAATGGAGCTCCCATTAGAAATGGTAACACCAAATTTAGATCCCAAACTGGGACTATAAAAGGGGCTGGTGGAAAGATATTAGTCAGTCCTTTAAGAAAATGTATAACAATAGGCATCTTAAAATAAGAGCCTTGCTCTGGCATGTGTTTGAAGATAGATAACGCCGCCATATAACCCTTGGCAGTGGACACCTTCAGCCCTTGATGGCCCAGATTTAGCAAAAAAGAAAGCATTGTAGGAGTATCACAAGCAAAGTGATCAATATCTTTAGCACTACACCAGTTGAAAAACCTATTAGAACAGTAGCAGTATAGTGCTTTTGTTGCTCGTCTTCTGGCACAAAGAAACGCCTCCATAACATCTTCTGGAAGGTCGAAATCTTTGAACCTTAACCTCTCAGAAACCAAGTGTAAAAGTTCATAGTTCAGAATCCTGGGTGAAGACGATGGCTCCCCTCTTAAGAGAGTAGATCTGCTCTCTGGGGTAGACTGAATGGAGGGCAGATGGAAATTTCCAAAAGTTCCTGCCCAATCCGGAGAAATCAGGATCATGGATTTCCCGAACATCCTCAACCTCCTGATGACATGAGGAATAACAGGGACTAGTGGGACCGCATGTAAGAGTGAAAACTCCCAATCTACCACAAACAAGTCCCCCAGAGCTCCCCTCTGAGGAAATTCCCTGGAGCAGAACAGGTCACATTTCCTATTGGCACTTGTGAGAATCGTGAAGGTGTCTCCCTGACTAGTGCCCGGCGATTTGTCATCCAGGTGGCCAAGACACGGCCACAGCTATTGGACCCAGTTCCTGGGGGTGGACCAGTGAAGGAGGATCACCTGGAAGGGGGATCCACGGGGAGTGGAAGTGAGACACTGACGGATGAGACGCGGGATTCGCCTTCTTCCGACAACTTTCCCCAACCTACCACGTTGTATACAAAAGCCCTTTCCCCGCACCCACCCCACCATTTCCGACGCGAACACTTTCGCACATTACGAAGGATGACGGACTAACACTCAAGCTATTTACCTGACATGTCCCAACATCAGGGTCAGGGAAAGTCAGGCAATTGACCCGAACCACACACACCTGACGGATAAAAGGTGGAGCACAAGAGCACAATACGAGCAAGGCAGACCACACAACGTAGGGCTAACTCAGCACAGCATTTCAAAAAGAGGGGAAAGATGGCACCTACCGAGAGGGTAACAAGGAGAGACGCGACCTTGCCCTTGAGACCTCTGCCAAAGAAATCATAAGACTGCAAACAATAGCCAGCATGTGTTGCAGCAGATGTCAACGATACACAAGACTCTCCTCCGCTGACAACCTTGACTCTGAGGAGAAAGAAACCCAAGCAGGTTATCACGGACAGTGAGTTGAGGGGAGAGTCGATAAGAAACCAAACAGTGTTGATCGAAAAGTTGCAAATGGCTAATTGAACTTTGAAAGCACACAATTGATGTAAAAAGGGGGAAGCCAGTAACAGAGGAGTCCAATACCACATAGGTGCTCCATCAGGAAAACTCTGGGCGATTACCCAATTGTTAAACTACTAGGAAATCAGAAGGCCTTGGGAAAGGCAAGGAAAAGGGTCAAAGTGGTCATACAGGGGTCTTGTAAAATCCTCTTCACAGTTGAAAGTCTTTGACCGACAGATGATTGTGAAGCTAAGGGAATTGAATCCTGCATCGTAAGAGTTCAATGGAAAAGACAAGATTAGCAAGAATTAAAACCGATCAGGTGATGCCGATAAAAAGGGGGCAAAGTCTTAAGTCCCGAAATACAGTGTGTTGACAAGAGTGAACCCGGCCGAGGGATGTCCACAGGGAAATGTTTAAAAAGATATTAAGATTTGTGAAACAAACATTGTGTTGAAAGCCATAGTGAACCCAGCAGAGGGAGGCTGACAACTGAGAAAGGTCCGAGCCCAGAGGAGGGCGACTTAGGGGTGGAAAAGACATCACCCAAGGTTTAAGTGAAAAGGAACTCTTTTTTTAATACATCAGGCCCAAAGCAGCAAGAGACGTTTTGATATAAAAGAGATGTAACCACCGAATGCCCTGATTGCTGAAAGCGGAACTGTTAGCTTGTGCTGTTAAAGCTTGAGCGTGTTCTGTGTTCTAAAGTCCACCCTTGTCCTGTGCTGAAAACGTGGGAAAGGGAGACCTCAAGTACCGCATCCTGACTTATCATTTGTGAACACTTCTTTCTTTCTTAAGAACATTATCCCAGACTTTTTTGTATTTAGCGCAAGGATTGGCAATGGGTTTTTCTTACTGTAGGCCCTTATTATTGGCACAACGCCACTACGACTGCCTTATTATTATTTGATGGTTGACGCTTACTCCCATCTTTGATTTAGGTTTAGATTAGGCGTTTTTCCAACATACCCTTGCAGTTTAATTAACAACCTTGAACTGTGATCACTTGTGTCTGTTTTTACTGTTGCCACCATGAGTTCCTTACACAATGGACATAAACAGATACACTTGTGGGGTTCCCCAAAGGGCAAAGATCTCTAGAAAGACTTTCTAAGCTAACTCCTACTCGTGGGATATTGTGCTCTGCATGCTCAGAACATCTGTCATCGTCTTTTCTTCTCCAGCTAGATGAACGGCTGATGGATTCCGTTTTGCAGTGCCCAAAACCATAGCTGCAATGCCTCCCTGCACAGTGGTAGTGACCCTACACCTCCTCTTTTGTTGAGATAGTGCATGGCCACTGCGTTGTCCATCACTTACAGGACGTTCTTTCCCTGTATGTAAGACAAAACGACCATCAGCGCCAGTCTGATCGCTCTCAGCTCTAACAAGTTTATGTGTAGTTTGCATTCTGACTGATAATCATGAGATCGTTCATGTGGGCACCCCATCCCGTGAGGGAAGAATCTGTGATTACTGCTGGGTTGCTAAATAGGTTCCCCTATCATCACATTCTCGCTGCAGGCCCACCATAGGAGATCCTGTGCAACCTTGTTTGGGACCTGAAGAAGGTTCGTAATCCTGCCTATGAATTGTGACCATTGGGATCTGAGTGCCCACTGGAGGAACTTCGTTAGGCAGGCCTCTGGCAGCAGGAAAATGCAGGATGCCATGAGACCGAGCAAACTCAGAAAATCGAAAGCCGGAACATGGTGGGCTTTTTGAAATGTTTCCACCATCTGCAATACGTGCCGAGCCCTCAACTCGAGAGGCAAAGCCTTTCTCAAGGAAGAATCCAGGACGGCTACAATGAGTTGTAGATTTTGGGAAGGTGTAACCGGGACTTCTTGAAGTTAAGGGAGAAGCCAGTTTGTAAAGAGAGTGCCAGGTACAGCTGAGATGTTCCAGAGCCTGTTCAGGAGAGTGGGCTCCGATGAACCAATCATCCTCGTCCAGGTAGAGAGAGATGTGGAGACCTCCCCCCCCCTAGATTTGCTGCCACCACCCCCATCAATATGGTGAAGACCCTTGGGGCGGTGATCAGCCCAAAAGGGAGTACTCAATGATAGTGAAAACTTCCAATGGTGAACCTCAGGTACTTTCCGTGCTTGGGATGCATAGGCACATGAAAGTCATCACCCTGAAGATCGAGAGACACCATCCAATCCTGAGGTTGCAGGGCCTGGAGGATCTGTGAGCAAGTGACTGTCTGGAATCTGTCCTTCCTGAAGAACTTGTTTAAGCGTCTCAGGTCCAAGATGGGTCACAGTCCTCCTTTCTTTCTTGTGAACCAGAAAGTAGGTGGAGTACCTACCTTGTTATTTGGGAACCAGAAAGTAGGTGGAGTACCTACCTTGGTATTGCTCCGCTAAAGGTACCCTTTCCATGGCACCTTTCTCCAGCATGGAGAGAATCTCCTGCAGAGGGAGCGAGTCTAGTTCCCCAAGAGATTGCTTGTTCGGGTGGTAATCTGGAGGTCTTTTCAGGAATGGGAGTCAGTGCCCTTGGGCTACTGTCTGCAGTGTCCAAGCATCTGAAGTAATGTTGTGCCATTCTTCGAGATGCTGAGTTAACCTGCCTCCCACTGGAGTTTTGTGAGTCAAGTACTCAAAGTGGTTTTGGAGTAGTGGCTGTGGCAGTGGGTGATGAGGCAGGAGCTGTTTGGGCATCCCTTCCTCCACGACTTTGTGCTCCACGTGGGAATCTTCTCTGGCCTCTCCGGGCAGTCTGTCCTCTTCTTCTCATTCCAAATGAGGAAAAAGAAACATAAGGAACGTCCTCTCCAACTGCGAGAGGATGACTGCTGTTGCTGAGGCTGGCTAACAGCTGCCTTGGAAGCCTGAACATTTTCCATGCCCTCATCAGCCTTAACCCCAAAAAGGTGAGACCCATCAAAAGGCATGTCCAACAATCTAATTGCACATCGGCAGCAAAGCCTGATTTACGGAGCTACGCAAACCTCCTTGCGACTGTCCTAGCAGCCATGGCACGCCCCACTGAATCAATACCATCCAACCCTGACTAAAGGGACTGGCATGCTGCTTCCTTGCCATCTTGAATGATATTTAGGAAACCGGCTCCCATTTTCCCTTCGGGGATATGCTCTACTGCATGGGAGACAACATCCCACAAGGTGAAGGTGTATTTATCCAAATAGCAAGAAGCGTTAATGGCGTTCATAGCCATGCTACTAGCTGAAAACACCCTCTTTTCCCAAACATCATATTTCTTATTATCCCTTTTAGGAATGATTGTAGGGTAGACAGCTGCTTTAAAAGTATACGTAGCTGCTTGTACTACCAAGCTTTCAGGGGTAGGAGAGGACTTCAGGGTAATTGAACACAGTTTTGTACTCTTTGACCAGCTCCTTGCTAACAGCAGGAGTGGTATCTGGTTTTTGCCAATTTCAGGTATGTTATTCTTCAAAGCAAAATTAAAAGGTAGAATAGGTTTCTTAGGGGGTCCCTTTTCAAAGATGTCAGTAAGATCATCCTGTTCTATATTTTTGTCAGGATGACCCCAGTACTCAATTACGCTGTTCATCAAAGACCTATATGCCCCACTAGCGGATCTGTAGTGGCAAGACTTTCCACCAAGGTTAAAAACCCGGAGGAGGATGATGACGACAATGGAATCGACGAAGGTCCGGACGTTGAATTCTTCGATAGAGGAGAAGAACCCAGTGTCTTCAATGTTTCTCGTCACGGCGCTGTCGACATTACTCGAGATACCTCTTCCGGCTTTCGACCTGGGCTCTTAGAGGTGCGAGATGTAGCCTTCAATGACTCCTTCTCAGCCTTAAAAGGAGCTATAGGGTCGGTAGCTTTTTTCGTCTCTTTCGAGGGACCGAAAGGGGCTGTCTTCGAGAACACCTCCATCATTTGAAGACGGAAATCTCCCCAATCTGCTTTAGAAGCAGACTTATGAGGGAAACAACCTTCTTTCTGTCAGTTGTGGAATCCGAGGATGACTAGCAATGGCGTCTCTTCTTGGATTTACGTTGAGAAGAGGACGATGAAGAGTGCAGCAAGTCGCTCCTGGACCTCGAGCGCTTCGAGTGTTTGGAACACTTTATTGATTTCGGAGGGCACGTATCCTTCATAATTCTGTCTTTGGATGACCTATCAGAAGGCATGGATGTGGGAGATTTAGATGCCAACCAACCTAAGGTGAGCTTAGTCTTCCTCTCCATCAAAGCCTTGCTGGTCAGGGACTGACACGAACCAGTCGTCGACATTATGCTCCTCACCAAGGCATCAGAGGCAAATAATATTCTGTGCGGATCCGTCAACGACATCTTCGCACCTCTTGAACTTTGTCTTTGGAGTAAAAACACTCAAAGATTTCGTAAACTACGCAATAGAAATTTGCTGAGGGGAATCGAACCATTTTAAGCATACAGAGCATGCAGAAAAATGGAAACGAGACAACAGGCACGGTGCATGCTATTCATACCAACCTTGACGTCATGTCCGAGTGCACGGATGGAAGCTGCTGAGGTACTTCAAATTGATGACGCATGGCGCCATCTGCTGTCGATAATGTTTATTCAAGCTGCAAGAAGAATATCGGTATATCAAAGATGAGGCATCCGTGGGAGGACAGAATCCAGTAGAGGTGTGTGCATTTCGGGTGATAAATCATCCCTGAAGAAAGACAGTAAAGAAATATGGCCTCTTTACAAGTTTAGCGGTCATTTTGTGGTAATACTGATGAATTACAGCTAAACTGTATTACCTTTACCGCCACTTGGTCCCGTGGGTTTACCATGGGATTACAAGTGGTGGCAGGCAGTGTAAATCCCCATTATATGGAGTACATAGGACAATTGGGAATTTTTGGTGGAATTAACAGGTGGTAATTCTGCCGATTTTTGGAGGGAAAGTGGAGGTAAAGTGGAGTATCATGCTGGAGGTAACGGCATAACGAGGTGCGCAGAGACGTAACACCTGGGAGGCAGAGCGGCCCAAGACACAGCACTACGTAGGAGAGTGAGACACCGGAGGTCACGGGAATACACCCGCGAGGTGCCTGTGGAAAGTGCCCCGCCACCCCCGGCACTCGGGGCTGAAGCCCTCATTCCCCACTGATCATCAGTAAAACCCAGCGGCGAACAGTGAGAAAGAACGCAGTAAGGCGGGACAGCCTCCCGCCTCGTGCGGAAGGGATGCAGCCAGCGGGAGGCATAGCGGGTCTGGAGACAATGCAACATAAGGGAGGGAGACACCGGAGGCCCTGAGAATATACCCGTGAGGTACCCATGGAAAGAGGCACCTCCCACCCAGCGCTCACGGCTGAAGCCCTAATCCCTCCCACCCCCGATGGCTGCCAGTAAAACCCCTGTGGGGAACAGCAAAGGAGTACGTAGCAGGGTGGGACAGTCTCCTCCCCTGGCCCAGCGGGATTCAGAAGAGCTGTGGCCCGCGGGAGGTAGAGCGGCCCTGGACACAGTGCAACACAAAGAGGGAGACACACAGGAGGCCCCCGGGAATACAGCTGTGAGGTGCCTGTGGAGAGTGGCACCATCCCCTGTGCTCGGGGCTGAAGCCCTTGCCCCCCCTCCTCCCCACAGTGAAAACCCTGCGACGAACAACAGAAGAGAATGCAGCACAGCGGGACAACCTCCCGCCTCATCACCCAGCCCGAAGGTGCACCAGCGAGGGGCTCGAGGAGAGGTGACACCCCCTGGGTGGCCTGGTAGGAGTGAGCACAGCGAGGTGCCCTCCAGGACTGGTGTACACAGGACCCAGGGAGAGCCACAGCCTGCTCAGTGCACCCTAGGGGGAGAAACAGCAAAGTGTGGGAAGACTGGGTGATCCGCCTTGGCCCAAGAACTGCTGTGGAGTGGCCCCAAAGGAAGGTGGAGGCAAAGACTGGGAGTTGTAACCTCCACAAACGGGGGCAGCCCGAGGGGTGAGGAGCTGAAGTGAGGGTGGAGCATTGCGTAAATGGTCCGACTGCTGCAGTGCCCTCTCCCAGCCATATATAAAAGGGTGGGGGCAAGTGAAGGGCAAAGTGCAAAGGAGCTTTTGTAGAGCGGGCCCCATGACACCTGACCAAAGAGTACAAGCGGAGTTCCCCCAGGATGAGGGGACACGGATAAGCAGCAGCATTGGAGGTCAGTGTAGCATTAAGCCCACCGAGCCTGAATGTACAGAAACCGGAGGACACACGTGAGCCGGCATGAGAAGATTGGACTGGGGTAGGGTGGAAGGTGGTTAACGAGTACTGCATACGCCACCCGGATGAGCTGGAAAGGGGTTCTCCAACAATATTGGTTCCCTGCGAGAGTGTAAATGGCGCCGGGACAAGGGGATAGTGGGTCCCACCTGTGTATGGCCAAAATCACCACTATCAAAAATGACATTCAGGCGATCCTGGTGGTAATACAGGGCAATTCAGATCGATATTGGCACAAAAGTGGTGGAGCACTCAGAGAAACCCTACCCTGGAGGACAAGGTGGAGGGCCTGGAGGCAAACCAAACCTCATCCGTCGTCCTTGAGACTCAAGTGGAGGCACGCCTTCAAGAAATGGAGAAGCAAAAGGAGGAACTGCGGCTAAAGGTGGAGGACATTGAGAACAGGGAGAGGCGCAACAATCTCTGCTTCTTTGGCAGACGGGAGAAGTAGGGGGAATCCTCAGCTGGGCTGGAGCGTAAGATACAGGAGATTATGGGAATGGTCCTGGTCTCCAAGGAAGGAGCGACTGTGCCCCTGGACAGAGTGCATCGGGCAAGTGGTGGAGGCAGTGGAACCCGCTAAGTCCTTGCCAAGTTACATTATTACCGAGACATGGTGGATGTCCTGGAGAAGGCCAGGCGCATGGGGGTCATTGAATTTGAAGGCTCTAAAGTGCCCATCTTCCAGGACCTCGCAGTCCAAACACTTCTCAGGTGCAAGAAATGTGCCCCCCTGACCAGATGGGGATACCATTTTGCACTTATGTTTGAACGGGAAGGCGAGAGGCGCCACGTCATAACGGATGACATCAAACAGACCCTGGAGGAACTCAAAGGGCTGGGGCCAGACGGCTGTGGAGCTGAAGACGGGGAAGTGCCCAGCCAGGCCAGCAGGACTGGGGACACCTCGTGAGCGACGCAAGGTTTATTGCAAAATTCCAGAAGCTTGGCACCCCACCTTCATGAGGGGAATCTACCTAGGGGCAACAATGCCGGTTTGGTGAGATTTCTAGCCAGACCCCTGGGTCATGGGTCATATCAAGAAAGGTGGGGGTGACCTCCTAAGTTGGTTAGTTGATTGATACATGTGTTCGGGGGGCAGGGGAGTGAGATGGAGTTGATGAAGATCTTTGGGGGGAATGTTACACAGGAGCACTGTTTGCTTGGTTCTATGTTAAAATACAGGAGAAATGGGGACGCTACTCTGGGAGCTCGGGTTGGTGGGTATGGAGAGGATCATGGGGCGACGACTGCGGGGGGTGAAGACGAAGAAGAGACGAGGGGGCATAGCACATTACCTAAGAGGCCTTGACGCCCAGGTGTAAGGATAAAGCGGGACAGGGCGGGGATACACGCCCTGGTGGTTCGGCCCACAACACTACCATGCGAGTAGTGTGGGACCGTGGACAACGGGGGAAAGGGGTTTGGGAGGGTGGTGTAAGGTGGGAGGAATGGGGGAAGGAGGAAAGGGAGCAAGGGGAGAATGGGTATCACATGCAGCCAACCTTACGAAGGATGGAAGGGAGGGGCTCCCACAAGACTCAAGGAGACACAGCAGGCATAGTGACAAAAGGATATTGCTGAGTTGAGGATAGCCAAACTAAATGTCAAGGGTTTAAACTCTCAGAATAAAAGGTTGCTGACTGGCTACATGTTCCATGAACAGCGCTTGGCGGTTCTCTTTGCAAGAGACCCACTACAAACGGGGGCAGGCCGAATCCCCAATAAAAGGGAGGGACGCTGGTATGACTTACTAGGTGTCTCATAAGGACCGCAAGTAGGATGGGGTGGCCATCTTGCTGGCAAAAACATTTCTGTTGTTGGTGACGCAAGTTAAGAGGGTGTTCAGGGACTGGTTCCTGAGGATAAAGGGTACCCAAGAGGGTGTACAGTTTACCCTAGCCACGGTGTATGTGCCAAACGTGGAACAGGTGAAGTTCCTGCGCAGGATATTTGGAATGGTGGAGGGTTGGGCAGAGGGTATCACTGTCCAGGTTGGGAATTTCTACCTGTGGGTGACCCAGGGAAGGATTGCTGGTCACTTCAGGGGGACAAGCAGAGTGTTGAGACCAAAGTAAATGTTAACTTTAGGCACCTTTTACAGGACTACCACTGCACGGATGTATGGAGGAAGCACCAAGCTGGGCCGTGAGGATATACATTCTCCCCCCCCCCACACCAAACCTACACCAGGATAGATATGTTATTGGTACCCCGGGAACAAGAGGAGATGACACAGGGGCCTAGAGTGGAGGCGATAACGTGGTCAGACCATGAACTGCTGGTAGGAGTTTGGAAGGTAGAGAACCCTCCGAGGAGGCAAACATGATGAAGGTATAATGATACTTTAAGAGATCCGATGTTCAGGGATTTCCTAGGGAAGGAGATGGGTGCATACTTTACAACCAACGATAATGGGGAGATGTGCATGGCTACAGTATGGGAGGCCGCAAAGGCGACATTTAGGGGATTGCTCATTGCTGAGGGGGCGTGGAAGAAAAGGGGAAAGGGGGCTAGTGGAAACCAGACTGCAGGGTGAACTGAAAGCACTCGGAGCACAGATGGCCCAATCAGGGAAACATCCTGGGGGATATGAGGGATAAAAGGCAGGAGTTATACTCTAGCTCCATAGGGGAAGTGGCCAAGCGGATCAGGTACACACGGCAGAAATACTACAAGCAGGGAGACTCGACAGGGGCCTTCCTGGCAAACAGTGTAAGAGGAAATAGAACAGTGAGGTGGACTGTTGGGATACGGAAAGCCAACGGGGCCATGGCGGAGAAGGGTAAGGAGATCACATCCCAATTTGCAGAACATAACCAGAGGCTGTACTCCGAACCAGAAGAAGTAGGGCGGGAGGAGATCCGGGGCTACCATGAGGGTATGCAGCTTCCTAATTTGGCAACAGAGGAGCGGGAAGCATTGGATAGCGAAGGGACAAGGAAGGAGGTGCTGCTGGCGATCCACAAGTTAAAAGCCGGGATAGCCCTGAGGGAGGACGGGTTTACCACTAATTTCTATTAGCAATATCAAGACCTGCTGGCAGCTCCCCTGGCCAAACTATTTAACTCCATAATGGGGGAGGGGTAAATCCCGTCGACGTTCCTCCAAGCACCGATTAGAGATCCCCAAGCCGGGCAAGGATCTGTCCAACTGTGCCTCCTCCAGGCCCAACTCGTTATTAAACAGGATTCCAAGATCTTCACTAGGGTGCTGGCATCCCGCCTGGAGTCCCATCTTCCAGGACTGGTGCATGCAGACCAGGCAAGATTCATACAGCATAGGCAGGGAGCCGATAATATGAGGAAGACACTTCACATGCTTAACTCACCAGAGGCGGTAAGGGAAGGCACTATATTGCTAGCCTTAAATGCAGAGAAGGCGTTCGATAGGGTAAACTGGGCCTTTATGGGGGGGTTGTCCTCTCAGAGATAGGTCTGTGCGGAAGATGGAGCCAACGGGTCACAGCCCTTTACTCGAAACCGACAGCCCAGCTGGTGGTGAATCTGAGTGTCTCACAGACATTCCAGCTGCAACGAGGAACACCTCAGGGATGGCCACTCTTTCTGTTGCTCTACGCTCTTGTGATAGAGCCTTGGGCCAGAGGGGTACGTAGAAATGAAGGGATTAAGGGGGTGGAGGTCGAAGGGCTAACGTACAAGATGAGCCTCTTTGCAGACGACCCCCTGCTGTACATCGCAGACACGCTACATTTTGTACCTTGCATTATGGGCCGCCTGAAGCAGTATGGAAGACTGTCAGTTTTAAGGTCAATTTTGAAAAGTCAGTGGCACTGCTGGGGCACATAAAACATATATGAGGTGGCTCCCATTCTAGATACAGGAGGGGCACTTTCGATATCTGGGAATACAGGTATACAATCAATTTGGGAATCTATACACAGGGAACGATCAGCCATTATGGTCAACGGTGGACAAGGATGTGGAACTATGGGGCTTTCTTGGATGCCAAGTCTGAATTGCATAACAATGGTGGTATTGCCCAAATTCCTGTTCCTGTTACAGATGCTCCTGGTGATGGTCCCGAGGGCCTTTTTTGGTGAAGTAAGAATGGCCTTGCTAAAGTTCCTGTGGGCATTAGCCAAACAGAAGAGCATATAAAACATTGATCTTGCCAAAAGAGGAAGGAGGGGGTGGCTTCCCGGACCTCCCGACCTACTATAAAGCAGCCCAACTGCGGGTGCTAGTGGACCATCTGGACCCAGCCTCAGAGAAGCAATGGGTGCCACTGGATAATGCGGTCCTAGCACCAGTCCCCCTCTGAGAATGGCTGAGGGTCCCATGCTCTCATATTCCAAGGAGGGTGCAGACTCACCCAATCCTGGAAGTCTTGTGGGCTCTTTGGAGGGAAGGAGGGGAAAATAAATGGTTATCCACATGGCCGTCGCCCCGGAGTTGCATCTGGGCACCACAAATACGGCATGGGATTAAAGAACGCTTGGCATTCCAAATGTAGTATGAGGCTGGGCTGAGCAGGGCAGGCCAGATGTGGGAAGGGGGGACGGGACGTTCATTACAAATGAGAGGCTAGCAGACTGCTTGCAGATAGGCACCCTGTCCATATTCTGCTACTTACAGCTGAAGGGAGTCCAATCAGAGGCTAGATGAGGGGCAAACCTACAAAAGGGATCAATAGAGTTTGGGACGCTCCTGCTCACGAGGACGGACTCCAGGGGGCTCATAGCTTGGCTATATAAGGGGATATTGCTGGTGGAACCCAGGGACCCACTCCCGGCCAGGATTTGATGGGGACTGGGCCTAGAGAGGGGAAATAGACGACGTCTTGTGAACATTGATGTGCAGAAAAGTGGCAAAGTCGACAGTGTCCTTGCAGTATAGACACCAGGCTATAAAAGGTCCTACACAGGTGTCATTACCTGCCGGCTGTATTAGTGCAAATGTGCAAGGGGTACGATCTACACCGTTGGAAATGTGGGGGGGGGGGACTAAAGGTGACTATGGTCTTATGTGGTGGGGCTGCAGAAGGGTGCAAACGTACTGAAGGGAAGTCTTGTTGGGGATTAAAGAAGTGGACGGGATCAATAGGGAGCTTTCTCCGTGGCAGCTTCTCTTTGGGGTAACGTTGGAGGCAGACTAGTGCGAGGATGGGCACATAGTAAGGGTAATGTTGGTGGCTGCCAGATGCTGCTTTGCCCAGATGTGGAAAAGTCCAAGGATGCCAGCCGAAAGAGACTGGGTGGCGAAGGTGCGAGCCATATTCGATATGGAATACCTTACACATCTGACTGATGCGTTCCATACCAACATTGATAGCCAGTGGGTGTTCTTTTTTGGAAAATATGGGTGCTGAAAACTGGCGGGGAGGCGACGGGCCAAGGTGGGTAAGTCCTCGTGCAGGATGGCAAGGGTCTCCATGGTCGCAAATCTTTCAGCTCAGAGAGGGGCCACAGGGGGACAACCCTGGGTGAAATATGACAGGGTGATGGGAGGAGGACTAATCCAGCCAGATGGCCCAGAGGCTGCCCACTGGGAGCTAGGTTGTCATGGTAGAGGGGAGCCTTACGCTAGTAGCTTGAGTTGGCTGCATGGGGTAGGGGGAGGGTATGGGGGTAACGGGACCACAGAGGGGGGAGAGGCTCCAGGGGTAGTGGAATGAGCTTTTGGATACTACTTGACCCAAACATGAACTTCAGCCCACAGACTAACTTGTTGATGTAAGCCTATGAGATGAGATCTAAAGTGGAGGGGTGGAGGGAGTATTACGGGAAGCAGTGCTCATTCAAAGAGTGTATGGTTATATTCAAAATGCCAATAAAGTTCAATTTTCACCCCAAAAAAATCATTCACTAATAAGTATTGTTGAGATGGTGGGAGGAAAGATTTCTGATGTATTCAGAGACCCAAGTAGCAGGGGAGTAGAGCCAGGCTGGCTCACATGGGGATGCTCCTTTACAGAGCTCTAGGCAGATTCCACTTTAGGAACCTCTTGCATATTCAAAGTGAGTAGGATGTCTTCAGGGACCACAAAATGCACGGGTGAATGAATAACCCTCTTGACAAATAACTCTGGGGGTTCTGAGAGGCATGAAAAGTGAGGCCAAATCTCCCCTCTTCAGCAAAACAATAAAGGAGACAGACGTTGTGGTGCCTGGAGTCCTCAATTACGGGCCTGGAGCTGCAGCATGCATGTAATTGAAGTGATGGGAGTTTAAGTGCGGCCCTTCAACAAGAAGGCCACGGTGAACCAGCATTGTACATGATTCAAGTGAACAATGGAAACAAAGACAGGAGAGGAACAATGATCAAAGATAGCAGTCCGGCACTTTCCCTGTGTGTACAGGAGGCTTAGTTGGATGGTGGTTAGAGTTCTGGTAGACATAGTTTATGTTTTTGGGATTTAGATCAAGCATTACTCCCATTTGCTTGGTATCCAGGTGCTCTGACGGATCTAAAGGGGAGGGTGGGTTTGGTTAGTGGGGGGAAGGAAAATGCAGGACAGCATTGTGCGCGACCCATGAAGACCAGAGGGTGATTGCAGGTGTCCTGTGATGAGAGCATAGAGGCATTTGTGTCCAGAGGGGAGCCTTGCATGCCTGTCCTCATATGATGCATTAGCTAAAATGGTGATATGTAAGCTGAGATGGTGGTATGTCTGTTGATTGTAGCGTAGTAGCACTGTTTTTTTATGTCTTTTATTGAATTTTTCAATTGCTGTGTAATAGTGGCTTAGTTAGTAGAGATAGTGTGTTTGGACATAGAGGTGGAGAAGGCAAGTGTGGCGATGTTAGTGGAGGGCAACTTGGTACATCCATCCAGAGTGGCCATGGTAACGTATTCATGTTTCAGTTAAGGTACATGTGAGGTAACCCAAGGCCCCTTGGAAGGAGCTGGTATCTCTGACAGTCAACAGTACAGCATAAGAGATGTGTCCAGATTACCATCAGCGCTGCAGCTGGTGGATAAAATAAACCAACCCGGAGAGAGACTTGATCCCTACAAAATAACAGAGGCATCCAACAGGACTCTTCAATCAAAACGGGCAAGGAAGATGATGGCATAAATGGTGTTGCCAAGGTGATCTCCCACCTTAGCAAGGGACAGTCTCATCATGGAGCCTCTTGTACGCTTGCAAGGAAACTGGAGTAGAAGTTGGTGATCACATCCATTGAGAGCTCTTTCATGTCTGGGGTGAAACTAGTTGGGAGGTGAGCCCATGGTTGTGGCATTTCCAAAAAGGTAATGTGAGATTCTGTGAAAGGGGTGATAAAAGGAAACTCAGAACTGATAAAAAAGAAAAAGTGCCCCTGGGGCAAGGTGCAGAACTGTTTAAGAAGTATGCCAATAAGAAGTGATTCGGCAATGTGCTCCCTTTTGGATCAAATCCTATGGGGGGTGGAAGCAGCACAAAGTGCAGTATTAGTTATTCAGGGGTGGCAATTACCTGGAGACCAGCTGGAGAGGAGAATGTAATGATTAGATGAACAGTTTTTTTATGCTGTGGAGTGCTTTACTGAGTTCTAGGCAGAGGTGCTGTTTTGGGATCAGGAGTAAAAGGGGGTTACCATGCGTGTTCTTGTTGTGTACTTGGATTACTGCACCACCATTTGTACACCCTTTTGGTGTGGGATCTTGCAGATATGCTGATGGAGGGTGCACTGAAGACTAGCAGCCACCACCTGACGTGAAAGCCCTCTGGCCAAGGGATCATCTAGCTAAGGACAGGCGTGAAGTGTGGCCATCATAGGTGAGGGACCACCGAAACCAGGCACTCGGCAAAATTCCAAGGAGCCAGTGCCCAAAAGGGCAGACTCTCAGCTGATAATGGACAAATGTTATCATAAAGCGATGGACGGGCATGTGAGATCGATGCTAAAGATCGAATGCTAAAGTCTGCCTATCTCAGATTCTGCATGGCCAGGGACTCTAGATGCCCTATCTGATCTATTGAAATACTTTTTGGAGCGCAATCATTTTAAATGTTTGCTGATGAGTTTAGGCATTGTAACGCCTTTAACTAAAACATGGTGCCTGTGTGCAGTGCATTTTGGGTACTCACAAAGCCATAATGGACATTTTCTTCAGGCCTCAGTGAAATCTGCACATTTTCCCCAGGTCTCAGTGGAAGCTGAACTTAATACGAACTCTTATTGTATTATTCCATTGGTAAACATGTTTTCAGCACTGCCAATTACTTATGTTATTCTGCACTGCTCCAAGGACACGTTGGAGAGAAGATGCACACATAGGTTGAGCCGGTGCCAGCTGGTACTTGAAAACGTCGTTATGGAATTTTCTAAAGCCAAAGAGAAGTTATGTAGTTGTTTTTGCTGCTTTCTTGGAGAAAGAGACGAGTTTTGCCTTGTGTGATTACCATGGGTTACTCCAGAAGTTTCTGGAAAATGCCATCACGCATTTCTTGATGGCTTAAAATGAGGGGAACCAGAGCAGTCAGGCAGAGAAAGCTTCACTGGAGGATGGACGAATCACTCCAGGCCCGTTGATGCCAAATATCTCTATGCTTGCCTGTTTGGGAGCGTTCCAGTTAATTTCTGTGGAGATGAAGGTGTGCTTTGCAGCTGTGTCAACCGTGATGTATTTTATGTAGATTAATTTTATTCATTTATTTACTTATTATTCTTGTTACATTTATTCATTTATGTATGCTTTTGGTGAATAAAGAGGTCATATAAGAGCCATTTTACAGTCTAGCTGAGTGTGTATGTGTGTGAATAATTGCCTCCCAGCGTTCAAAGCTTTCAGTGTACTGGGGAGAAAAATAAATATATCCGTGCACTTTCTGAAAAGCAAAACCAGCGGCCAAGCTTCAGGTTTGGCCTCCACTTGCTACTCTTATTTCATGCTAGGAAGCTACAGGAGTAGAATCCCCCTGATGATGGTAACTTCTCCAAAACCCATTAGCTGGGAAGGTTGGATTCAAATATTATTAAAATTAGAACCACTGAGTCAGAGGAAGTAGCTTGGATGGAGGCAGTGGATTGAGTGCCGTTGTGTTCTGTCAGATTTTACTTATCACATTTGCTAAACGTCAAGAAAAGGAAATGATGTGGTTAAAAAGTAGTTCCGGTGGTTGACTGAAGTATTTTTAACCAAGTGAAAATATATTTGAAATTTGAAAAGATATTTGTTAAAATCTATACTTTCTTTGATTTGAATAATTCTTTAAATAAATGCAGTTTGGCTTTTTAGACCCTCTTAAGATGATATAACACATTTACAGAACTCTGCCTTGTATCGAAGAATCCAGAACAGTGACTGTGGCTTCAAGGAGCAGGCACTTGCATACTGTTACTTACCATTTAATTTTCTTGGTACCATTAGCCTGTTTTAAGAGATTAAATGGGACACGTACACCCCCTATGCTGAGCTTTGTGCCCATGTCCTATTAAATCCCGCACCCATTGATTTGATGCTATTTGTCACCATTCCTGAAGATGATGCTTAATTCTCACACATGCCGGGGTGCTAAATGCTGCTGGGCTTGTTATCTTTGAGTCACATCTGTTTAAAGGACTTGTTCTTTGACAGTCTCTTCTGCTACACTCTTGGGTAGTTTATCTGAAAAATGACCTGTGATTCCTGGTCATAGTGTGGTCAATTGTTGCTGGTGGGTATGGGGCCCTCTAGATATCAATGCTGTTCAACATCTGGAACATGCAAAGGGCTGACATTCCCTCAGCAAAGTCATGGCTTTATTTTATTGCATTGTTTAAAGCACAGACCTAGCTCGAGAGTAGTGGAACGCTGTACAGGCGGTGGGTAGCCAGCGTTTAGGCTGGTATCTGAACAGAAGTGCAGTACGGTGTGTTGCGGTCTGTGCTTCTACTGGTCAGGCAGGTGGTCCTTGGTCAGGTGTTGAAAAAGCCATGTTTTGATAGCTTCGTGAAATTGTAGAATTTGGGGGTTGGGGGGGCACTATGTGCTGATCCCGGGACTGTGTCCCCAGAGGATTGTTTGCAGGTCATCTCTTTGCAGATTGTGATTCCGGCTGGTTGGTCGACTTGCTGCATGAGGAGCATTTGCTACCAGATATGTGGAGCTTAGCCACTAGGTACGCTGGTGTTCTACTCGTGACTGCTGTATAGTTGATACATACAGTCTTGAACATATCCTAGCCTGGAGATTAAGCCAATGTAGTTTGTGTAGGAGGGAGGTGATCCGGTCAAATCTCAGCTCACCCGTAATAAGAAGCGCTGCAGCGGGGTGGACTGCTTTTAGGGGAGCCAAGTGAGCAGCTGAGAGTCCTTTTCTGAGGGCAGTTCCCCTCATTGATGTGCAAGACCTTTTGAGCCTTCTAGACTATCTGTTTTTGGAAGGACAGACTACTGTCACAGGTGAAGCATGAGGATATTGCTGTATCCTTCTAGGTGCATACCATTGAGCCATCGTTGGACAAGTTGCTGTTTAGCGGTGTGACCAATGAGGATGAATTTGGCCTTGGATGGATTCATTTTGAGGTAAGCAGTTGAAATCCAGTATTGGAGGATGGCTAGATAATCGTGAAGATGACCGACGTCCTGTGGGCTTTCTATTCCTGTAAAACTGGGGTGGCTAAATCCGGATCCTTGAGGAGTGTGCCCAGTGGCTCGATGTAAAGGTTAAAAATGACTAGCGAGAGGATGGAGTCTTCGAGGACTCTGCAGGAGATTGGGAATTGGTAAGATCACAATTTGTTTATCTGGGCAGCCAGGTGTCTGTCTGAGAGGTAGTAGGTAAACTAATTCAGGATAGTACAAGAGACGACGCATCCTGTCCGCGAAGAGGGACCCGAGTATGTGGTGGTCAACAGTGTCAAATGCAACTCAGATGTCAAGGGGGACGAGGAGGCACGAGTCGCTCTTAACCATAATTTGGAGAAGTTTCATATACCACTGGAACTGTGGCTGTCTCAATGCTACACTTGGGACGGAACACCAACTGATAATAGTTTAGTAGGTGTAGTCATTCAATTCTGGAAAGTAGTTGTGTAGCAACTACTTTTCCCAATATTTTTTTTAAACTTTATTTTTGACGGCAGAGGTACACAGCAGGCACATACATTAAGGCATCAGGTGTACATAACAGATATACTTTGGAGCAACACATTGGGCACAATACAGTAGTCACAACAATCTCAACAGAGGATCACATGAGAGGAGAGGGTATGGGATTTCAAGATGGAGGAGTGGTTCCTGATGGGGCAGGGGACAAGCCAGCCCTAGGCGTACTTTCACCTTGATTGTTAAGGTAAGTATTGAATTCAACCCAGATGTTCTTGGGGCGAGAGTGGGCGGGGAGCATGGTCAGGTATTCTTCCTCACAGTTACGAGACCAGGTGAGCAAGCGCAGCCATTTCTGGAAGACCGGAGGGGAGGAGTTTTTCCAATTCTGGAGAGTACACTTTTTAGCTATGATACAGCCTATGTTTAGGAATTTAGCCATACGTCTGGTGTTATCTGTTCTACATGCCCCGAACAGAACTGCTAGGGGGTCGGGATCAATCACAGTTTCAGTAATTACAGTGAGCGTTTCTAGAATACTTTCCCAAAATTCTAGCAGTTTGTTACAAGTCCAGAACATATGTAAGTGATCCGCTTCCTCCGACCCACAATGGGGGGAGGGGTGGGCATTGTTGAGGGCGAACTTCGAAGTCTTGTGTGGGGTATAATGAAGCCTATTTAGAAGTTTATACTGCATGACGCGGTAGCGGAAGTTGAGGAAAACCTTTTGAGTGTGTAGACACATTTTCTCCCAAATCTGATCGGTTATTTCCAGGCCCAATTCCGCTGCCCATTCATAGCGTCCTGAGAGGCTGAGTCGGGGCAGTGTCCTGTAGGATCTTATACAGTGAGGAGACGACGCCGCGGGCGCCGCCCGAGTTGGCAATGTATGCAATCGCCGGGTTATCTGGGGGCTCGTCTGGAAAGAGGGCCATCTGCTGCGAAATGCAGCCCGAAGTCTATAATATTGGAGGGTCTCCAAGGCGGATCCGGTGTGCCCCAGTTTCCACGTCTGGGGGTTTATGAACCTGCTATCAGGGTAGAAGTCAGACAGTGCCTGGTATCCCAAAGCCCCCCCAGTGTTGTGCCTGAGCGGTGTCATGCGTAGGTTGAAGACCATGGTAGCCATTTATAGTATGGGAAGGACTCAGTTGTTGGGTGCAGCAAACGGTTCCAGGCCCGAAGGGTCGTGTTGATTGGATCGATAGGAGAATCAGATGTGTAATGCTGGTGCAGTATCAGGACCATTATGTTCATGCCAGCCGCTGCCAGCCCCTCCAATTTAACATGCGGACGCGTTGGAGAGCCGGGGTACCAATGAGAGGCATGTTGGGCCTGGGCCGCAGTCCAGTATAGTATCAGGTCAGGAGCCGTGAATCCCTCTTGTTTGAATGGAAGTACCATATCAATCCACTTCTTGCGCACCGCGCCAGAGTGCAATAGGAACTGTGCACATAGAGTATGTAGTTTGGCAAAGTATTCCCTCCCAGGCCATACTGGTATGTTACTGAAAGTGTAAAGGAGCTTGGGAAGTAGAATCATTTTAATGAGGGAGATTCGGCCAGCCATAGACAATGGGAGAGTACCCCACAGTGATATTTTTGTCTCAACTGTTTGTGCTACCGCCAGGTAATCATCGGTAAGCAAGGTGGATTTAGTTAGGGATATCTGAACATGCAAATATCTGACACCATCCGGGGACCAACGGAGAGGGTACTCGGTGGTGGGTTGTTGGGTAGAACTAGTGAGCGGGAACACCTCAGACTTTGAGTAGTTAATTGTGAACCCGGAGTGCCAATACGAGTGATATCTCGTAGAATGGGGACAAGATGGGTAGTGGGATTTCTGATGTATAATAGTACATCATCCGCATATAGGGATATCATTTCAGGGTAATTTTTCAATCTTATTCCCTTACGGGCATGACATGCACCGATATAATCCGCCATTGGCTCGATTACTAGGGCAAAGAGGATCGGGGAGGGGGGGCCTTGTTGATCAGCCTGCAAGATGGCTGCCTAGCGTAAGAGCTCCGTGCCTAGCTGCCTCTTATCCGTTGACATCTGTGGTTCTGCCTTGGATCCTGTGTACCTGCCACGATCCCTGCACTGTGGCAGTCAAGTTCTATCCACACGTCGAAAATCGGACTCTCGGAACTGGAGATCCTTGTCCCGCCGTGCCTCGCCGCCATTGGGCCTACACTGGGCCCTGCTCTCATCGTGACCTGACCGGGTGCCTCCCGTTGGACTCGCTGCTGGCTGCTCTGCCCCTGGCACCTTGGGGCACAAACTACACTTGTGGGCCGGCTCACTCCTGCCCCGGTCCCGCCGGACGGTCCTTTCCGCTAGGGGCCTAGGCTGCTGACGACCGAGGCGCGCCGGCGCCCAATCTGCGACCGCGGGGGGACTGGGCTGGGCTGCCTGGCGCGAGCCGGCGGGGACTGCTGTCGTGCCCTCACGGGAGCTCTTCAATACCCGACTCACTGGCTTCATCGACCGAGCTTTGTCGTACCCTCTAGTTCCGGCCATGTCGAGTCGCTCCAAAGGAGCTGCTAAATGGAGTGATATGGACAAATTCACTAAGACGGTCCCTCGACCGGAGGTGGGCCACACGTCGCCTCCGCAGGAAGAACTTGACAACGACCTTAATCCGGGGGTGGCGGCGCCGGACCTCACTGCCATGATGGAATCGATGGCTAAGAACTTTGCCTCCTTTCATGAGAAGCTTGACGATATCAATGCGAATGTCGCCTCGCTCAAGACCCGGGTAGATCAGGCTGGACCGAGAATTACTGAGGCCGAAAGCCGGATCTCCACTAATGAAGATGCGATACACATACTTCTGGACACTGTGGCCACCTTATTGCGCGACATGAAGAGTGTTAAAGCAAAATGCGATGACAGAGTCCCGCTCCCGCAGAACAATCTTTGCATCATTGGGGTCCCTGAAACTGCCCTGAAGGGGCGCATGGAAGATGCAGTCGAACAACTAATCAAGGACTTGCTGGGGGATCCAGACCTTTCCCCTTATTTCACAGTGGAGCGGGCTCACCGGGCCCTTGCCCCGCGACCCCGACCTGGCGACATCCCCAGACCCATTATAGCCAAGATTCTTAATTATCGTGACAGGGACCTCATTCTTCGCCTGTCGCGGGAGAAAGGGGAGCTGCGACTGGAGTCTCATGTCATCAGGATCTTCCCAGACTTTTCTGTGGCGGTACAGCAGGAGAGACGCCAATTTCTGGGCGTCAAGAAAATGCTCAGGGAACGCAATGTACTGTATGCCATCTTATTCCCGGCTCGTCTAAAGCTCACTCATGGCAAATTGTACTTTTTCACAGTCCCGGATGAGGCGGTGAAATTCATCGAGATGCAAATACCGCTTCAGGGCGCTGGAGAAGGCTGAGTGGATGCTACTCAAATGTGATTGGCACGGACTGTGTACACTTATTGAACTTGTTTACGCAATCTGCACTGTGGTACTGGTAAGGCTGCTCTGTTTACTGTGACGCTCTGCCCCTGCAGTCCGTGCGTGCTGCAGCGTTTGTGCACACATCCTTACTACGCACTCCACAGAGCTGGTCTCACATTCTTCTGTTGTCCTACCTCAATTTCTGTCCTCCTATTGTTCAGGTCCTTAATCTCTCAGTTATATACCTCGTTTCCCCCATTTGAGATGCGGGGATGTACGATATTCGACTGTCGAAACTGTTTTGGTCTATTTCGGAACCGCGGGGGCTCGTGTGCGGTTCCCGATTACCCGCTCGGCGGGCGGGGCCTGCGCCGCGAGTCCGCCACCACTGCTCGTTTTGCAACTGAGCCATTTGGCTCCAAGCGTGCTGGTGCACGGCAACAGCGCACCCCATTGCGATTGCACCGTTTTTTCTCCATTTTTTGGTGTGTGTTGGCCCCAGTTGGGCCTCGGGGAATATTGGGCCAGGTTGGGGACGGCCCAACTGTGCGTTGTTAGGGGTGGGTGTTAGGGAGAATTCTCTGTTTAGGCTGATTTTCCAAACCTAGTGAGTCCCCCAGCAGCTTTGCTGGATTTTTGGGGTTTTATGTTTTTCTCCTGCCAAGAGTGAGACTCTTTTACCCTCACTCTTGGGCATGATTTGAGTGTGTTTCTTTGAATCTAGATGTGTTTAATGGGCTATGGGGTCTTTTACTCCATAGGGCTTCATGTGTTTTTGTGATGTGTGTTACACAGCACCCTCAGTGCAGTGACGCAGGGGTGTCATAGTGACCCCCCAGTATAGACTCCATACCCTGGGACTGACTACTGTTTCCCAGGGCATGTAAAGTCACCATTGACTTTACTAGTCTTAAATTCTGAACAGAACCAGTACAAACCATCATATTGTGGACGTACTGGCTGGGGCAATTCAATTTCCCCGGGGTCTTTTAGTCGAGGGGGCACGTCTCCGTCCCCCCTGATAGAGTTTTGGCTGGTGGCAGTGGATACTACTTTTTATATTCAACCGCGAATATTTTCCTATGGGATTTCCCATTGTTTTAGGCTACTATCTTTATTTAATTATTTACGGTAGCCTCGATCATACCGCCGGTTTATTTAATTAATATTAATTCTCCGGTTGGTATTTTTTGCCAAAACTTGATTCTAAAATGGCGTTTGTGTTCTCTTCTGTGACTCGAGCCCTTTGTTCCACTTTTTGGCGGGCTTCTCCACAGAAGCCCTCCAAAGTGGTGCCACTGTGTCTGGGGTACTTAGGAGGGGTGGAGGGGAATTTAGGCACCCTGGACTGAGTTGCCTAGGCAACGCAAGTCGCACTCCGTCCTGATTGGCCCAAGTGGTGAGCCGGCCGGCTCACCACTTAGCATGTTTGATTGACAGCTAGGCTGAGTGAATGGGGGTTTGCTGCATAAAAGCAGGGCTTTGGGGACTGGAACTTCAGAAGTCGCCACAGGACCTAAGAATCCGACGAGGGAGAAGCTGAGCCGACCTGCCACGACACCACCAACGGTGGAGCCCTGCTGGACTACCTCACCACTTTTCCCAACGACAGAGGAGATCTCCCGCTGGAGAGTCTTCTTCCTTTGACTGGTGGGGAAAACCAGTTTCACCGTTTTTTCGCTTTCCCGACGTATCTCGTGGCCGCCTTGCCCGTGCCAAGGACCCCGGCAACTGGGATACCACGTTTTACCATGACCGCAAAACCAAGGTACCACCTTTTAACCGGAAAACTCCGCGGGGGTTTCTTCCCTGGTAGTGCAACGACCTTCATCTTTCCTCCAAGTCGAGATCTTCTCTTCCCCTGGACGACGACGCAACTTGCACCCACTACCAGGAACAACTGCCACAGCTGGAGGATCCTTCCCACTTAAGGTACCGTGTCCCGCCTGGCTTCCCTTGCTACCGACTGTACGGGGTAGATTTAGCCCCCGGCTTTCGAACCTGGGTTAGCCTGGGACACCTTGGCTAAACTTTTCTAAGCCTCTCTAAACGCTTTGCTGAACCCTCTGCAAGACTTTCTAAGCCTAGTGAAACTGTGTGATCTTGGGCGCATTTGTGCTCTGCTCTCTCTAAGAGTGGGCCCAGCCTTTGGACTTTGGCTCACCAGTGACTTTTTGCTCTCTGCCTTGCTAACTGTGTTCTGGAATCGTAGAGTGGTGTACCTCTGCTTATTCTGTCTTTTTCCCTCCCTTTTTCACAAACTTATTAGAGTGCAATCTAGTTAAGCGCTCACCTCTGTATGAAAATAAGTGGTGTTTTACTGTGATTTTCTAATAGGGAAAAAGGGGTGTATATATCATAATAGTAACTGTGTTTAGAATATTTTACAATAAGAGTGCTGGAGTGTTTCAACTGTGTGTTTTTAAATAAATAATTATATACTTTGATACCAAAGCTCTGGCCAGTGTTTGCTTGTATTATTGTATCTGAGTGCCTATTAAGTATGCTTTGCATACTGCCTAACTCTTCTTGAGGGAAGTCTGACTGCTCAGCCACAGCTACCAGGTAAATCTGGGTGGTACAGACTGCTACCAAGTGGGTTTACTGCCAACACCTGTAATCTTAAATCTTTTGCAGTGTTCCCTAAGGGAACTGCACAGGTTTCTGCCTAACAGTGGGTGATCTTTACACTGCTGATCCATGGTTAGTGGTGAGGGTGGGGTTGGGGGGTGGGAAAGGGGGTTGTTTTACAAAAAGGCACACGAGGTTTCGCGGCGCGCATACTGAAGGGCCCTGTGCCCACTTGCTGTTCCAACTCTGGGAGCTCATACCATCACGGGAGCTGGGATGTTCACTGATTTATGGGTACTGTGTCTGTAGATACCTACCTCTGAAATGGCTACAGTCATAATTGTCCTGGAACATTCGGGGGCTGAGCAACCACACTAAGGCCCGCAAGATCGTTGCATATGCTAACAGACACAATTGCAAGGTATTGATTTTACAAGAGACACACTCCGATGGCCTCATTCCGAGGGCTGTTGCCCCATCATGGGGTTCTGCCAGATTCTTTACTTCTTACTCCACACAATCTAGGGGCGTTCTCACAATGATCCACAAATCAATTAAGTTTGTGCTGCATAAAAGCTATGTTGATCCTGAGGGTCGTTATGTTATAATACACTGCACATTGGTCAATAAAGAGTACTTGCTGGTTAACACTTACTGTCCCAATGTAGACTCTCCGGAATTCTTTGACACTGTAACTACCATACTGCTGGGCTTTGTGGGGGTGCAGATCATATGGGGGGGGGGGGACCTGAACCTTATACTGGACACTGCCCTGGACAGAACTGCCACTACACCCAGAGCCCTGTCTGGCGCGGGTCGCAGGCTGCATGGCCACATGCAGTCGCTCAATATTTGTGACGCCTGGAGAACACTTCACCCCCAGCAGCGGGACTACACTTATTACTCTTCTGTACACAATAGTTTGTCCAGGATAGATCTCTTTTTGGTCTCGAGAGAGGTTGTGGGTAGGGTGGAGGATACACGCATTTTGCCCCGCACATTCTCGGATCATTCTCCAATCATACTGTCCTTGGGGCTGGGAATTCCCATCCCAACACTCTGCACCTGGCGCTTTAAGTCCGAAGCTCTAAAAGACATTGTGTTTAAATCTGAGATTCTAGCGGATATTGAGTCCTTCTTTGAGCTTAACTCTCTTCAAGACACGACCGCCGCGGTCAGATGGGAGGCTTTTAAGGCTTACATTAGGGGCATGTCTATTTCCCGAGAGGCATGGGTGTTGAAAGCTATTCGAGCCGCCCTTGGGCGATCTGAGGCCAAACTGAAAAGGTTGGAGCAATGTTGCTCCTCTGGGTCTGACCCAACCACTCTGGCCCAAATCTCTGACGAGCTCCAGGTGTTTAACACTTTAGCGACCAGTGAAGTTCATTATTTCAGCCGCCCGCAGGCCGCTAGGAAATATGGAAAAGGGGACAGACCCGGCAAGACACTTGCGACACTTGTGAGGGGGAACTGGGCTGCACGCAGATCACTTCCATAAAAGATCAGAACGGTGACGCTCAATGGGCGGACCATCGAATACTTGATATATTTACCGAGTTCTATAGATCCCTTTATTCCCAGCCCGTAGAGCACACTGAACAACATATGCGAGAACTCCTTGACCAGATCCCTACCATGGAAATTTCCCCACAGATCCGAGTCTAGCTGGATACCACGTTCACGCTAGACAAGATAGTATCGGCTATCTCAGACTTGCCCATAGGCAAGGCGCCGGGACCCGACGGCCTCACAGCGGACTTCTATCGAGAGCACGTGGCTATTCTGGCCCCCCGGCTGTTGGAGGTATGGAATGAGGCACTCCGAGCCGCTATCCTTCCCCCTTCCATGCGGGAAGCGGCCATCACGGTATTGCTCAAACCAGGTAAACCTGAGGACGAGTGTGGGTCCTATAGACCTCTCTCCCTCATGAACCTAGACACAAAGATCTTTGCTAAGATCATTGCTAACCGCTTTCTGCCCATCATGACGCACTTGGTACAAGAGGACCAAGCAGGCTTTGTCCCCGGCAGGTCCACCTCACATAACATCAGGAGACTATTCAATGTCATGTCCCATATAGACCAGGACGTCCAGGCCGTAGCGGTTACGTTGGACGCTCAGAAGGCCTTCGACATGGTCTCCTGGAAATATATGTGGCTGGTCCTCGAAACAATGGGCGTCGGCCCTAACATTATAGGGTTCATTAAACTCTTGTACACCTCCCCCGTTGCGCGGGTACGAGTCAACTCACTAACATCCGAGATGTTCACTCTATTCAGGGGCACCAGAAAGGGCTGCCCCTTCTCCCCGATCCTTTTCGCATTGGTGATAGAACCGATGGCGGACTTTATCCGAGCACGGCACGCGCGTAAAGGAGTACGATTGGTTGACGATCCTGAAATAATATCCCTATATGCGGACGATGTCCTATTATACGTCAAAGATCCCACAACCCATCTGGATCCCATACTGAGAGACATTACCCAGATCGGCACCCACTCCGGATTTACGATTAATTATTCCAAATCAGAGATTTTCCCGCTCACTAAAGCTACCCTGCAGCCCACCACCGAGTATCCCCTGCTCTGGGCCCCTGAGGGTGTGAGATGTCCCTCACTAAGCCCACCCTACTTGCCGATAACTACTCAGCTGTAGCACGAACAGTCGAGACCAAAATTTCACGTTGGCGCACCCTCCCCTTTATCCGCGGCTGGTCGTCTATCCCTTATTAAAACGATCTTGCTCCCCAAGCTCTTATACACCTTTTGCAACATTCCTATATGGCCCGGGAGGGCTTACTTCACTAAATTGCATACGCTCTGTGCGCAATTTCTCTGGCACTCCGGTGCGGTGCGCAAGAAGTGGACTGACATGGCACTTTCATACAAACGGGGTGGTATTGCTGCTCAGGACCTAGAACTATACTGGATCGCGGCCCAGGCCCAGCATGCTACTCATTGGTACCCAGTTTCCCCGGTACGCCCACATGTCAAACTGGAACGGCTTGCCTCCGCTGGTATCAACTTAATGTCCCCGATATTACATCGACGCTACACATCTGATTCCCCCATTGACCCCATTGCCGCGACCCTGTATGCCTGGTCACGTCTGCTACACTCGACAAGTGGAACTCCCCATATTATAAATGGCTTCCCGTGTGGGACTTTCCGGGCCTGGAGCCCACGCTTGATACCACTTTGGCTCGACACTGGGGTGCACTGGGGTATCGGGCCCTGTCCGACTTCTATCCCGAGGGCAAATTCATAGGCCCCCAAACCTGGAGTCCGTGGCACACCAGATCCCCCCCCCTATAGACTCTCCAATACTACAGGCTTCGCGCCGCATTCCGCACCATGTGGCCCTCCTTTCCGGATGAGCCCCCAGACAACCCGGCGATAGCCTACATCGCCAACTCGGGCGGTCCACGTGGCGTTGTCTCTTCACTGTATCAACTCCTACTAGAGATCATCCCCATTCCTACTCTTGGGGCGCGTGACGGATGGTCGGTTGAACTGGGTCTAGACATTTCTGATGAATTGTGGGAGGATATGTGCTGCCACACACAAAACGTGTCTCTCAATTTCCGTTTTCGTGCCATGCAATACAAGCTCCTTAATAGGCTTTACTATACACCACGCAGGACATCGGGGTTTTCTCGCTCTGAGGTGCACCTCTGCCCGCGCTGTAGTGCGGTGGATGCTGATCACTTGCATATGTTATGGACCTGTAACAAATTGTCCGGTTTCTGGGACAATGTCCTCCATACACCAAGTGCGGTAACTGAAACTGTAATTGATCCCGATCCGTTGGGGGTTCTGTTTGGGGTCTGGGGGTCTGACGAAACTAAGCGCTTGAAAAAGTTTCTGAATATATGCTGCATGATTGCCAAAAAATGTATACTTCAGAACTGGAAGCGCTCCTCCCCACCGGCCTCTCAGAAATGGCTGGGTATGCTCACATGGTAGCGGAACTGTGAGGAGGAATACCTGACAATGCTGCCCGCCCAATCTCGCCCCAGGAACATCTGGAGCGAATTTAATATATATCTGAACAATCAAAGTGGGAACACGCCCGGTTCTGGCTTATCTCCGGTCTCTACCCATGCACCGTGATTTTTGCTGTGTATTTCTGTATTGTTGATGCTCTATATCCACTGTTGGAACTGTATTCTGTAACCATTACAATGTTTTATGCTATGCTTGATCTAATTGTTTGTTGCCTTGACGTATGTGCCTTGTGAACCTCTGCTGACAAAAAAAAAAATAAAAAAAAAAAAAAAAGAGGATCGGGGAGAAGGGGTATCCCTGTCGGGTACCCCTGAAAAGTGTCAACAGCTCAGATGTTAATGAATTAGCACATACCCGCGCCACAGGGGAAGCATATAGCAGTTTAATGTACCCACTCATGTTTAGGCCCACGCCCATTGTCTCAAGCACCAACCACATCTATCTCCACAAGACCATATCGAAGGCCTTCTGAGCATCATGGGTGACCGCAACAGCCTGCACATCCTGGTCAATACAGGACATTACATTGAACAGCCTCCTGATATTATGGGAGGTGGACCGCCCAGGGACAAAGCCTGCCTGCCTGGTCCTCATGAACCAAGTGTGTCATTATGGGCAGAAAGCGATTTGCTATGATTTTTGCAAATATTTTTGTATCTAGGTTCATGAGAAAGAGAGAGAGGTCTGTATGACCCACATTCATCGTCAGGCTTACCAGGTTTGAGCAATACCGTGATGACAGCTTCACGCAAGGAGGGGGCAACAATGGAAGTACGGAGTGCTTCGTCCCAAACTTCAAGCAACCTGGGGGCCAGTATAGCGATGTGTTCCTGATAGAATTCATTGGTAAGCCCATCCAGGCCCGGCGCTTTACCCTTAGGTAAGTCTGAGATGGCCGTAACTAACTCGTCTAATGTGATTGGGGAATCAAGTTGGTCCCGGGTAAGAGGGGAGATGCATGTGGTGGGGATCTGGTCAAGAAGCTCACACGTGGTTTGTTCGGAGTGTTCAGCAGGCTGGGAGTAGAGGGATCTGTAAAACTTGGTGAATGTGTCTAAGATTTGTTGGTCCGCCCACTGTGCGTTGTCTTGCTCGTCTTTGATGGAGGTGATCTGGGTCCAGCCAAATTCCCTTCTTACAAGTGTTGCTCATGTTTTCCCCGGCCTATCCCCCTCGCCATATTTCCAGGTAGCCTGTGGACGGCTAAAGTATTGGACTTTGTTGGTAGCAAGTGCATTGTATGTCTGGAGTTTATCGCTGATTTGGGCAAGTATGGCAGGGTCAGCACCAGTGGAGCACTGCAACTCCAGTTGCCTCAGTTTGGCTTCGGAGCGACCGAGGGCGGCTCCAATTGCTTTCAGAGCTCCAGCTTCCCTGGAGATAGACATACCCCTAATGTACTCTTTAAAGGCGTCCCACCTAACCCCAGCAGACGTGGCCTGGAGGGGGTTGTGCTCAAAGAAAGACTCGATATCAGCCAGTATTTTAGCCTTCAACACAATATCCTTGAGATCTTTGGATTTAAAACGCCAGGTACTGAATGTCGGGACAGGTGTTTCCAGTTCCACAGATAGTGTGATTGGGGAGTGAACTGACAGCGTTCGAGGTAAGATCCGGGACCCCTCAACCCTGCCCATGATTTTACTTGACACAAAGAACAGGTCTATCCTAGACGAGCTATCGTGCACTGACGAGTAATAAGTATATTCCCGCTGTTGGGGTATAGCGTCCTCCAGACATCACAGATGTTAAGTGTTCTAATGTGGCCATGTAACCTGCGTGCAGCGCCAGACAGGGATCGGGCAGCAGTCCCAGTTCTGTCCAGGACAGTGCTTAGAATAAGATTCAGATTCCCCCCCCCCCACATATAACCTGGATTCCCACATAGCCTAGTAGTATGGTGGTCACAGTGTCGAAAAATTCAGGAGAGTCTACGTTAGGGCAGTAGGTATTAACAAGCAGATACTCCTTGTTGACCAGTGTGCAATGTAGTATGATATAGCGCCCTTTGGGGTCTATGTAGCTTTTGTGCAGTACAAATTTAATAGATTTATGGACCATCGTGAGGACACCTGTGGATTGGGTGAAGTAGGAAGTGAAGTATCTAGCGGGGCCCCGCGATGGCGCCATGGTCTTTGGCGTATGACCGTTGGAGTGCATTTCTTGTAGGAGTAGTATTTTGCAGCTATGCCTATTTACATAGGCCATGATCTTACGGACCTTGGTATGATTGCTCAATCCCCGGACGTTCCAGGACATTATAACGGTAGGCATTTCAGTAATTAACATTTAATCCCATAGTATCTGTCTAGTGAACATCCCAGATCCAGCGATTGTGTGAGCTCCAAGAGTTGAAATTGGAAGTGCAATTGTGCCCCTTCATTGCGCGTGCTGTGCAACCTCGTGTGCCTTTTTTAATAACACCCCATTCCCTCCCACCACCCTCACCACCAACCCGAGATTAGTAGTGTGCACATCACCCACCCTTACCTGTATGCAGCTGAGCCTTCCCCAACTTGGCCCAGCCTGTATGAGAGCCCAACCGGGGCTAACCCATAACAGAGGTGTATCTAAGAACTGTGCAATCGCAGTGGGGTGCACCATTGCCATGCACTAGCACGCTTGGAACCATAATGGTTCCGTTACAAAACCAGCAGTTTTAGCGGTCGTGTAGTGTTTGCCCCTGCATCTTTAAATGGAAAATAGGGGGCTGCAGTTGAAACCTTAGAACATTGCAGTTTGAACAAGAATAAACAATAAGTCTGATCAAGATAAACTGTTTAGTGTTGCATTAGTTCAGTGGTGTGTATCCCCAAGATACTAAGTGACATGTTTACAGCCAGAGCTGTGCAGCAAGGTAAATAAGGAAACAGGGTTAACTGTTGGTAAGGCCAATGCTTGGTCAGATTCTCAGTTCACATACGAGTACGACATTTAGAGAGTGCGGGCCTAGGTTAGAGTTCAGTCATTGCCCATGAGGTCGTCAGCAGGGGGCGGCAAGGGAACATGTGCTTCTATGAATTTCAACACCTCCTCTGGCACCGAAAAGAAATACAGTTTCTTGTTAAATGAGAACTTCAGGCACGCGGGAAACAATATGGCATAAGGGATGTTCCTCTCTCTGAGCAGTTTTTTCACTCCGGGAAAATGGCGACGCTCCTGTTGCACTCCAGTCGAGAAGTCAGGAAAAATTCTGATCACTTGTGATTCTATTCTAAGCTCACCCTTTTTGCGTGCAAGGCGGAGAATCTGGTCACGGTCTTTGAAGCTTAGAATCTTCGCAATGATGGGCCTCGGGATGTCTCCTGGTTTGGGGCGCAGGGACAGCGCCCTGTGGGTTCTCTCAATGGTAAAGAAAGGGGACATGTCAGGATTGCCCAGTAGATCTTTCAGAAGGTTCTCAACTGCTAGTTCGAGCCGGCCCTTCAGCGTGTTCTCGGGACTCCGACAATACGTATATTATTTCTCCATGATCTGGATACGAGATCATCACATTTGGCTTTAACTGCCTTCATATCATTGACCAGAGTGGACACAGTGCCCTGTAGTGTAGTTATATTGTCCTCATTAGCTCCAATCCTGTTTTCAGCTTCCGTGATTCTCGTTCCCTGCTGATCTAATTTGGCTCTGAGCGACGCTACGTTTGCGTTGATGTCGTCTAGCTTTTCATGGAAGGCTGCAAAGTTTCTAGCCATGAATTCTATCATGACCGTCAGGTCTGTGGCAGGCACCTCTACAGGGAGCGTGTCGTCCACCTGGTCGCCTAATGTGTGGGCCGAGTCAGACCTCGGGGTGGCTTTAGCGAATTTATCCATGGCTCCGGTTTTGTTAGTGTTCCTGGATCTGTTGGACATTGTGCAGGATGGTGACGGAGCACTCAGTGCTCGGAGAGGGATCTCATGTGGGTATTTTGCACCAAGAGGTCGTGTGGCGCAGAGGCAGGGAGGAAGATCAACATCGAGCACCTCAGTAGGGGAGACACTCGATAGTGGAACAAGTCAGTAGCCGCAGCATTAGTATAGCCCGTTTAGAAGTGGAAAGGCCACAGGTGTCAGGGGAGTGTGCATATGCTGTCAAAATAGTTCAAACGAGGTAAATATAGCCAAGATACGAGCCAGTCTCAGATTCACTGCTCCAAGCAAGGTAGGCAATAGGAGCGCAAAGTCAGAGGTATTTATTCAGGGAGCAGCCTTCTTTTGAGGATTGACTCGATGAAGGACCAGGTAGTCATGTGATGCAGACAATGTCAGGCGACCCCACAGAGCCATGCTAATGTAGAATTGCTGAGCTGAAAGACGAGTAAAGTGACAAGGAGAGGGCGTCGCAAGCGGGGGCCCACATTGTTGAGAGCAGCTCACTTGTCAATTGCCCAGCAATGGGGCACAGTACTGTTAGGCGCAGGCTAACGTTGCCTGGAGCTAGAGACCAGAGGAGGCAGTGCCCAAGGAGGTGGATGGAGGCCAGCCGGGGCGATATACTTTAATGGAACATCCAGGATGCAAACATGGCGACTGGAGCAAGGTAAGTGTATGTTGGCCGTGTCCCTGGGCCACAGGACCACGGGGATCAGCACCTGCCCGGGAGTGGGAGGCAACAGTTAGATTAGAGGGAGATCAGTGGAAATAAGTGTGAAGCAGCCCCTCCAGCTCCTCACCTGCAGCGCGGCCCGCAATTCGGGCTGCGCGTAGCTGGATCCTCGGGAGGTCCGCAGGAGCTACCCGCGCGAGCGGATGGTGCGCACAGTCCCCCCAATGCGGCACCACACTGGAGTGCCAGGAGCCGCACTGCCCCAGCAGCAGCGCGGCAGTGTGGGTGTAGGGTCACAGGGCCCTCCAGCCGACAAGGTCAGAAGGGGGGGGGGGCAGATGCTGTGCTGCAGGGCGGCCCCAGCGGTCGCACGGGCCCAGCTCAATTAAAGGCAGCCGGCAGTCTCCAGCCTTGGGTCCCAAGCTCCAGCACAGCGCGGAGGCGAGCCTGGCCCGCGGCGACCCGGTCACGAAGATGGTCCGAGCGCCTCACGCCCCGCACGGGTCCCCGGGCGGCCAGGCCCAGCAGTAGTTGCGAGGAAATCAGGCAGGTAGGTGACACAAGTCACAGTGGTGCAGGGGCACGGGCGAGCGCAAGCGCCACACAGGGCCGCTGCACGTCCCCGCAGCCCCGAGGGCCAGGCCCGGCACAGCACAGAGGCAAGACAAACAGCCGTGTGTTGGCCTCGGAGGTCCGATTCGGAGCTAAATTTCACCCGCAGATTGCCCCAAATATCAGCAAGGCAGGGGGATGGGTATGAAGATGCAGTGAAGTGGCTGACCGCAGAGGTTGTTGGATAAAACGCGGCAGTGCTCGGACCCAAAAAGCTGGGCAGCCATCTTGTTGGCTGCTCAACAGCGCCCCTACTTTTCCCAATATTTTGACAATAAATAGGAGGTTTGTAACAGCCCAGTAGTTGGTCATGACATCTAGGTCTAGGGTAATATTTTTTAAAAGAGGTTGCATGAGACCAGTCTTGAGGGTGTCCGGGAATGACCCAGTGGGGCGTAATAATGCTACTGGGGAGTGCATTGAGCGCCGGACCCATCAACTGTTTAATGATGGTGGCTGGGATAATATTGTCAGAGTAGGAAGTAGGTTTGTGGGCAGAAATTGTTTTAGGTGGTTGGCAGAGAGAGATAACATAATTCAGTCCAGAGGTGCAGTGTGTGTGCAGGGGGAGCTAATTCTGTGGGAGGCTGATTCGATGATCTGTCAGATTTTGTCTACTTTTTCAATAAAATAGTTATTGACGCAGTCACTTTTTTCCTTTGTTGTTAGTACCTCGGGGTCAGGGTTTCGTCTTGTTTCAGTCTTTCTCCCTTTGACAGTATGATCAACTACTTTGACGATTATCTCTTTTCAGTGACCTAAGACCTTAAGCTAGCACCCTTAACCATGCCTGGCACATGAGGACTGACTTATCAACCATTTGAATCCAGCATGAGTGACGGATAGGGCAGAGTACATGGTATGATAAGAGGTGATCTCTGTCTCTAGCTCCTTTCTTCCTTGGCTTCACACTGTTCATGCAATTCTACTTCATGTCCTATGGGAGGTAATTGTTGGATTAAATCTTGTGCTATTTCCTGCTCACTGGAAATATTCCTCCACATGTCCTCACTTTCTGCCCTCTATGTAGGGGACATAAACTATGAGACATGATTGATGGAGCAAATTCTAGAAGCCATTGTACTAACAGTGAGGTTCGGAGTTCTGTGGAACAGAAGCACATAATTGGAAGCCTGATGAACTGACCTTAGCAGGCGAAAGAAAAACAAAATCTACCTTTGAAATGTTTTCCAGTTTCAGGATCACATTATGTATTCTGGTCTTGCTACCTCTGAAAGGGAGGCTCAAGAGAAGGTAGAGCTCCCTGCACAAGACACTACTGTAGATATGCACTGCGGAGGTAAGGAATAATACCAAGAATAAAAGGTGCAGTGGGAGCCTAGTTCACAGGGGAGTTGGGGGGGGCGGGGAGTTGTTAATATACTATATGTGTGTTGCGTGATGATTAACAATGTGTAAAATGTTTCTGTTTATGTTCAAAAAATGAATAAAAATTGTTTTCAAAACATGTATTCCAGTCTTGCTGAATAGAAAGAGGACCAAAAACAAGAGGGAAAGTCTTTGCTGGTTGTAATGTTGGTGAGGGGACATATGCTGTCCTGCGAGTGTAGAAAGCAAGAAGCCCAAGAGAGGTAAGAAGTAGAGAGCCCATGAATGTCGGACATGGCCGCACTAAGCAGCAGTGAGGACTTGACAAGAGCACCCACCAAAGCAAAGCAGACCAAGGCAACACAGACAGAAGGTGAGAGCAGAAAGCAAGGGAGGAATGCTAAATGTTATGGTCTAGAGGTTCCAATGCGAGTCGTAACAACCAAACACACACCTAGAGAGGAGAGACAGAATCCAGGCGTGAAGGCTTGCGGTTGGACAGCAGAGAACCAAGTGAGGAGAATGAGTAAGTGAAGAGACCAAGGGAAAGAACCTGAGCTAATCATTGGTGGTGTGAAGCCTTTAGAAAGCCACATTTTAAACACACAATGCATTGTGTAATTTAAAGTCCAAGTTGATACAGCACCCTCAACCACTTCATGAGAAATTAAATACAAGTTTAGTTGCACACTGGGTATTAGGGGCACAGACCCGCAAGCAACTTTGATAAACACTTAGGAAAATGAAACAGCTGGTAACTGTTGTACATTTGAACATCTGGTTAAGGTTCCTTAAGACTAATGATCAAGTGACACGACACAGAACGGTTGCATGTGGGATCTGTGATCATCTATGCTACTAATAAACTGCACCACATGCAAACTGTAACTGTGGCAACTACACAGTAGAGTAATCAACATTTCATAGAAACATTTTACAATAAAACTGCTGATGTGATCCAGCAAGAAAATGTCATCTGAAAAGAAATGCCATCTGGAAGCATTTCTGGGTGGAGAATCAGGCCACCTTCCCTTATGAGCAAAATTATCCTGCCATTCATCTTAGTCTGGATCTTCTGCAGAGACCTCACACTCATGCTCTTTACACACATAAAACACCCACAGGTTAAGGATGAAAATAGACTATCTTGATCATCCCAGGTGCATATGTCAATATCTCTTCAACTTGCAGACAGGGTGAGGGGGGAATCCATTGCTTATTGGACAGGAGGCAAGTAGTGTGGCCTGGGTCCACAGCAATACTGGTTTGCATGATCTGCTTCCCTCCTTGTTAATCTTCTCTTCAGACAAGAAGCTGGGCGTTTGTCTAGTAGCTGTACTATAACTGTGATTGTTGTGAGTGTTGGTTGATTGAGGTGCTTATCAGGAGTTTTCCTCAATACTTCTGATAGGACTACGATCTTCAAGTGATCCTTCTGTAAGGATGGCATGAGAGCTGGCTGAAATGGGCATCATCAGTCATGTGATGCCTATTTTCCTGAGGTGCACAGATAATCTGCACCTCTTCATTGGAGAGATGGTGGTCGGATGAAGACCTGTCCACTTCTTCTTGGGGAAAAATGTCTGATAAATCTGTAATCTCCATAATTTGAGAAGGCTGATCAGATATCCCCATAAATAGCTGATGAATGGAGGTGACGGCTCGAGATTTTGCCGTCAATAGTACTGCTAAGGAAGCTCATCTACCAAGAATTATGTATTTAATGGGGGCGTCTCCACAGAGAAGGGGTTACTCTGAGTATGAACGTTGCAAGCGGACTATGCAGTCATTGACCATAGTGCCATAGACACACTACTGTCAATAAAGGGGATTTGAAGTACAAAGATGAAGGAAGTGATCAGCTTATCTGCTGACAAGTCCATTGCTGTGGCTGTGTGTTCAGTCATAACTGTTCAGTCATAACTGACAGCTAAAGGAAATGTGCATAAATGTGTTCTGAGGTAATGTCTCAGCAAGATTAGAGTGGGTCACAGAAGGGCTGTCAGAAGACAGCTGTTGAGTTAAAAAGGAGGTTTCCTGTTTTTTTTTACAAAGTATGGGAATCTTCACAGAACAACCCCTCCTTTTGAGACTTTTGCTTTTCCAGTGTCCTTCTTCTGGGGTACAGACTAGAGCTGTCTTTGAACACAGTTCTTTGGCTAAGGAATAAGCCCTTCAATCAGAAACCTGAGGAGGTACCCATGCCCGCCTTCAATGAACCTTACGGTGAACTGCATGCATATATTGCAGTCATCTGGCTTGTGGAAAGGATAATGGCAATACATGCAGTCTGTGTGGTTGCCTTCAATTAAACATGTACTATCCACATTTATAGCTGTCCATAAAAGTTGTTTCCCCTGTCCCACATTCTGGAGAAAATATATCAGACGTGTAAGGGCTGGGTCTGGAGGTAGAGTTTCAGTCAGAAAAAGTAGAAAATCTGAACTGCTAAAAAATATTTCATTTATTAGGTCAAAAGTTAGGTGAAATCCATTGTTGTGTCTCCCTTTTGTTTATTTTGATATCTGTTTGGCTGGGTGACATGTTGATTGCCTTACTCATTTTTGCTGACAGGGACACATATATTTTGTAAAGTCCACATGAAAGCTTCAATTGAATTCTGATGTGCTGCCCTAAGTTACCCATATTCCCAACAGGGCAGGTGTTCTTTAAAGAGATTTATTTTTCCACTGGGGAAGTACAGTTACCCTCGGAATGTGTCTGGGTCTTAGCCTGGTGGTAACATTGTACTACTGTTTTGTCTGAATCACTTTTTAATGTGTTGGTAGGCACTTTCTCCCTTAAAAGAAACAAAGTAATTGTGAATGTTATTTTTAAGTCTGAAGGCCTGGCCATTTTCTTTTTAGCCTTCCTTTGTGCCATTTTCTTCACTGGGAATTTGCTCCATCTCTACAATCCTCCTTCAAATGACCTATGGGCCAGATCTCTTTGTGTGGGGTTCTTCATCGTAGCCAACCTGTAGGCAGTGTGGAAGTCAGAAGGACGCTGACACTTTGTGGACATGATTCACATGTTTTTATTAAATTAAGATATAAGACTGAACTAGCCTTATCTCTATGGGTGGTCCCTGCCTATGTTTCTAACTAAGGAGCTCGCCAGTCAGTTGTGAATGTCAAAAAGGAAAAGGTCTGCTGTCCAAAACTACCTTAACTGACCTTACCACTATGAAAATTAACTTGTATAAGGAGCTGACTCCCTTCTCCTGAGGGTACTTCTAGAACCGGTCTGCAAGAATATTTACCAATATATAATCCTCAAATAGTCTCCTCTGATTTCTTGGATCAGTCTCCAACTCTTCAAGTGCAGTCTGGAGTTTTCCCTTCTCCTTTGGAGTCATTTTTGAGGTTCTTTGGCAAGCTATAGATTCCTGGTTGCTGTCTCCAGCATAACTTGGGAAGGCATTATTATTTCGGAAAGTCTTTCTCTCTTGGCCAATTCTAGAGCAGCTTGCTTAGGCCCATTTGACTCTTTACTTGGTTCACTTGTCTAGATTCTCTAAACTCTTGCTCAAAATAATCTCTCCTTTTGATATTCTCCTCTTCTTGTACAAAATACCTAGTGGCTTTCCTCTTTTTTCCAGGGTATTGTTATCCACTGTTCTTTTCTCTTAATATCGCTTCTTTCTCTTGTTTCCTAACAGTTTTAAGTTAATTTGCATCAAGGGTCACTGTCTCGTGACTTCTACTAAGACAAGTTCTTTGCAGAGTATACTGATCCCTTCTCGGCCTCCCATTATTCCTGTTCAACCAGTTAACGTATCTTATCCCTTCCTACCTGTACAAAAAGTCATATTAGTTCTTGCTTATGTAAATTGCCAATACTGTAAGTACTATTTCACGGCTTTTTATATAAATTCTTGTTACCTGTTTTTAATATATTTTGTACAAATGTAACTGGATTAATGCGCCCCGATACCTGAGGGTTTGGCGCGCTATATAAATAAAATAAACTTCTATGATGAAGAAGAACGCCTTCAGGAGCTTTGTTCCTCTGTGACCGTCTCTCCACATCTCCCACCGTAAAGCTCATGGAAGACGGTGCTCCATAACCTTGCTATGGTCCTCTATGAATAGCCGTGGGGACAGAAGTGCTGATAGTTCCCCTGGAAAAAAGGGCATGGCAGGCCTGGGATCCCGTTAGCAGGGTCAGAGAGTAGATCTTCACAGGTGTTAGTGAGAGCAGTTTCTGTGCCTCTGGATGCCCTGAAACCAGACTGGTAGTCATGGAGGCAGCCAGCCAAATCGGTGCGGAGGGTCAGTTGGGGGATGACCAGCTTCCCCATGAGTTTGCCCACAAAAGGGATGATTGAGGTAAGGCGATAGTTAGCCAGGCAAGAAGGGTCGGCAGAGAGCTTTTTTAAGAGAAGGTGCACGAGAGTGCTTAAGAGGTGTGGGAAGGAGCTAGAGGCAAAGGAATAGTTGCAGAGGTAGTTCTGAGGAGGAAATTACATCTGATGCCTTGGTGGCCAGGACAGTGTGGTTTTAGATGGCATGTTCAAGGACAGCATGGAGGCTTGCGCCAGTGGCTCCCTCCAGTTGGGGGTCCATGGAGTTGAAACCTTTGACATATAACGTTATGGGCCTTAACAGGAAGCAGACAATCCTTCTCCACAGGCTTAAGTGCCTACAGGTGAACTTTCTGCAAAAGACCCATTTAAAAGATGCGGACACCAAGAGACTCTGATAACACCACTTCCCTTGTCAATATTGTGCCTCCTCTCACCAAAAGAGAAAGGGGGCGGCCATCATGTTGAGTGGGAAGGTTCTATTTCAGGAGGGCAAGACTAGGAGGGATAACAATGGCAGATTCCTGTTCGTCTCAGGGTTGTTGGGAGGGGAGCAGGTGACCCGGACCTCAATTTATGGTCCTAATTCTAATCCTAATTTTTGGTGAACGACTTTTTGCAGGTTGCACTAGGGGAGTTGAGTGCATTTGCGGTCAGGCGAATAATAATGGGGGGGAGGGCAATTTTAACCTGCCTATGGACCCTAACTGGGATATGCCCAGAGGAAACAATTGGGGATCCACAAGACCTTCCGGAGCTCTCCTCAATCAGCTGACTGCCACTGGCCTGGTGGATGCTTGGCGGCATTCACACCCAAAACACTAGGGACTTCATGTTTTTCTCTCACTCGCATAGGGTGTATTCTAGAATTGATTATTTATGGATCAGTAAGGTTCTTCTTCCGCTAGTGGCAGGGACGGAAATAGGCATCATTAATTTCCTGGACGATGCCCCCGTAACGGCCCTTCTTACATTGGTATCTCTGACACCTAGACATAGGCAATGGAAACTTAACCCAGTCCTTTTGAGGGATTTCAAAATCTGTGCAGAGATCGTGTCGGCTATCAATGATTCTGGGGTGGATAATCCATCCTGACAGGCTAATGAAGTGGTCGGAGGGGATGCCTTTAAGGCATGAATGCAGGGGAGGGGTATTTCTCATTTAAAAAGCAGCAGCGCTCTACAAAGTAAGGAGGGAGCAGCTTCAATCCTTACTCAGGAGATTGTAGCTGAGGCACAAGGTCTATAGAGAAACAGGGTTTGGAGGGCTTTCCAGGACCCCCAATATACCAGTACACAACTGAACATAATAGAGTTGGCTAAGGCGGAATTTGCATGGCCCCTCTAAACAGAGCTACTTTGAGGAAGGGAAGAAAGCTGGGGAGATATTAGCCTGGAAACTTAAGCAAAGGATTAACGTAGGGAATATCATGGGGATACAGAGCTCTGGGGGCCACTGCTATATTTGGATAAGGCAATCGGGAGGAGTTCGATAGGAATTACAGTGCTCTCTAATCCATGGAGCACCCCAAGGTCGAGAAGGTGGTGGGTTTCCTTGGGGATTGCCCCCTTCCGGGTCTCTCGACTGAGCACCGACTCTTGCAGAATAAGGAAATCACAAAGGCAGGAGATTCTGAAGACCATTTCGTCGCTAAGGGTTGGCAAAGCTGTGGGGCTTCACGGCTTCATGGCTGCCTGTTATAAGCGATTTGTAGGTAGCCTACTGGTATCAATGCTAGTTTTTCATGAGGTAGAGCATCTTACACCATGGGGGAGGCCAACATTTCACTGAGCCCAAAGGAGGGGGCAAGCCCAGAGGCCTGATCCTCCTACCGACCGACTGCAGTGCTGAACGGAAGGTATCAAAATGTGTGCTAAAATACTTGCCAATAGGCTACAGGGAATCCTTCTTTATTTGGTCGCGGAAGAATAAACATGGTTTGTATGTGGAAGGCAGGGTGCAGATGATGTCAGGAAGATTGTGGCCCTTATTGATATTATGCATAAGACCCAGATACCAGCGATGCTCCTGGGTTTGGACGAAGAGAAAGCATTTGACTGGGTTGAATGGCCTTCTCTGAGGGAGTTGTTATCTAGATTCAGCCTGGGGGAAAGTTTCACAAGGGGGAGTCTTCTCAATGTACTCCGCCCCCTCAGGTAGGGAGGCTGCTAACTGTTCTTTCCAGGGGCTTCCCCCTCACTAGGGGAACAAGGCAGGGTTGTCCCTTCTTGCTGTTACTCTTGTGGTTGAGGCTCTGGCAGCTAGAATTAGGGCAACTGAGTGTATTGGGGGCATGCCCTTTGGCTGGGTTTGGGGGGGGGGGGGGGACTATCCAGAAAATAGCCTTTTTTGCCGATGACTTCATTTGAACGCTCTCAGATCCAGAAGCAGCTGTTCCCCTTCTTCTGCAGGCCCTGGATGACTCAAGAAGCCTTGGGCTTCAAAGTGAATTTAGACAAGAGCGAAGCGTTTAATATTAGCTGTAGCCAGGGCACTATAGAGAGCTTGCAGAGGGTGGTCAAGTTTCAGTGGGCCATAGGGTCACAAATACCTAGCCGTCCTTCTTATACAACGTTGTGAGGGTTTGTACCAAGCCAATTATCCAAAGCTGTTCTCTGCTGTTAGTGGTGACTTGCAGTCTTGGGGTACTCTGGCGGCCTCCTGGTTTGGCAGGTTAGCCTCGATTAAAATGAATATTTTACTGCAGCTTCTGTACTTGTTTCAAGCCTAACCGTTGGCAATTCCCCCCGGCCCTCAGAACGGTATTGCATCAGAATTGTCCTTGTTCGTGTCCCCTCTGGCTCCCATACATCTGAATCCAGATTTTCAGCCGGCCTATGATGGGATCTCTTTTTCCAAATGGAAGACATGGCATGTGAATTCTTAGCACATCTGTTCACTGGGTGTCAAATGTTATCCTTTGAATCATGTAAGGCCCCGTTTTGGGTTAGTGAAGGGGAGCACTTCCAATACTGGAAGCTGAGGCCCTGAGCATTGCAAACGCACAACAAAGCCGACGCCACCAGGGAGCTCACAGAGTTTGAGAAAACAACTTTTCTTTGTGTGATATTTAATCTATAAAAGGTCTTGGGGTCATGCAGCTGGTGCCAGATTGCTGGCATATACTCTGGCATGGCATGCTGGCCTGTGGGAGTTATTACGGATGCGAGCCGGAGGGAGGGATGGAGGCAGCTGAAGGCAGCAGCTCAGTGTGCAATATTCGGAAAGGTGGTTCATGTTTTTGGTGAGGGACTACCTGAACCCGGATAGGCTGAAATAATGGGTCATGCTGGCTGAACTGTGGAAGTGTGGGAACGTACTTGCATATCTGGTGGTGCGGCGGCTGGTTGGTCCACTATTGGTTGGAGTTTCTCAGCACAATTACTCATTACAGGCGAGTCCCTTGTGATAGACGTATGGGTTTGTCTCCTGAGCAATTCTAGAGGTAGTGGGGTGAGAGTACATAGTCATAACCTTTCTATCCTCCATACAATGGTTCTTGCAGACACAGCTACAATTTAGGGCAGTTGGAATCGGTCGGCACCACCTTCGGTCGAAGATTGGGGGTCCTGTATGTTGTCTCTGTTACTGATCGAGAAAATTGACCTCACACTGCAGGAGGCTTGTGTTTTTTGTAAAGTGACAGGGATTGCTGGTCTTTGTAAAAACGCACAATAAGGACTTCACCTGTCCTGCAAGACTGAGGGCCCTGGGCCTCCTGGACTGCACCTAATGCGTCATCAGTTGTTTGTATATCTCTCCTATTGTTGCTATTGTTTGTCAGCGATATTACCTTGGATTCTGTATTCTGTAGCATTTGATAACCATCTGTTGTGTTTTAGGGTTGTTTTCTTTATTCTTTGTATGTACGCTTCACTCGCCAATTGGCGGTGAGTCAGGGCGCAGGATAAATGCTATATTATTGATTAAAATCTTAAACAAATTTAAATACAAAGAACGAATACTGGAGATTGTATAGAGTTTGTTACGGCACCACAGTAGTCAATGATGAGGAGGGCATGCAATGGCTCTCACATGAAGGGGCCAGGCTATCACCAGCAAATAGGATCTGGTCCTTCACTACTACTGCTCCAAAACGTTGCTGCTGGGAGCAAGATGGCACAGTAGAGTGTGTATGACTCGGGAGGATAGCTCATTGGCAACGTGCTCGCCTTGGAAGCAGGACGACAGAGCAACACAGGTTCGATCCTCGGGTCCGTGCTTAGAAACCTCTGGGTATTAAGCGCGTTATAAATAACCTATCATATCATAAAAAACCAGAAGCGACAAAAAGATTGATGCCGCTCCCACCAGCCGCCTCCTCCCCCCACCCAGAAGCAGCAATACTGCAAGCCTCAGTATCACAACTATTTTACACAACAGTGACATCCCTCTATGCAGCAGTGGTCCAATTAGATTTTCTTATTTGGTCAACAAGCACTTGAACAGTGCAGGGGTTTCGACTTGTAGCATAGAGACACGATTCCCACAGTTGGTGCTCATTTGCATGCAGGAAGGGCTGGAGCCTTGCTGTGCAGAGAAGTTCTCGGTGCAACAACAATGTATCATTTTCAGCTGGAAGACCTAGCTCTGAAAACAGCCGAGCTGTGAGCAGTGGCCCACAATAGAGGGTTGGTCAGGTGGTCAACAGGATGCGCACATTTTCGCATGCTCTTGGTTATGGCTGAACTCAATCTCCATTCATGTGCCACTCACTCTACATGTGTGAGAGGAGGTATCCTGGGCAGGGCATAAGCTATCTGCAGTTTCAGATTTTAGAGAAAATCAATTGCCCAAGTACATAATCTCTCAGTGATCACTACAGGGACCAAGGGGACGATTAGGAGGAAAAACATATCAACTGCATTAGTAATAAACCTGCTTATTGAAGGGTATTCAAAATTCAGGTAGATGGTCGGCAGGCATTCAAAGAAAACACACCACTAAAGTAACTATCCATCAGTAACTGCTGATGGACCGGTTTATCTGCTCGTGTGTGCCTTTGACTGGGCCCTGAGAGTAACGTTATTATGAGCTAGGTAGTAACGTAAAAAACAGGCAGCGTTTGAAAATCTGCCTATTTCCAACATATGTCTAATTAGGGGTCATGAGGTAGTTCAGTAATGCAGCATTCCTGGAATATCCTATGCAGTAAATACTGAATGATTGCAAGTTAATTCTGCATACCTTTACCTCAATCCTTACCATATGACTCTAGATGGAGAGATAGAGTGAAGAAGAAGAGGACAGAGTTTGAGCCAGAGGGCAAATATCAAAGAGGAGGAGTTGGAAAGAAACAGTAGCAGTATAAGTGGGTTGTTAGATTTGAAGGAGAGAAAAGCCAAGAAGGTAGTGGACTAACATTTAACAACAGAAGGGTGGAGCTGGAAGAGACACAGAAGGCAGAGTGTAGCAGAGGAGTGAGGCCAAGCATGGAACTGAGGCGGTAAAAAGTTAAAAGGAAGGTGGAAGAAAGGGAACATCAGCAAAATGTGAAGAGGAGACATCAGACAGAGCTACAGAAGGTAGTCCAGCCTCTGGTGAGCAGAGAAGGACCCTTGTTTAAAATGTTGGGGGTCCTGGCTCAGATACTGACTAACTCTAAACTCAGATTGAAGAGCAGATGAATGAATGAATTGATCTTTTTTAACAACAACAGTCTCTAAGCACAGGACCAGGATTCAAACCTTTGTTGCTCTGCGTTGCCCCTGAGCTAACAGCCTCAGACAGACTTTTAGGCAATAGCAGGATTAAATCAGGCATCAATAGGTACCCAATATATCAGGGAAATGGGGTAGCAAGAACGACCAATCTGCCATTCCCTGCTTTTACCCCGAGAATAGGGTGGTAAAGGTGCAGGTAAACATATTTTAACACCCTACCCAGCATAATAAAAGGTATTTGCCTAACGTGGTATGAACGGAAATCAGGGATGAAATGCATTTTCCAAAAAGATCTACACAACAGGATAGGCTATTTTTCAGAAACGCTGCATCTTTACTATGTTTTTACCACCATAGCAGTGGTAAACTAAAAAACCTTGGATTTGGGCAAGCAGTAACAGAAATTACAGCATGCATCTATCATGGGTAGAATACCTTCCAACTCTTAATATGGGTTAAGATTTAAAATTGTAAAGGTGTCACTCTCTGACCTGTCAGGATATTGACTATTCTTCAATTGTCTGCTTCTAGGCAGAGCATGGTCTGATGGATGAAAAGCTGCTGGTGACAACCATAGAATGTTAAAATTAAGAAACAAAAAGGAAAAACTAAGTGCATACAATGCATGATAGTGTGCTCAAAAGGGAAAGAAATAAGGCAGCTCTCCCTACGCAGCTGGAGAAGCTGCCAACATTGAGCATGAGATGAGGATCCATTGCATTTACATTCAGGACAAAGTCCATGGCTAAACATGTAAATATTTCCTTAAAGTGCAATGTGAGCAGATGTCCTCAAAAGGCATGTACTAGGAGAAGTAGTACAGCAAAATAGTATTTATTGAAGAAACTGTTCACTCTCTAGACCTTCCCAATAAAACAGCATAGCACACAGCTCAATAACAAATACATATGTGACAGTGCACTACGCAAAATTACACACTTTATGGCAAAGATAAATATGTCATCTTACGTTTCACAAATTTCATATCCTTCATTGGCACTCACTACTTTGTATTTCATATATCCTTTGACACGTTCCAATTCCAGCCGCCAATCTTTAATTGTATCAAACATTGTAGTGTGGCCTTTTGCACTTAATGCTGTAAAGGAAAAATACGTCAGGTAAGAATTTTTGGCAAAGCATTAAATGTCACAGTCTCAATTGCATCCAGAGATGGGAGATCAACAGAAGACTCCAAATTGTTAAATGAGTTCTACTTTGTTAATTATATACAATAGTTGGGTCGGAGTAAATTCTATGAAGGAGGGATTTCACAGAAATTAAATGATATTTTATTTATATCACGCTCATACACAAGTGTTTCAGAGCGTGACCGGGCAAAGGGAGGAGAACAAAAACAACAATCTTACTTGGCCGAGTGACATTAAGAGCGCGCAAGTGCATGGGAAAGGGAAAATGGGGTAAAGTGCATGGAAGGGAGGAAAAGTGGAAAAGCGCGGAACAGAGGAAGGAATAAATAGTAGTCAAGGCAATAAGCAGTGGTAGTGCAGCCAGCAAGTGGTAAAGTGCTAGGTTAGTCAGATAGGGTGTATCTGATAAGTTCAGAAGAAGAGAAGTGGGTGGGGGACTGTATTCCTTATCTTTGATAAATCTACTTGCAGCAAGCTGGAAGTGGATTAATCAAAGATAAGGAATACGTGGGAGGACACAATCCATTTGAAATTTGCCTTTTTAGAGACATCAGAGATGAGATGATATGGCAGTAACGCGCCTATACACAAGTGTGCGAAGAAGGAAAGTGTGGAGCCAAAGATGACCCAGAGGTTCTTAGCCTCGCAGGTAGGGGTAGGAGGAGGGCCAAGGGAGGCTGGCCAGAGAGTGAGGGGAAAGGATGGTGAAGGTGTACCAATGAGGAGGATCTCAGTCTTGTTGGCATTTAGTCAAAGATCGTTTGTGGCACATCAATTTTGAATGGTGATTAGGCAATCAGAGATGAGGGAAGGAGAGGAGGTGGCTGAAGGAAGCCTGAAAATGAGTTGGGTGTCATCAGCATAGCACTGGAAATTTGACAACAGTTCATGTTCTAGGTTTTATCACATTGTGTACTTCACTCAGTCACTCAATTCCTGGCGATTCCCAAGGTCCCAGATTCATATGTGGTGGTCTTAGCATCCAGGTAGCATTTACTCTGTCTGTCCTGGGTGGATTTTCAGTCTGCAGTCACTATTGTTACATCCACTAGCCACGGGCGGTTTGGATTCTAGGCATTCTCCCCTGGATTTTCATTACCTTTCCCAGCAAGGATATGTTCTGTAGGCTGCAGGAATAGCTCAGGGACAATCCATTTGTCTTGGAAGCAAGACAACGCAGAGCAAAGCATGTTAGAATCAGGGTCCTGCGTTTAATGACTGGTCTGTGGTATAAAGCATGTTAAAAAAGATTAATTCATTTATCTTCTCTTCACTCTAGGTTTAGAGTTAGCCAGTATCTGAGTCAGGAGCACCAACATTGCAACAAAGGGTCCTTCTATGTTCACCAGAGGCTGGACTACCTTTCGTAGCTCTGTCTGATGTCTCATCTTCACCTTTTGCTGATGTTCCCTTTCTTCCACCTTCCTTTTAATTGTTTACCCCCTCAGTTCCAAGCTGCGCCTCACTCCTCTGGGGTTCTGTGCCTTCTGGGTCTCTCTTCCAGCTCCAGCCTTCAATGTTTACATGTGACATCCACTGCCTTCTTATTCTTTCCAGCCTTCAAATCTAACAACCCACTAATACTCCTATTGTTTCCTTCCCACTCCTCCTCTTTGACATTTGCCCTCCGGCTCAAACTCTGTCCTTTTCTTCACTCGCTCTCTCCATCTACAGTAACATGATGCACCTTCTATTAACCTCCTTTTAATCTCCCTCACCTTGGGTCAGTCCCATCCACTTTTATATCCAAGATCATGATGGGATTGGGACACCAGAGACGCCTGAGCCCTGATGGCAAAGGAAGCTCTAGCTTGCTTGATGGGCACTGGGAACCCCAAAACCATGAGTACCAAGTGGTGTTCGGATTATTCATTACAGGCCTGCAACTGTACTTGCCAAGACAAATAGGGGAGCCGCCATCTTGTAATTACCCCAACCTCTCATAGCAGCCTCCCGATTCTTCCATGGTTTCCCTGGGACTTTGGGCATAGTGTCCTGAAAAGCTTAACACTTACAGGAGACTCCGCTGGCTACATGGGGTAAATGGAAAATCCTCCTCTTCCTCTAGAAGATTCAACCACTTCCAAATCTTGAGTGGAAAGCAATGGAAAGGTATTGTTGTGCATAGATGCAAGAGAATGAGTAGCATACAGCCAGTATAAAGGTAGAGTAGGTCAGCACTGAAGACACAGGTGTTAAAACGTGTTTGTATGTGAGCTCATGGAGCATTCCTTTATTATGACACCCCCTGGAGATGGTATGTTTTGAATGGGCGCTGGGCTGTTTTATTCCTATGCTCCCGTTTTCTCCAACTTATTTTTTGACACCCTTCTATGTCTAGACTTTCTGCATTTTGATGGTTGCTTGCCATCATCACTGCAGTGGTCGGCACTTAATTCTGTAGTGTGTTCTCCCTTGGCACCATGTTTAGGGAGCCTCTTTGTCCGTTCCGTTTAGTGGCAGGATTTACTGAGCATGTATCAATACGGCCCTGTTCAGATAGAATCAAAACATACCCGCCATCATGATTAAATGTCAAACAAAGGCTTTGGGACCATGCTTAGGTACCTATATTGCGCCAATGCCGACTGATGCTCCACTGGTGGAAGATTTAGATGCTTTTGCCCGAGCACTAAATTCATGGGAGCCTTTGGGAAGTTTAGGGGGCTCATTTGCGACTGCGTCCTATAGAGATAGGGGCTGACTAAGTATCAGTTCCACTTTCTTTGGCCTCTTCCCATCCTACAAACTTCCATTATGTCCACTAAGGGCTGGGATTTAATGCCCTCTTTTGCAGTTGCATTCACGGTCTACACCGAGTATTTATTTATTTATTCAAATTTGTTAAGCGCACATCAGCCCGAGAGCATCGTGGCGCTGGTTACAGTGGTTACTCATAGCTTAGTTCGTTACATATGATGCTGAACAATTAAGCTTGCAAGTTATAAGTGTCTTGGACCTACATTTTATACATGCCAGACCATCAGCTGCAGAGTAGAACACAGGGGCAGTAGAGGCAGCAAATCTTGTGATTAGAGTGATGAATGGCAGGAATTTGTCCCTTCTCCCCAAGGGGGATTCCCCCTCCTATGAGGCTATGGAGGTGAGCCCGCTCCACAATACCCTCTCAAGGAGTAGAAGCAAGTGGGACCTCGCCGGGAGAGACTACCCTTTGGGGACAAGGACTCCCGTTCAGATGAAACAACAATCTCAATAATACCGCTGGTACATTTACTATGGAAACATGTATGAAGAAAAAGCCAGTAGGTGCTACTGTCACCCAGAGACTGTAAATATCTCTTTAAACGAAATATCCCATTCAACTGGGACAAGGAAGATGGTATTAGGAGGAAGAGAGACGCCATGCGAAAGGTAAAGAGGAAGACCTGGACATACTCCGGCCAAGTCTCAAGCATACACCACATATGACGAAGGATGAGACTGGTGAGGAGAATAGTCTGCGAGTTACAAACAGCCCTGCTGCCAGCCGCAGAGAGGGTTGGACGCGCAGTGTCCTGCGACCAGAAAGGAACACAAAGCCAAAACAAACATGCAGCGTCTTACCTGGAGGAGAGCGAGAAAAATAGTTGGACGCAGAGCGTCCTGGAGTTCCAAGAGCGAGAGAGGCACAGAAGGTGGTGGCGTGATGACGAAAGGCTTGTGGTGTACCAGGAGTCCCCCAAACCCTGATACCACTTTGCAGACAGATGCAAAGAACCTAATGGTACGGGAAGTACCAAACGACCATCCTCGACAACATCATAAATGAAGAAGCATTACAGGAGCAAGAAAGAACACGCTGACAGTACTGAGAACCGACCTGAGCAGCTAGAAACCCCAGCGACATTATCCATAGGAGCCCCAGGTAACAGGGAGAACAGGATACCAGGGAGGGGAATGGAGAATAGTTATGGGGCCAATCATACGCATCTCAGTCCAAGTAAAGACACTGTGATGCGTAAGCCCAGGAGTGAATGAGAATCATAATGGCACCAATCTTACTCGCCTCGGTCAAGATAAAGAAATCCAAATAGTGACATCTCAAGAAGTGAATGAGAATCAATACTGGAATACTCAAGTCTTGTATCCGTATAGGACAAGAAAGTAAAATAGAAGGACAGGTATCGAAATGTTGGATAACTTTACCACGGGAAGAGAGTAGAACAAATCTCTGTAGAGAGAATCAAAAGGAGAGTAATAGAACCCTAAAGGTAAACCATCAAGGAAAGTCGAAGCCAGGCAAAGATTTAAAAGAATTGTATGAACCGATCAAAGCAGTCACCAGAGACTATCTGAAAACAAACTATTGAAATAGGAGTTTGCAAGAAGCAAATAGACTACAGGAGAAGGGAGTGCTTCTCCTATGTTTAATTTTTATTATGGTGGTAGGGTCAGTTACGCTTAGTGTGGACAGTGGTCAGATTCTGCTAAGATGTTCACCGACGAGCACCGTAGCTAGTTTATTTTAGGAAGGGACGCCCAATAGTATACCGAATGTTGGGCCATTTTCCTTTTCTTTAATAAAGCTCATAGTGAAATTACTTATCAGTCATATCATTACTTCATTACATTTGTCGTGCCATCCCCAGGTTTAAAGCCCAGATTACATCCTAGCTATGTTTTGATTACTAAATGTAATATGCACAGTTACCAAAGATGCACTTTCCCTTTTGCGTAGTTTCTCTTTCAGATCACCTACCACTCAGCTCAAGACATTGCAGAGTAGTACTCTAAGACAATATATTCAGTAATTGATAAGATTACCCCATTAAGAGATCGCAAGATTTGTATTATCGCTAACAAACAAACCTGGTTGACCCCAGAGTTAAGCAAACTGAGATCGGAGAAAAACAAACTACAGAAAAATTGGCTTAAAACTTTATTAGATTATGACAAGGAAAGTTATTAATCAATTTCTAAACAATATAAGAGCTCACTTATCAGGGCCAAGAGGGAGCACTATGAGTCTTGTATCATCTCTGCTATTTGAGATGTATCACGTGGAATCATCACTTATCCCCAGCCTAAGATCTCCTTCCTTGTGGCGAAGGGATGGCAGTCACTACCCGATCCTGTTAAACACAATATGGAGGGTTTGGATTGCTTGTCAGTGATTGAAACTGGGCTATGCCCAAGCAAGGTTTATTAACAAGAGAAGAGGGCATATCACTGGTATAGCTAAAAAGAGGCATAGATATAGTGATTTGGTGTTCTGAAATTGTCTCCGCCGTAAGAGGAGCAGAAGCAATTGGTTACCATGTCAGTGTCTTGGGCGTGTTTGTACCTCAGCATGTTATGTTTGAGAGGTTATACAGCAATTGATGTTGAGAAAGAGGAAAAAGGGGGGACAGAGAAGGCTCCATCTGGCCCTGTCTCTCTGATCCACTATCCCTGGGATCGTTTATCTAGAAGTGGATAGAATAAGGAGGTTTAGAAAAATACTTCAATTTGTAATTTCACAATAGAGTATATGTTATTTTACATTAAGACTACAGACACTTGCTACTTGATCTCTTATTGGTCTCTTGTTCCTTTAGTGGTGTTCAGGGTGTTGACAGGTGTGGCCCGAATCAGGGCTAGCGGGTGTTATGTAACCAAGGGCTAAAGGCAGAAGAACTAAAAGCAAGGCAGATCACCACCAGTATTTAGGCAATGGCTACTTTATTGGCCAATATTGGGATCTAGTGTGCCGTAGTTAAAAGGAAAATCCTTCAGTGGAGTGATTAAAAGAATTGTTATGAAGACTCAGCAACTAAGGGTGGATCCATTGATTCAGGGATCTCCCTGCTGCTGAAAACCGAGGAATGCAGCGGGGAAACTGTCCACTGTCTGCCCGTGTTTTCTCAACCGGTTTCAGTGGGCCGATTTATTTGTGCCACCTTCTTCAGGACTGTCTTCTTAGTAGGTTGCGATTGTCATCTGCATACATTGAACACCCATATTACTTAAGCTCTAGAAATATTTCCAAAATTTAATTACATGGAAGGATCTTACCTCAGTACTGGATAGATGGAGACATTTAGATGACCCTGTTGAAATCACAGGGAACAGTATCACTATTAATGCAACTAACGCCTAATACCACTACAAAGTTGTTGCAATGTTGTGGAGCATACACACACACATGAAGTTAAGTACTCACATGGCAGATCTGTGACTCAAGTGTAGGTTGACGTGTTGGTGAACTACAGGAAGTATATTTGCACCTGAATCACTTGTAAAGGGTTAAAGAAAAGTGTGTCTCAGATTGTGGGGTCCACCTTTTCAGAGGTTTTGTATGACTTGGAGTATTAAGGCATCTAATTCACAATTTAAGGTAAGTGATTCATGCTGGGGTGGGGCGGACACTAGGACAAAATCGAATAAGAGGCATTGGTGCCTTGCCGGTATGCCCCACATTGACATAGCTGTCACAATCCAATGTCCCTTACTTTAAATGTGCATCAAACACAAAGTTTCTTATAGAACAGGCACACATGGCGTTGGGGCCATTGCTCATATCCTATACTAAAACCGTGTAAACTTTGGGGTTATCACAGCAGGTCTATCAGTAATCTCCATGTCTGTTGAATATGAATCAAAGGTGGGCACATGGTCAGTGCTATCTGGCAGGGGGACAGAGCTTACCTGTGAGCAGAAGAACAAACGTCTGGGACGCAACCATCTACACGATCGAATCGGCGTGTAAAACGATGACACAAACCCATGTGCATATTAAGGATTCTCATTTGTCATTGCTCAGGGAGAACAATCCATGCGGTCCGCCCTCTTGAAGTGGCCACGTCTGCAAATGCTGAGTAGTAGACTGCAGCAAAGTTAGCAGTTACGCATTGTCAGTCCTGTCCGTATTGTGTAGGAATAAGTGACTAGTCTCATGGGCAATTAACGACTCTAGATTTTCTTCACCTCTATAGTGGTCCCTCCTCCCATCTGTGCCCTTTATGGATTAGGGCTCCTAACCGGTGGAATCTAAGTGGCTACACTGCTGATGTTGGTTTGTGAATGGGTACCAGTACTCAGGGTACATGTATGGCACGCCGTACCCTTGCAGGGGTCTCCAACCACAGGGTTGGAGTGTGATACGCATATGTGGGGGGGTCGAAGATCAAAGAGGTGTCCCTTAATTTGAACATTACATGTTTTTATGCAAAGGCGAGTAAGTCTTCGCGAGTTTTAACCACCCATGACTGCACATAGTGCTAGTACACATATCTATAGCCACAAGGCAGGTATTAGTAGGCTATATTAGAGTATAGCACATAGATTGGATTACAGTGAGGCGATACATGTTACAATTAGCTTGCTGATTGCATGAAATGTATATGATGTCTCAGATATCAAGACTCAGCAGTGAGCTAAAATGAGCAGTCAAATCGCAATTTATGGTTGGTACTGGGGTTGGGCATGCAGTGTGTCAGCCCAGGGTCGTAAGGCTTTGCCAATTGTTTCTTTCATTAAGGCCTTGACGCTCAGTTCTCAGTCTAAGAATCCACCTTTGTTCTCTTTTCAGCAACAAGGCATGTATGTTTCCTCCTCTAGGTAGAATATATACTTTCTCGATAATGGACCATATTAAGTCATTCTCCTTATGTCTTTTTTGGGAAAAGCAATCAACCAATGGAGAATTAAGTCTCCTGGTCCGTATACAAGATTGATGTCCGTGTATGCGTTTCTTAATGGGTCTAGCCACCATCCCAATGTATCTAAGGTTACAAGGGCAAGTGATGGTGTAGATCACGTTACTTGCGTTGCAGTTTGTAAACGCAATTTGCCTCCATGGTGTATGGAGACCAAGGTCTAGTGTGGTGGACCTGTTGGTGAGTGGGCACATTGAGTATGTACCGCAAGGTGCATGCCCAACCAGGCACATCATACGCCATGGTGTTGGTTGAACCTGTGGTCCTGATCCAGAGTAGTAGGAGCTCACCAGGGAGTCTCTAATATTTTTTCTATGTTTCATTGCGAAGCGTGGTGGTGTCAATGTAGTGTTTCCAACATTAAGAATAGGCCACAATTGGGGGGCGCCAGAGAGCCCAGCCAAGATGGCCACAGGTCTGTGAACTCTCGAGAGGCCCCAGAGATCCGGACAATATTCGGGCAGCATCTGACTTGCCGCAACCCAACCTAACATCTGGTGTGCTGCATAAGCGAGAGGCAGACACCCATGAAAAATTTGGGAGAAGATCGTGCCACGACACCCAAAAACGGAGTGGGCAAGCTGCAGTGCTTTCTGACTCCGACCTGGCCTGTCTAGGCGGTACAGGAGCACCGCTGCGTAAGGGGAGGAGCTGAGGGACATAGCCTGTGGCATCAGCTGGACGTAGAATGGGGGACACATCCCCCCCTGATGTGGCGAAGAATCACATACCTGGTACTGCAGCAACAGAGGAGATCCAGCTGACTCGAATCAACACAGGGGACCGGGTCGAGCCCACTGCAGAGCGGTGTGAGGAGAACACCACCAGGCATCTGAGCGGTCGATCTCGGGCGAGGGGAGGTCGCTGCCCCAGAGTGACGGGCACATTTCCTGTATCCCGAAGACATCTGGAACGGCGCACTTAGAGGCCGTAGGCGACGGGGGTGCACCTGCTGGAGTGGTGCCCTGAGACGGGCGAGAGGAAGAAGGCAGACCCAGATAAGAGGTGGGACTCTTGAGAGTCGAAAGCGGACCCGGACAGCCTGCTGGGTCCCGCACCCGATTCCCCCCCCCCCCCAACCCACCTCTTCTCCCTCGACTAAAACAGACCGGGGGAGACTCCCTCCGCAGGACAATCCTTGGCTGCCGGATGGCCACAGAACAGTAAGCAGCACACATCTGTGTGACTTAACAGCTGAGCCGGGGGGGGGGAGAGAGTGAGCCACTACCCAGAGAAGAGCAGGTGAATAACCTGATTTGACCCACATAGAGGTCCATTAAACCACTGGACCACCACTGGAGGTCCTGAACTACATCCGGGCCCCTCCCCCTCAGGAAAGTCATTGCCAGGTACCCAGTACAAAGCACGCCTACCACACACTTGCACGCTCCAATCCTCCCTTTAGACATTAAGGACGTTTTCTACACACAGGCATATGCTCTGAGGGGCTGCATCCTCCCCAACTCCGGGTGGTAAGAATTGAGCGCGGTCATATATACCTCGGGTGGCGCACCGGGGGACAACCCTTGGCTGGTGGACGGGAACAGAACAGTGAGCTGCACATGCCTGCGCGACTAAACAGCTGATTCGAGGGGATAGAGAGAGAGAGCGAGCCAGTACCCAGACAGGAGTAGGTAAACTTTCGGATTTTACCCACATAAAGGTCCATGAAACCACTAGACCACCATTGGGGATACTGAGCTACATCGGGCCCCTGCCCCTCAAGAAAGCCACTGCCAGATACCAGGATCAGCGCACACCTGTCATGCATTTGTGAACTCCAATTCTCCCTCTAGACATTAACACAGTTTTCCACACAAGGGCACATGCTCTGAGGGGCCGCACCCTCCTCAACTCCTGGTGGTGAGGACTGAGCGTGGCTGCATATACCCCGGGGTGGCACATCAGACATCAGGAACACAGCAAAGTAGAGGCAACAGCAAATACATCACACCATGTGAAAATCTCAAAAATCAAGCAAACATCAGTCTAAGCTGCACTTCGAGGCCCCTGGGACGGTTAAGCATCTGGCCATGGAAGACGACTCCCTGAACAGCACTAAGCACTCCACTGGGCTGGATCCAAGAGGAAAACTCAGCGACATCAAAGCAATGCTCGGCCAAGTACAGATAAGCATCCAGTCCCAAGGCAGCAAAACAGACACCCTGACTTACAAGGTAGACCAGATGCAAGAGCGTATGAACAAACACAGAGAACGTCTGTATGAAGTAGGGGGACGGGTGTCTACTGTCGAGGATGCATCTCATACCGCCACGAGAGACCTCACCCTGGTTAAGAGCATCATTAATGTGCTAAAAGATAAGCAAGAAGAACTTGAATCTTGGTTTCATAGAAATAACCTGAGGATCATAGGAGAGCCTGAATCAGCGGATGAATGGAATAAGGAGACAATGGTGGAGGATCTGCTGAAGGATACCGGAAAAGCCCACTGTATCCCGAAAGGGAGAAAGCCGATACACGGGACACCAGCAAAACCAATAATCGCTAGGCTACTAAATTACAGGACAGGGACAAGGCACTTTGGAAGGCAAGAGAGAAAGGCACCCAGTCATATGAAGGGGTGTCGATTCACTGCTTCCCAGACTCATCGGACAAGGTGCAGTCGTCCATGAAGACCTTTATTGATGTGCAAAAAAGGCTCCGAGACAGGAACATTAAATATTCAATGCTATTCCCTGCCAAGCTGAGGGTGGAACATGATGGGCGAGTGTTTTGTTTTTTCATACTCCGGAAGAGGCAAATACTTTTTTGGAACTACTGCCCAACGCACCACGCCGCTGAAGGACTCATGATATTGGCGCAGTCCCCCAATAGCGCAAGAATTGCTTGACATCGAAGCTATAAGATAAAATGCTTGCTTGGGTGGGGGCAGTCTGAGTTGCACACGTCAGATTGGGGCTGCAAGAGTGACTGGACCCTAGTATCCCCTCATGCAGCAGAAGGGGTGGGGGGACCTGGCTGGTTGGGGTTGCTGGTGGGAGGTGGAGGGGAGGCACAGGGGACTGGAGAGGCTGGCAGGTTGCGGTGGCTAGCGGGGATGGACGGGGGTGTTGAGGGATTTAATGTTGAAGACACACAGGAAAGTCAAGAACCCTTTCCACTAGCAGAGTTTGGAAGCGTCATAATGCCAAAACCAAAACTAAGGAAGCAATACGCAACCGCAAAGATGACATGGGTCCAAATGGTGGGGTTAGTTAGGAGCATTACATGGAATGTTCGGGGCCTGAATTGCCCATCTAAATGTTGTAGGGTGTTGTTGTACATACAGAGACACCATGTGGAAGTGGCCTTCCTACAGGAGACGCATCTAGTACTGAGAGGGGAATTGAAATTTCGGCAAAGCTGGGGGTGCCACCGCTGCTACACATCCTACTCCTCGTATTCAAGAGAAGTGAATATCCCCATACACAGCTCTGTCGGATTCCGCTTAAGCAATATGGCCAAGGACCATGAGGGGAGAGGCCTGATAGTACAAGGAATCATACAGGGTCGTTATACACATTGATTGACTATTATGGTCCCAATCAAGATTCGGTGGAGATCCTAGAATGGATTGGTCGTCAATTGAGCAACCTGGGGTAGGGAGATAATCTGGGCTGGGGACTTCAACGCAGTCATGAAGCCCGACCGGGACCATTCCAGGGCGGTTCACCGCTCGCCACCAAAAGTGGCACGCACATTACAGGACATGTGCTGGACCTCGGAGGTCCAAAATGTCTGGAGAGCCCGACACCACAAAACATTAGAATACACATTTCACTCCTCTGTCCATAATTCGGCATCCTGCTTGGATTACTTCCTGGTCTCTCACTCTATGATGGGGAGGGTACCCGAGGTTTCGATTCTCGCGCGCACCCTTTCGAATCACACCTGGTACAGCTGACCACTGAACTAGCGGGTCGGGGGAGGACCCCTTGGATGGGTTGACAGATCGGGTGTTCGGAGAGGGGTTGACGAAGGCTATAGATGCTTTTTCCGAATTAAATTTAGGATCTGTGGAGTCACATGCAACCCTGTGGTTAAGTTTCAAATGCGTAATTAGAGGAGAATGTATCTCCAAAGAGGCTGGGGTGATTGATGAAATCTGTAGTGAACTCAAGACACAGAAAATCACATATGTAGTATACAGTCAGAGATACCAACAATATTAGAACAAGCAGAGATCAAGGAACAGCTGCAGGCGTTTAATAAACCGGCGCATAGAGAATTGAGGTTTCTCCAGGGGAAGGCAGCGGTACATCAATATGGAGAGGAACAACGGCAAGGGAGACTATTGGCAAGAGCTGCAAAACCTGAGGGCACCAGTAAGTGGGTTCTATCCATTAAAGATGCACAAGGGGTGGAGAGATTTGCTGATACAGAGATAGTTCAGGAGTTTTACAAATTCTATGGTCCGCTATATTCGTCTCAAATACAGGACTCCCAACAAGAGGTGAATGATTATCTGGACCAGGTGGCTTTATATTGGTAAACAGACGGGGAAAGGGAGTGGGTGGGTCGCCCTGGGTCATTGGAGGAGATCGTGGCGGCTATTAGGTCTCTCCCAACAGGGAAAGTCCCAGGGCCAGACTAATACACAGCTGAGTTCTATAAATACTATACTGCAAAACTGGCCCCACATCTATTGCTAATGTACCAGCAGAGTCTGAAGGATGGTCGCCTGCCAGACTCCCTGAGGGAGGCGGTGGTTGAGATGTTGCTTAAACCAGACATAAAAGCGGATGATTGCTCCTCTATCGGCCTATCTCCCGCTTTAATCTGGATAACAAAATCCTGGCCAAACTACTGGCATCCAGACTGACAACACTGATGCAGAGGGCAGTGAAGGCATACCAATCTGGGTTTATTCCGGGATGATCCACTTTGTATGGTTTGCGCAGGATGTTCAGGCTGTTATCAGCGGTACCACAAAACATCCCAGGTGTGGCCGCACAGTTAGACGCTACGAAAGTCTTTGATTCAATTGAATGGCCCTTTCTGTTCACAATATTACAAAGGATGGGGTTGGGGAACAGTTTATTTCGCTAATCTTGTTATTGTATACATTGCCTGTGGCCAAGATCAGGGCGAATAACCAATACACTCCGACCATAGCGCTTGGAAGAGACACCCGGCAGTGATGCCCCGTGTCGCCACTGATATTCACATTGGCGATAGTACCATTTACAGAACTAATCAGGGAGTGCCATTTGCACAGGGGGTTCAACTTTGCAAACACAGAGTGGTCATCTCCCTATATGCGGACGACATGGTACTCTCTCACTGCCCTAAGCAAAATCCTGATCTATGCGCAACTTGTTGACGTTCAGGGACTTCTCAGGGCTCTGTATCAACACCACCAAATCGGTCCACTTTCTGCTAACGGACAGTGCTGAGCGTTATGTAGATAGATGGGGGTTTCAATGGCATGAGGTATATACCCAGTACCTGGGGATAAATATCGCCCGAGTCCAGACTATCCAATATGAGCACAATTATCAGAGAGTAATGGACCAGTGGAAAAATTGACCCCTTAATCTCTACGGAAGAATCTCCCATGTCCAAATGGTGCTGCTAACGCGGTTTCTATAACGGTTTCTCAATGTCCCACTGTCACTTCCCGGATGAATACTTCCGGCACTTGAGATCCATGATACTGGGATTTATCTGGTCGGGGAAACAGGCCAGAATATCGTGAGACAAATTGGTTATGCCTCTGAGTGAGGGTGGATTAGCGCCGGCAGATTTTGAAACCTATCATGATACGGCTAAAGCAGTGTTCGTCCTTTACTGGTTTGTGGGCCAGGCTGACAGAAGGCATGTAGAGGTGGATAGAGCATTGGTGGAACCATTCCTCTTGCACTCAATTAATCTGACAGCACCCAGCAGATCCTCCAAGGCAAAAGATATGGTGGAACTGCCCTGCAGGGCGCGGTTTAGAATCGAGCGCAAACACAAAGAAGAGGGCATTTACTCCCCCGGATATGCCTGTCATTTATATTCCTGGAATACCACTAACCACTGTATTCCCAGTGATTTCCAACAGGGTCCGTCTGAATGCCTCCACCTATCCAGTACCGAGGTGAGATATTTCCATGTAATTAGATTTTGGATACATTTCTAGAGCTTAAGTAATATGGGCACTCAATGTATGCAGATGACAATCGCAACCTACTAAGAAGACAGCCCTGAAGAAGGTGGCCCAAATAAATCAGCCCGCTGAAACCGGCTTACAAAACATGGAGCGACAGTGGACAGTTTCCGCTGAATTTCTTGTTTTTCAGCGCCAGGGAGATCCCTGCATCAACTGATCCACCCTTAGTTGCTGAGTCTTCACAACAATTTCTTTTAATCACTCCACTGAGAGGAATTTTCTTTTAAACACGGCACATTCGATCCCAATATTGGCCAATAAAGTAGCCATTGCCAAAATACTGGTGGTGATCTGCCTTGCTTTTAGTTCGTCTGCCTTTAGCCCTTGGTTACTTAACACTCATTAACCCCAATTTGGGCCACACCTGTCAACACCTTGTACACCACTAAAGTAACAAGAGACCAATAAGTGATCAAGTAGCTAGTGTCTGCAGTCTTAATGTAAAACAACATATAGACTATTGTGAAATTACAAATTGGAGTATTTTTCTAAACCTCCTTATTCTATCCGCTTTTAAATAAGCAGCCACAAGCGCTGCCCAGGGATAGTGGATCAGAGAGGCAGGGCCAGATAGAACCTCCTTTGTCCCCCCTTTTTCCTTTCCTCTCTAACTCAACACCAATTGCTGTATAACCTCTCAAAGATAACAAGCTGAGGTACAAACCCTCCCAAGACACTGACAGCCAGTAACCAGTTGCTTCTGCTCCTCTTATGGTGGAGACAATGTCAGAACGCCAAATCACTGAGAAACATTATATATGCCTCTTCTTTTAGCTACATGGCTGATATCCCCCCATTTTCTTTTCATACTACCTGATCCTGACCATGGTGGTGCTATGAAGAGGGAGAATCTCATGGGAGGAGATGGCTGTCGGGGGTGATGTGGTGACCCCATTAGGAGAGATGCAGTATCTTCCCTTCAACATGAAGAAGACCCTACAATTAATAAATTCCTGATGGCATGTGTGAGAAACCAGAAGGTGCCTCACCCACTATCCCAGGGGATCTGTCATCCAGGTGGCCAGGACACGGCCATCGCTTTTGGATCCAATTCCTGGGGGTGGACCAGTGTGGGAGGATCACCTGGGTGAGGGGTCTTCAGGGAGTGGGGTACCGGATGGTGAGAGGTGGTATCCCCTTCCCTATAACTCCTTTACCCCCACCCTACCAAATAAGATATTTAGGAACTCTACCCCCCCGCCCTTTTACAACACAAACACTTTCACACGAACAGCCCACTATGGGAGAAAACAGACTAACACCTGAGCAATATATATATATATATATATATATATATATATATATATATATATATATATATAACGTGTCCCATACAGAGGTCAGGCGAGGTCAGACACACCTGACTTCCATTAAGCATCTCCACACAGATAAAAGGTGGAGCATGAGAGCATACTCTGGGCGAGCCAAAGCACACAAGGAAACAGAAGTTTCAAAATGGCTGCTGATTGAGAGAAGAAAGAAGGAAAAACAGAAAGGTATCGAAAGGAGGGAAGTTCCCTTGACCTTTTCGACAAGAAACCGTTACTTTCCTGAAACCTTGAGAATAGAAAGCGTAAGACAAGGAAACCAGACTGAAGAATCTTGCATTGTGTGTCAGATACCCGGGGCACTGCCGCATCAGTAATCAAGGTTGGGAGAAGCAATATACGCTGGAGTACCGTCCTTGGTTGCAAGAACAAAGCAGCATCAGTGAAATCAAGGCAGCCGGTGAGATGGGGAGACCGATACAAGACCGGCCTGTGTTGAAGCCAAGGTTGCAAGCAGCTATATTGTATGGCGAGTGCTGCAACAAACATTGTTAAAATGCATGTGATAAGAGACGCAAATAAAGTTGAACTGCTGATGAGCGATTGAACTTTAAAAGCAAGATACACACTTTTGACAGAGTCGTCCAGCACCACGTGGGTGCTCAATCAAAGGTCTCTGTAAGGTATCCAGCTAAGGAGTGGCAAAAATGAAAGTGAGAAAAAAGTAATATCAAGAAGAGAAAGCGTAATTGTGAATCGAAGTGGTCCTGCAACGGGTTGAGCAAAATCCTGCACACAGTTGAAAGTCTTCGATTTGAAGAAGTAGAGAAAGTATGGAAAAGTAGATACATTTGGTCTGAGCCTGGCAGAGTGAGACAAACTGAAGGTTTTGTTTTAAAGTGGGTCTGAGCCCGACAGGGGGGGGGGGGGGGGACCAGGGGTGAACAGTATATAACCTGAGAAGTTGTATATGTGAAATCCTAAGAAGAAAGGAACTTTAATGTTCGTCGTGTTTCATCAGGCCCTCTGAAATGAGACTTTGAATGGTTGAATGGCAAAGAGACTTTGGCACAGAAGGTCCTGATTTTGAGGTTTTGATCTGCATCTTTGTGCTAGAGAAGCCAGAGAGTGTGCTAAGCTCGAGTATGCCACCTTGTCCCATGGGGGAAGGGAAGCCAAAGGCTTGAATAGCCTGACATATAATTTCTTGACAACTTTTCTTTTGCATAACTTTGTTTCCCGCACTATTTGTATTTAGAAGTAAAGATTGGCAATAGGTTTATTAATATAGGCCCTTTAATTGATAGACTCGACTAGGACAAACAATGACTTCTGCAATTGTTTGATCTTGAGCTGCATTTCTGCCATTTGTATCTCTTTTTCCAGTTCGATTCAAACTACCTCTCTTCCTTTAACATAAGAGGCAGCTTGTGAGATAAACTCCCCCTCATCACTGCTTTCCCAGCATCCAATACCATCCGCCAATCTACTTCACCAGTATCATTCTCAGTGAAGTAAGCAGTTATCCTTTTTCCATGTCAGCTCTAAGAGCGATATCCTTTAGGAGTAGTTTGTGAAGTCTCCATTGTTTCATGCCCACTTTACCATCTGCCTGTACTTCAATTTGTGCAATCACTGGGGCACTGTCCGTGAGATATTTTATTACGATGTTTATGGATATTACTTGGGAGATCAATGTATCTGAAACTAAAACCATATCTATCCTCGAGTAGCCTTTGTGCGCTGCTGAATAATGAGTGTACTCCCTTTCAGTATCATGAAAGAATCTCCAGGTTTATATTAGGTTCAGATCCCGAAAAAATGTCCCTAGGGCTTATCTGTTTCTGTGGTCGTTGTTAGTAGGGGGTAAAGTCGTGTCCAAATTAGGTTTCATAACGCAATTGAAATCCCCTCCGATTATTACCTAGCCCTCACACCAACTGCCTATTTTCTGCAGCGCTGCGTTCAGGAAGAGGTCCTTCTTGTCATTTGGGCCATACAATGCTATCAGGGTAAATGTCTGTGTTCCCAACATGCCCTTCGGGACCAAATATCTCCCCTCTGGGTCTTTATGACAAAATCGTTTCTTAAATGTCAGTGAAGCTCCCAGCAGGATTGCCACCTCCTGGTTTTGGTCCCACTTGTTGCAAAAAAAACTGATTGGGCACGCCTGGTGTTGCATCCTTTTCTCGTCTATAGGTAATAAGTGGGTCTCTTGTAGGAATAACACTGATGCTTGTAGGTCACTTAGCCACTTAAGTATGGAGCAGTGTTTCATTGGTGAGTTTAGGTCCCTGGGTGTTTAGTATTACAATATTCATGTCAACCATATCTAATTATGTGTCTGTCTCTATCTTGTGTTTGCCCATTACCGTTCCCTTCATTTCGTAGTGTTTTGAGCCATGGCGTTTCCCCTTACTCCCCCTAGATAATTTAACTTAATCCACCCCCCCACCCCAACATCCCCAACTCTTTCTTCCCATGCACTTCCAAACTTTGGAATACATGGTTATGAGTATAAACCAACAGGATTCCTATCCGACCCCTCCCCACACCCCTTCCCCCCTCCATTCTTCCCATAGTATACCCCACATTTCTTTCTCCCTCTCCTCTGGAAAAATTCAATATATTTCTGCTCCTCCCGCCGAAAAATGAGTGTTCCATCTTATGCATGTGTATTCACAAGCCCGCTTTTGACGCTCTTTCAGCTGTCATCCTTGTGCCTTCGACCCCTTCCCCTCCCTTTTGTGTAAGGGCACCCCTGTCACCACCCTTGTTTCTTGTTTGCACGTCCTGTACTTTGATCTGGGTCTTTCTCTGGAGTAGAGTCATTCAGGCGCGATGCGTCATCCTTACACATCAGGTCCATCATCTCCTCCTCCTCCTCCTCCTCCTCCTCCTCTGCTATATGCCATGCCCTGTCCTGGTATTCGAATCGTAGTCCGCAGGGAAAGGACCATCTATATCAGATACCTTTCTCTTGTAGCCAACTTATTACCACACAGAGCCTCTTTCGTCTCTGCAGTGTAGCTTGCGCCATGTCCTGATAGAATGCGATACGTGAGGCCTGGAATCGAATCGAGTCTGTTCCCCTCACTGCTCTCATTATTTGCTCTTTCACTCGGAAGAAGGGCACTCTCGTAATCACATCCAGATTCAGATTGTTCTTTTATTGATAGGTAATGTATATCCTATGCGTTCTGTCCGACATTATTGATTAGCCCTCTGTGTCGCCCAAAACCTGTGCATCTAAGTCTGATGTTATTTCTTCGTGATCTATTTTCACTATCCTCCTGTCTGGTCTCTACCCAATCCATTTGATGTTCCATTTCATCCATTCATTTAGCTAGCTCTCCTTGCTTACATTCTTGTTCGCATAACGTCATCTCTGTTTCTTCCACTTTGTGTTCAATTGCTGACACTTGCTTATTCAATTCTGTAATGGATTTTGTGAGGTTGCTGGCAGTGTCCTTAGTTTCTTTCTTTATTTCTGCCAGAATGTCCTGCAGGTCAGAGCGTCTTGGGGGAGGGTTTTCGATTTCTGCTATCCTGTCGGAGCCTACCGGCGAGTGTATGTGTGCTGCGGTCTGCACTTCTTTCTTTACAGTACCTTGGCTCTGCATCATAGCTTTAATATCCCCTGAGAGAAGGCCTTTCCATTTGCCTGCATTCTTCGCCATACTATCCAACTGTTCTTGCCTCCTCGCCTGTCCTTTTTCTGCAGCTGTTTCGGTTCTACTTCTCTCACTTCACCCAGTCCTTTGTGCTGCTGCTCCAGGCTGCTCCACTACCTCTCCTTTTCACTTTCACTCCCGGATGAGGTTCTAGTGGGGGGTTCTTCCGATTACTCCAATCCCTGGCAGTTCTCGGTCTATGGCTTGCCTTCGCTTTCTGCTTCTATGATAGTTTTAGGAGGTATTTAATCTTCACCCAACCTGTGTGTTGAGTATTTCCAGTTAAAGGTTCTCTGGGAGTGCATCCCAAACATTCCCAAGGCTGTGGTTACCAGCGTGAGGGATGTGCGCCTGCTTTCTTCTTTAATGTACCTCAGCTTGTTTAGGTGATATTTCAAATTACCTCCCCCTCGCTGTTTTGATTCTCCACGAGCTGCGGCTCTTACTTCTGCCCTGGAATCATGAGCCACGTGGTTCCAGCACACTACATGCTGCTTATTTTGTTATGGCTCCAGTATGAAGCTGCTCGTTCTCTCCGCTTGTTGTGCAGTGTGCGTTAAGATCACTTGATCATTTATTTTGTACTCGCTGTTGCGCCCTCCATATGACCCGTCTGCTTTTTCTGCTCGCCGGATCCTTACATGCTTTGTGTGCACCGGTTAAGCGTGCCAGTCTCTCCTTTTGTAGCCTCCCGTGGCGGCAGATCAGGCCCATCAGGCACTACTCGCTTGCAGCCTCACTCCTTGTGCCCCCGCTCGATTGCTCACGGTGTAGGGAGGCTTACCGGGCCTGTGAGGGCTGCTGCTGCTGTGTTCGTTCTTCCCGGGGGTTATATGCGCAGTGCATTGTTCCGAGCTCATCTAGCTGTCCGCCCACCAGCTTGGCTGAACAGGTTCTGAGTTTCTTTCTTTCATTTCTTCGTCGGGTTGATGATTTATGATTCCTCCTACGCAGGGACCATTCTCCAACTGTTCCAGTTCACATAAAGTCGCCCCAAATGTATAATGGCTACTTATGAAGGGGGTAAAGGGCCTCAGAAAGGACGGGGGTGCCGGAGCTCACAGAGAGAGCATGTTCCTCGGCTAGCCATGCCCCCAAGGAGAATATTTTAATAAGAAAGAATTAAGGCGGAGGAAATGACGTCCTACTGGATGGATGCCCCGTTTAACCATATGTTTAGGAAGTTGCTGAAATACGGCCATAAAATATCAAAGTACTATTTCGAGTGGGTACACAACACAGTGGGTAAGTATTAGAAACAGTGGCTTTGAGAGGGGACATTCTATAAAGATATTATAGAAAGCATCATACTTAGCAGCTACATATAAAAGAGCCAAACTTAAAAAGAGACAGGACATTCTCGGGCTTTGGAAATTATACAACGAGACAGAGAAAGAAACGGGGAAGGGGAAGAGAAAGCAGGGAAGTGCACCACCACCCTATACGATATACCTGTTATTAAAACCAGCTGCAGAGGTATTCAAATCCTTAACGAGAATGTACAGACAAGGAAGGAACAAATAAAAAGCGGGGCAGTACAAGCGTTATATCAGACGAAAAAGGATAAAACCTTTTGTCATAAACCTAAACATTAGGTTTACGACATAGTTTAGGTGGCTCTGCAGCCTGCCCCCTATTTGCATTCCCTGATATCTTCATTTCCCCTGGAGTTTTATAAACCTGCACTCCTTGAGTCAACTCCTTGTTGTTTAGGACACTTACTTTATTTGGCAATACTCCAGTCGCGTCTTGACTACCACTAGCTCCCTTGCTTAACTCAGGAAGATTTGTACAAAGGCCATAAGCAAGAGGTCCTACTGAGCTCATTGCATTGGGCCTTACCATGGTCCCAGTTTTGGCATCCCAGGGGGACCACTGGGTGTAATGCTTGTGCGAAATACGAGTTAAAACATGGCGCCGGTGCGCAGCCATTTTGGACACTCATCTCCCATCATTATAAAGCTGCCTCCCCACGGGCCTCGGAAAATAAACAAGCATTTCAGTAGCGAAAGCAGAGCAAGGTCACATAGCTACATAAATATTATTGCTGAGTGGACTTACTGTGGAGAATAGTTGGTGTATTGTCCATAGAAGGACAAATACGAGGAGGGAGTTGGAGCGTCCTGCAGGTGCATGATAAGGGGGTTCTGGGAATGAATGCAAGGAGAGGGGCGCTGGGTTTGTTTCCACCCTCTGTCCCTTCAACTTGTGATCTGCTCTTCGGCTGTGGGCAGACAACTGAGAGGGGGGGGATATGCCCCCATAAAGAAGAGGGCATTCTGTGGAAAAGTTAGTTAGAACTTGGACCCCCGGGTGATGCAGTCTCGCTGAGAGGGAAGACGCTCTACCTCAGACCCTGTTAATACGTGTGATCTCTTCGCCTTACTTTTCTGGGACTAAGCATTGTTGACGTGGCCAAGATGAAGATGTCTTCTATGTCCCTATTAACGGTGATGCCTTCTTTTTATATGTTTTTATACATTTGATTATATGTTTGCTTATGTATGCCAAGCTTATATATGTATATTGAGTGAGTAAAGGGCCTATAACGAGCCATGTTCATCGTTTATTATAATAATTATTCTAAGTGTGATTTTTGTGCCTATCTGAGTCCACTAACTTGTTTTCTCAGGGGCCGGGGAAACGTATGAACAAGTGTTCTCCTAATTTAGCCAAGCAAAAGCAAAACACTGGGTTAACTGTTTGTGCTTTCACTCTGACCATGAGGTACAAGAGCAAGTGTTTCAGCGACAAGAGGTCGGCTAGCACCAAGGTACAGCTACAACCATGGCAACTCCACCGTCCCTCTAGGCTCCCCTACCATTTAACCACAGGGATAGCATGGCTCGTGTTAATCACTTCTTTTGTATTAGGCACTGAGCTGATGGAAATTGCTGCGTGTGCAAGATCTGCATTAATTGCTGCCAAAGTGCTTGCCAGGCACCTCACAAGCTCGTTACCTATGCATGTGGGTAGTGGAGAGGGGAAGGTTGACTGGTTATGTCATCAATAGTCACAGTTGGCAATGTTGTTGCCTCCAAAACCTCCTGCCCAATTAAAGGCATGATTGTAACCTGAGCCAGGGTACGAAGGCCCTCCATCACAGGTGGAGAAGTAATGAGGGCCTCCTTTTGCTTGAGACCGGGACAGCAAGATATCTGGGCTAGCGCTGTGCCCACTAGGCCCTGGGTGCTTGGGGGGCCTTCTGTGCACAGATGTTGGGCCAAAGGATCCCATTGGGTGTGTGGGTTAGAGATGCCTGGTGCCAGTTACCATGCACCATACAGTGCCAGGAGTAATTGCGAACAAAGTAAGGTCTTTGACCACGACATCAGTGACAACAGCAGTATCTGCAGATGCCCCTCCTCCTTGGGACGAAATGACAACAACACTGGGAGGGCCCAGAAAGTGTTGAATTTTAGAGATTAACAAGTGTGCGTTCCCAAAAGTGCCAGCAGTGTCAGCAGCATCAGGTCAAATTAGGGCAGCAGAATCAACATCGCCTGGAAGGGTCAGGATGGATGTTTTGAAAAAAAGAACGGAAAAAAAGAAAGAAATAAAGAGACAGTGTCCCATCCAATAATTGCCAAGATTACCCCAACAAGCAATCCGCAGTCAGACTAACAGGAATCTGATACAATAAATGTAACTGTGAATTCAGCTTCCGTCATATAAAATTATGTGCATCATTTAAATCAGGTATCGTTTTACTTAAATGTATTGAAATATGAAGATGTAAACCAGCTTAACTAAGATAAAGTCACATTTAAGGAGCAATAGGTAGTGCAGGTACACGGATTCCTGTTTATTATGGACCTAATGTAGAAATAAATACAGCATGCAATTGTTTATATTTGGAATCAGTAAATCGCCCTCAACCTCTTCATAGTCGCTGGGGAAATCAATCTGCCTCTGCACCTATCATTTGTAAGATATGAAATCTAGTGGGAGTTAGCGAAAGCTTAAGACATAAAACGTATAGCCTTTATCGAGAAAGGGTGTTTGGAGCTATTTTCAGCATTCGAACATCATTTATTTTCTGAAATGTCAAAGAATTAAGTGGCAGTGTAGAAAGCAGATGACATGTTTTAAGCACAAATGATCTGTCAACTACATGTGGTACATTTGCTTTCGATATATAAAAGATATATAAAAGGTCTTGGAACAAATATCTGACAGACAACTGTGAGCTGAATTTTTACTACAGATACATAGAATGGGGTGCTTTCAAGGTTGGGGTTAAGGCACGCAGTGTTTCCCAAAAGAAGGGCTTCAGAAGAATGTGCACATTATTGCAATTTTTTTGTGCAATGCGTCCTTCTTTCCTCACGAAACCAAAATCGGGTAAATAAACTCGGGGATATGTTGTTTTTAATCACAGAGTTTTTGTCGGTAGGATTTCCACCTCCAAGCACGCCAAAGCAAAAACATGTTAAGTCATATGAAATGTAAAGTAACATTTGAGGCGAGATAACGGAGTAATATAAAATCAGCATAAGAAAGTTTCACAGTCTATCATATATGCTTCAAACTATTAGGCAATAGTAACTGCTGCAGAGGTGCGAGAGCTACGTCTGTATAAGAGTTCTCATAAACCTGAAGTTTTGAGTCACACCACTGCGAGATGCTTTAGAAAATGTTTCCTTCACATCTGGCAGTGCTACTTGTACACTGGTGGGACGGGTTAATTAAGTTAACCGAGATTAGTGAGTCCATGTGTGCGGGGACGTTCTGCTGTATTTTGTGTTTATTTCAGGGCATGCATGCATTGAATGTTAGCCTAAAACAAACTGGACATGTTTTTTTAAACTTAACAGAAAGTTGATGGCTGGAAGGTGTTCAATTACTCTTAACCACTGCCACTGGTCTGGGAAACACCACACGCCACTGTTTTTTTCTTTGCCTGCCATGCCATTACAAAATAGGAAAAACCATATGCAAATCTGGATCGGTCCCACCACAAAAGGTGTAGTCCACCCCTAACTGCTACACCATATCCCTTCTGCACGAGAATACAAGCAGCTGAAGACATGTTCAGCGCATTACTGCGACTCTAAAATGCTGACAGTGCTTTTACTGCGCTGTCAGCATTTTAGAAAATGCCTACTCCGATTACTGCGTCCAAGTGGAGCATGGTTTGCGGTGGTGTCCACCGCTGTCCTTGGTCACAGTAACGGGAATCGGGGTTTGCAGGGGTGTCCCCCGCTTACCATTACGGTAAACGGGATTATAAAGACATAGGAAAGCAATGTCAGCTCTGCCCGACCTAAGTGGGAGTTGTTGACGCTGCAGGGGTACAGGACAGTTAGCAGCACACACAGAAGTGCACCTCAGTACAGGTAAGTGGGATAGGGGTTGGAGTATTGTAGGGCATGAGGGCAAAAGTGATCTGATTACTGTGCCGCGCCGTAATTGGCGTCGACATTCCCGTTGGTTCCATTTTTTTGAATCGGCGAGGCAGAGCCACTGACATTTCCCATTTTGAAGGTGCTGGTTAACTCCGCTAATGCTAAAGGTGCAATCTCAACAAGTTATCGGCTGGTGATCAGCTCAGCTCCCAGGGAGGCCAGGCGCCAGCCAGTAGGTCGAAGTGGGCAGAGGATATGGGATATATACACTAGAAAGGTGGCGTTTAACTCTTATTTTAAACTTCTACAATTTAAAATCCTCCACCGGAATAATATGTCACTTGCGACGCAGAAGAAATTAGACTGCTCCTGCGACGGTCGGTACCCCAGGTGTAAGTGCAAAAATGCTGGTTTTAGTCATATTCTATGGAATGCCCACTCGCGCTCTTCTGGCAAAAAGTAACTGAAATGAATGGGAGCATGATCAATTGCGAAGTCTCGCTGAATATCCTTTGTTGCTTGTTTGGATGGCTGGTGGTGGTTCCAAACGGGGGGTGTAGGGGGGCTATTATCCATCTGCATGTTGCTTGCAAAGCGTTGTATCTTAATGCAGTGGTCACGCCTGGTGGCAGAAGGACCTGGCGTGGTGTTGTGATATTGAACAGGAATACTATAGGGTGTAAGGTAGGCATGGTATCACAAGATATCACACCGACACAAAAGGTACAATTTGAAAATCTTTATTAAAGTTTCAATGGGTATGGAGAATCTCCTACTTTGCTCTATAGCTAAGATGGGAGTAGTCTCGACCATCAAATAATAAATAAAACGGACCTAGTTGAGTCTGTCAAATAAAAATGGCCTATACTAACAAAACCTAATGCCTGCCCTATATCTTGTACAAAAAGTGTGAAAAGGAGAAGATGTATACAAAGGAAACTTAGTGTTCAAATATGAAGAATAAAAGGTGGCTGAGTCAGCTCTCCTCCCCACGTCGGACAGCATGGAGTAAGGCGGTTCTTTGTAGGTAAGAGACACACACTGGCTCAGGTTCTTCACATAAAGGAGGTTCAAAACGTGGATCGGGGCCCAGCTGGCCTTCCACGTTAAAGCCTTACTTTCCAAATTCCCAAACAGAGTTCACAAAAAAGTTCACGTCAGGCTCAGACCTTTCACAGCAAAAAAAACACTTGCAGGGGTTCCCTTCCCCAACCTTAATTCACCTCCTTTAGGGGTTCCCTTCCCCCGACTTCTTTTCTACAGACCTCCGCAGGACCACTTCGACTTTCCAGCTTTCAACTCACACTCGTAGGTTATTTGCCCTAGTGCTTCCTGGTCTGGGTAGTTCACTGTATTATGCACCAAAGTTCAACATTCATCTTTTTACTCTTCCCTTTACTCAGGGTTAATTTTGATCATCTCGCTTTTACAGTTCATTCACTTTATCGCTACAAACTATTCACCTTTCACTGAGACTTTCGAGTGGGATACTTCCTTTCGCCGGACCACTCCGTTACTCTGTAACACTGACTTTACAGCTATCGTTACATCAAGGTTCATTTGCTGGTCTGCTTTTCTTCGCGTCTCATCCACACGCGTGCATCCTTCAATTGTGCGATATAATGTTGCCACTTTAATATTTCTTTAGCACACACCGTTCTCTCATGTCGCTTGCCAACTCACCGGCTTTGTGCGTTTCTTTCTTGTCTTTACTGTCTTCCAGTTTACGAGTCAAAGTTAGTACCACAGGCTTGGCCTCGCCTCCCCAACTCTGCCGTTCACCTGGGAGGGTCGCTGGCAGCCTTCTTGTTTGGTATTTGGCCTTTGCCACGTGTCTTTCGCTGACTTTTAGCAGCAACGACCTCCTGCAAGGAACTCCTGGGGTCCTCCACCCGTGGCTCTCGTCCCTTGATCCGTTGCTCTGCTCTAGCACGTTCGCCTTTGCCCTAGATGTTCTGCTCTTACTCGTGTTCCACCTTGCTCAGAGTGTGTCTCTATGTTCCGTCATTTTATCTGTATGAGGAGAGCCAATTGGTATCAGATGTAGGCACTTAGAGTCAAGTACCTGACTTTGCCTGACCTGATTAGCGGGACATGTCAGATGGGATGTGCAAGACTTACTCTCAGTTGCCCTCTTCCTCAGCCCGGTGTTTGAGTCGAAAGGAGGAGGGGAGTTGGGACACTGGAAAATGCTAATAAATAGGATGGGTCATGTGTACAGGAAAAGGGGGAATGCTGTGTCTCACCAGCAGTTGCCCCACCCACAGTCCCTGAAGACCCCTCAACCAGATGATCCTCCCGCACTGGTCCAACCCCAGCAACTGGATCCAAATGCGATGGCTGTGCCTGGCCACCTGGATGACAAGTCACTGAGGACTAATAGGTGAGACACCCTTTGGTTTCTCACAGATGCAACCCAGTAGGTCTAGGCCTGGTGATTGATGGGGTGCAGTGTGTACATTGTTGCTGTCAAGAAATCCAAATGGTAATGGTGAAGCAATTGGGGGAGTGGTGGCTGGAGGAGACCCCGCTCCGCAGGGCTACAGTGTATTGAAAAGTCAGATCTGACCACCAGCCTTTCCAACTATATATGATTGAGGAGGAATGGTGCCTTTGCAGGACCTCTATGAACAACTGTACTGAATATTGTGTATGTAACAACTTTTATTTAGATTGCTGTGTATACTGACTACTGAATTATATGTGAACCTTTCAAAAACAAAGTTTAAAGAAAAATAATTTAAATTTGCAGAAACTATTGACATGGCTAAACCAACATGCTGTTAAATATATGGGGATCAATGAAGGATAACACTCATAAAATGAGAGATTGCATGTGACCAGAAGTGTAGAGTTAAACAATGTTCATGGTTATGCCTCCATCCATGAGTGAATGTGTTGCCACAACAAAAGTGGCGCATTGGTGCTACAGAATAAAGAGAAACATACGTCGGGGCAGAACACGCATTAAAGAGGAGCATATTCTTTCTTGCATCTCCCCCTTTGCATATCTCCTCCCTAGCCCAAAGAAAATCCCTTACCCATCCAATCAACACGACCCTACCCTACCTTCCCGATGAGGGTTGCAGTCCTTTTAATGGATAGTAGGTGTCACGATTCCTGCGCCCCTCATGTTCCCAGCCCTCAAAGATGTCAGGCTGGAGCCAGGCCACGATCACCTACATAGCCCTCAAGGGCCTCTCCATTCCTCCAAAGACCCACTTGGAATCAGACTCACTCCCATAGGATAACATTGGGGATTGGACTTGCATCGATGGGGACAAGATGGATGCCCCCACATATTTCGGTTCCCAGAAGTGCATGTGCGGTTAGTCTTTTGGGTGTGGTTCAGCCCAGACACACCTGGGAACATACCTCTTCTGGCAATGTGCAGGTCCAGTCTATAGGGACGATGGACTTATGACACCAAAGATTCGTAATTGACAGAACAGCAATTGAAAACTGACGGAAAGACCATAGAAGGACAGCGAAAGTGCAGACGGCACAGGGTATCCCACAGACTAACCAGGCGACAGCAGTGTAGTTGGCAGCGCTTCTTTCCCATGCAGGCTTCTCAGAACAGGGGAATATGTGGTAAGTACTGAGCATCCCTTACACAAGAAGGCACTGCTTCGCACATCAGTGGCTTCAGGCAGGGACTTTAACGTTGATGACTTTCTCTGAGATGTAGGGGACCTTAAACAGAGCCACACATGAAATCCAAATTGGTGCAAAGGGGCAGGAGTTAGAGGATAAAGGGAGCTCACAACGAGGAAAAGAGAGGTGAATATCCTCAGTCAGTACAATCAATGCTTGAAAGGGTCCTTTTCGAGGCTGTAAACATAGCAGATTTGGAATGCCTTTGTTAGAACTGAACCTCAGTAGGGCTGTGCCGATATACATCAGACAATGGCTGTGAAATCAGAGGCCACAGAGACTGAGCAAAATCAATGCAGTCTTCAGGCCTGGACCCCCATTATAACAGCCACAAACATCCTTACTGCTTAATGGGAAGTACATAGGTGTTATTTCAGAGTTATGGCTAAATTACAAAAGTTGAAAATCATAGGAGCCCTCCTAGTCACATACTAGATCCACATCCAGCAATACGCTGATGACACACCTCATTGACTTCATCAAGGACATCCACAGGCTCAAAACGTTCCTCTCGCAATCTAGTCTTGGAAGTCCAGTGCATACTTGCACAAATTCCTACACCTCACTAACACAGAACACCCAGACATACAGACCTGGCTATCAACCATGAACCCTGAGGGCTGCACACCCAAGCTCACCACCTGGGCCAAATCCCTTTGGGTTCCACATTGACAAACACATCTCCTTCAAGACACACATAACTAAGAAAACTCAGACAGATTGGTATCAGGTCTCCCTGCTGTTGAAATTCAAGCCCTTCCTCCCTCAAACAGATCCACCTTTCACACACTGGTCCTATCCCACCTGAACGGGGCAATGCCCTCCTCAAACGTCTCAAGTCATGTTCTGTTATGCCCCTGCAGTCTGCAGATTTATCACGAGATCCAAGCCTAAAGTCTCCTCCCATGTGGCCAAGGAAAGGCAGCAACTACTGATCCTAACCCTGGGGATGGTATTAGGAGGGTGGACCACATGGGAGGAGAAGGCTGTTGAGGGAAAGTGGTGACTGAGGCTGAGGTTTGCCTTGTGCCTAGATATCTAATGGCATGTTGTCACTGTGGGGCTCCCTCTCCCAGACTTACCTAAGGTGCCAAGTATGAGGATCCTTTTTATAAGCATGAAGAGAATATACATAAAGGGTCAGGAAGTTAATATTACTACTTCTAGTAGTTAGAATTGTAAATTATGTTTAGATTGTAGATTCAAGAGAGAAACATCACTAGTTGGCTACTATGGCTTTACTCTGCAGTTTTCAGCATGGTTAATGCAGCTTATTCTTCTGGCCGACCACATCAGTTTACTAGAACCGGTCACAAGAGTTCTAGTATTATTGATTACATCTTTATTGCTAATGCTCCTTTTGTTGTAGATTTGTGTGTGTTCCAGCGACAGGAGAGTGATCCATTACCCTATTGTCAGTCTTAACAGAGTGTGACCACACTAGTAGGGGTTCAAGTGGGACACTCAAGGTTAACTCTAATTTTAATTCGATTTTGTGGAGCTCGAAAAAGATTGAGGGCGGCATCGAGGGTGACCCATGATCTTCCTAATAGCAACATCTAGGAGAGTCAGAGTATTGAGTCTCATATGTCAACTGACAATGCTTGATTGGCTATGATGAAATATGAGACCTGTGTAGAGAACATTAAATCCAGTACCTTGCCCACTGCTGGTGGACGCTCTAGAGCTGGCACTGGCCCTAGGAAGAAACACGGCCATGCTTTCGGTAAGATAATTCAAGGGAAATAAAGGGCAGTTATAGAGAACTTCGTAGATTAACTAAATTACAGATCAACCCAGAAGTTCACTCCACCCTGGTACTAAATATCTGAAATGGTTGACCCGGCATAGGTTCAATGTAGCCTTTTCCAATTGGAATAACCTAGTCCACTCATCCCTCACTAACAACACTGAGTTCTGGAAAATAATTAATCGAAACAACTCCCAAGGTACTGATGTTAATGGTGTCTCTGAGAAGGATTTGGTCATTCATATACATCAAACAATTGAGGGGGGGATGGCCTGATTGATTCTGAGAGTCAGGGGATGGATCCAACTCCTTACATTGGAATTTAGGTATGGCCCCAACCGATATTGTCAACTTAATGTCGAGTAGTAAGTCTTCCCAAACTCCTGGCAAGTATGGGCAGTTGCGCTCCATTGTGTGTTTCGGGGTATCAGTGTGATTCAGTGCATTACATCTTCCTGGAGAGGCAGTATTATTGTCCCTGTATTTAAAAAAGGCTGCCAAATTGACCCGTGAAATTACAGGCTTCTGGTGATGCTAGACGCCCTGGCCAAAATATTCACCATGGTTCATCTTGCGGAGCTGAAACAATGCATTGAGGCAAAGAACATTATTCCATTCAACCGCACAGGGTTTAGGAAGGGTTATAACACTACCATAAACGTCCTTGCTCTGGTTATAACTGTACAGCAGGCATGGTTGATTCGGGAAATCCCAGTGTATGTGACCTTTAAAGATTTTAGCGCAGCATTCGAAACTGTGGCTAGGGAATAGCTGTGGATGAAGCTGTGCAGCTGAAATATCCCTTTGGGCCTACTAAAAATGATCATGCTTCTACATGAGCAAACCAGAGTTAAAGTCTGCTTGGATCAACATGATGCAACGTCGAGATGGATCACTACTAAGAAGGTGCTCAAGAAAGGTTGCATTCTTACACCCACGTTGCTCAACTTGTACCGATCTGACTTGGGTGGAGCTATACTAACATCATCCTCCTAAATTGGGTGCAATCCCCCTGCAGTGGCTGGCCCATGCAGATGACTTGTCCTTGCTAGATCTTACGCCTAGGGGCCTGCAGGTGGCATTGAGTCTTTTGTATTCTTACTGCAATACCCACTCCTTAAAAGTCAATGTTTCAAAAACTAAAATAATGGTCTTTAGTCCACAACACACTAAGGGGAAGAGACTAAAATGGACTTTGAAGGGGGAAGACATTGAGGTTGTCTCTGAATATACATATTAGGGGATTATTTTAGACTTAAAACTTTGGGGGGCATCCCACCTGAATCATAAAAATTAAGACCTCACAGGGAGGGGGTGCAATTCGCTCCTTTGCTCACAAAGGAGGTCGATGTTCGGTAGGTGTTCTTATTAAACTGTTCCAAGTTAAGATTTTACCTATCATGTTGTAGGGGGCAGAATTTTGTGTGCTCTCAGGACGTTTTCGGACAGTAAATGTAGCCACCAAATCCAATGCTGCTTTTTATCTATACATACATGTTAAATGTTAAAGGTATTTGTACCGTGCACCGTCACCAACGGAGTTGGTCCCCAGGCGCTCTGGCGGATCTGCAAATGAGAAGGTGGGATGGGTTAGTAGGTGAAGCATGAGTAGGATAGTGAGAGGAGTGGTGTTCTGTTGGCAGCTTCAACTCGGTATACACCGGGTGATGAGCTTCAGTGCGAGTGTCGGATCGATGCCAGTCCTCGTGTGCTGTTGGTGTTGCTTATGTGTTGTTGCGGTGTTGTGAAGTGCGTGCGGGTTGTTGTGCGAGAGATGGGGACGGGTTTGAAATCTTCCATCTCAATGAAAAGATTGGGTTCCAAACAAGTTAGCCTAAATCTTATGGGCAGTTACGAAAGAGCAGTCGGGCTACACTTAAGGTAGGAAGAAAGAATGGTAGATGGGTTAAACCCACCCCAAAAGAATACACTATCGAGATACTTAAAATGTATACCTTTTTTATTATAAGGTTACATGTATAGTTAACAAAATACTTGGGTTGTAATTCACTAAAGCAGTACATTTATAGGCCTGGGCAGACCCTTATCACTCATATTGGTAAATATATGACCTATACTTTGTGATAAATTCAGTACATGGGCTATGCAGTGGGTAGGAAAATGACTGACAGTAGAGATCTATTGTCATAAAGACGCACAAGTGCCGCACACATTTCCTGTGCAGATAAATCCCTACATGATGATCCTCAACATTCATAGTTTGCGAGGAGGGATTAAACCACTGTAAGAAACCAAGCTTGGATGACCAATTTACAATCGGTTTGTTTACAATGCTACACCTCTGTACCAACTGTCCTACAAGAAACAATGGATCAACGCTAGAACAGGTTGAAACGGCGTGCAATGCCAGGAGTTGACCTGCAGTGATTAATTTTTTTTTTATATATAAATTAAAATCTACAATAAATCTCCTGTAGCATCTAAAAATCCCAGGCTTGGCCAGCGTCTCCAGATAGCCATGAGCAATAGGGGAAAGAATATCTACTTCTAAACAAGTCAATTATTATCATTTATGGTGAGTTTCAAACTTCTTAAGAGTTAACAATAGGCAATACTTTGACAAATCCCTTAGAACCATGTCTCTCCCTATGGAACAGGCTGGTTAAGTGCATATTATACCCCCAAAGGTGCAGGCAAAAGAGCAACCAACCCGAGATGAGGACCCCCCCCTTGAAGATTTCCAACTTGGAGTCTGAGCGCGGCCGCGAGGTAAAATCTTCACCTTGCACCTATTTTCTGCTGAATCCAGGGTCCCCTGCCCCCAATCGGCCCGTTGTCTCCCCCTTCCCTCCCCGCACCCACTTCCTCATTGCCAGGTCCTCCCGCCCCCTGCTCCCTCCCTCCCCATCCCATTGGTCCAAACAAGCAGACTCCCATTCATTGCCAATCCGCTCAGGGCAGCCCTCTGCCCGGCAGCCCATCGGCTAAGGACCTGAGGCAAAGGACGGCTCCGACAGCGACGGCTCCAGGGTGTATCTGCAGATATCCACAGGAGAAGCAAGAAGCCAACAATAAGTAAGTGACGCAAGGGCGGGGACTGAAGCAATTACTTCATGCCATACTACCCTACCACTCCGAATGCTAAACAGTCGTAATCGCTTCAATCTGTAGCTTATTAACTCATAGAACAGTACCTAACAGCGTGCCCTAATTGAATCTAGAACCCAACTTCCTCACTGTGATAAATGAATTTAGAACTGTGCCCAATAGCCTCTGCGAAACTTGATTTATAGAAGTGTGCCCAATAGCCCTTCTGGGAAAGTTGCATTTAGAGGTGTGCCCATTAGCCTCACTGTGAAAATTGAATTTAGAAGTGTGGCCATTAGCCTCACTGTGAAAATTGAATTTAGCAGTGTGCCCATTAGCCTCACTGTGAAAATTGAATTTAGAAGTGTGCCCAATAATCTCTCCGTGAAAATTGAATTTGAACTGTGCCCAATAGCCCTTCTGAGAAAGTTGCATCTAGAAGTGTGCCCAATAGCCTCTCTGGAAAGTTGATTTTAGAAGTGTGCCCAATAGCCCTTCTGAGAAAGTTGCATTTAGAAGTGTGCCCAATAGCCTCTCTGGAAAGTTGATTTTAGAAGTGTGCCCAATAGCCCTTCTGAGAAAGTTGCATCTAGAAGTGTGCCCAATAACCTCTCTGTGAAAATTGAATTTGAAGTGTACCCAATAGCCCTTCTGAGAAAGTTGCATTTAGAAGTGTGCCCAATAGCCTCTCTGTAAAAATTGAATTTAGAAGTGTGCCCAATAGCCTCACTGTGAAAGTTGCATTTAGAAGTGTGCCCAATAGCCTCTCTGTGAAAACTGAATTTAGAAGTGTGCCCAATAGCCTCTCTGTGAAAGTTGCACCTAGAAGTGTGCCCAATAGCCTCACTGTGAAAGTTGCATTTAGAAGTGTGACCACTAGCCTCACTGTGAAAATTGAATTTAGAAGTGTGCCCAATAGCCTCACTGTGAAAATTGAATTCGAAGTGTGCCCAATAGCCCTTCCCTGAAAGTTGCAATTAGAAGTGTTCCCAATAGCCTCTCTGGAAAGTTGCAATCAGAACTGTGCCCAATAGCCCTGCTGGAACAGGTGAATTTAGAAATGTCACCAATAGCCTCACTGTGAAAATTGAATTTAGAAGTGTGCCCAATAGCCTCTCTGTGAAAGTTGCATTTAGAAGTGTGCCCAATAGCTTCAATGTGAAAGTTGCATTTAGAAGTGCGCCCAATAGCCTCACTGTGAAAGTTGCATTTAGAAGTGTGCCCAATAGTCTCACTGTGAAAGTTGATAATAGAAATGTGCCCAACAGCCTCTCTGTGAATGTTGATTATAGTATAGAAGTGTGCCCAATAACCTCTCTGTGAAAATTGAATTTGAAGTGTACCCAATAGCCCTTCTGAGAAAGTTGCATTTCGAAGTGTGCCCAATAGCCTCTCTGTGAAAATTGAATTTAGAGGTGTGCCCAATAGCCTCACTGTGAAAGTTGCATTTAGAAGTGTGCCCAATAGCCTCTCTGTGAAAACTGAATTTAGAAGTGTGCCCAATAGCCCTTCTGAGAAAGTTGCATTTAGAAGTGTGCCCAATAGCCTCTCTGGAAAGTTGATTATAGAAGTGTCCCTAATAGCCTCTGTGAATGTTGATTATAGAAGTGTGCCCAATAACCTCTCCGTGAAAATTGAATTTGAAGTGTACCCAATAGCCCTTCTGAGAAAGTTGCATTTAGAAGTGTGCCCAATAGCCTCTCTGTGAAAATTGAATTTAGAAGTGTGCCCAATAGCCTCACTGTGAAAATTGAATTTAGAAGTGTGCCCAATAGCCTCACAGTGAAAGTTGCATTTAGAAGTGTGCCCAATAGCCTCTCTGTGAGAATTGAATTTAGAAGTGTGCCCAATAGCCTCACTGTGAAAATTGAATTTAGAAGTGTGCCCAATAGCCTCACTGTGAAAATTGAATTTGAAGTGTACCCAATAGCCCTTCTGAGAAAGTTGCATTTAGAAGTGTGCCCAATAGCCTCTCTGTGAGAATTGAATTTAGAAGTGTGCCCAATAGCCTCACTGTGAAAATTGAATTTAGAAGTGTGCCCAATATCCTCACTGTGAAAATTGAATTCGAAGTGTGCCCAATAGCCCTTCCCTGAAAGTTGCAATTAGAAGTGTGCCCAATAGCCCTTCCCTGAAAGTTGCAATTAGAAGTGTGCCCAATAGCCTCTCTGGAAAGTTGATTATAGAAGTGTCCCTAATGGCCTCTGTGAATGTTGATTATAGAAGTGTGCCCAATAACCTCTCCGTTAAAATTGAATTTGAAGTGTACCCAATAGCCCTTCTGAGAAAGTTGCATTTAGAAGTGTGCCCAATAGCCTCTCTCTGAAAACTGAATTTAGAACTGTGCCCAAAAGCCCTTCTGAGAAAGTTGCATCTAGAAGTGTGCCCAATAGCCTCTCTGGAAAGTTGATTTTAGAAGTGTGCCCAATAGCCCTTCTGAGAAAGTTGCATTTAGAAGTGTGCTCAATAGCCTCACTGTGAAAGTTGCATTTAGAAGTGTGCCCAATAGTCTCACTGTGAAAGTTGATAATAGAAATGTGCCCAACAGCCTCTCTGTGAAAGTTGACGATAGAAGTGTGCCCAATAGATCTCTGCACAAAATCTGAGTTAGAAGTACTCCTAGCAATGTGTACAGTCGAATTCAGAAGTGTACCTATTAGTACCTAATACCATCTCTGTGTTCAGTTGAACCTAAAAGTCTAAATATCAATTGTGCAAATTGAACTTGAAGTGTGCCTAATAGCGTGCCAGTCATATCACCGAATTTATAAAGTCCAATAAACTATAAGTCGCACTTGAAACTACACCTAACAGCTACTAAGCATGAGTGCACCCACTCCACCAAAGTTTGTTCGCAACGAGCACCATGGACCACCCCCACTTTCCGATCTGCCTTCCCTCCCGTCGCCCCCCTCCTAAATCAGCCCACTCTCCTTCGCATTCCCTACCATTCCCCTCTCCAAACACCAAGCCAGAGGGGCACGATGGCGGGCCAACCACCCTATGACCACTCCTCCCCTGAACCCCACCACCGACCAGCCAAGGATAACCATGCCCCCTCTCACTAGCATACCAGGGACATCCCGCCCTGCAATCATCCATCCCCCGCCTTGCCCTCAAACCCCCGCCACCTTCCACCTCCGACCACACCCTTTCCCCTCCCTATAAACCGCACACCTAGCCCTAGCAAGAACCGAAGCCGCATCCCTCTCCCCCTCTGACCCACCTACCCTCTCTCACACTCCAATCGCAACAAAGAAAATAAAGAGGAAACGTACCTGGTCCCCCTCAATCTCTCAACACTCTTCGCCTCCCCTGTCTCCACCCACCTCCTCTTTCTCCCATGGCTTCACCCTTCCTGAAACCCCTCTCCCAAGACTTCTCATCAACTGCAACTGAAACTCTTAACCGCCCACAACCCACCTTCAAATCCCCCGAGTCAAACCCGATCATCCTATCGCACGCAACCACCCAATCCGGCCCAAAGTGCACCAATTTGTCTGCGCGCCCACTATTCCCAACAATCAGCACCCACACTACCCCGCTCCCTCTACAGCTTCCACACTCGCCGCCACCATCCCCTTCCGCTCCAGCTCCGAGACCATCCTTGCCTGCCGATGTGAATTGCATCCTATTTAATGCCCGATCCGTAGCAAAAAACAGACACTGCATCTTTGACCTCCTCGCCTCTGACAAACCAGACCTGGTTTTCATCACCGAAACTTGGTTCTCTGACGACTTCGCCCCAATCGCCAATGAAGCCTTTCCTCCTGACTACTCCCTCATCCCACTGAACCGTCCCTCTAGAGGAGGAAGAGTAGCATTTGTCTTCAAGTCTCTCTTCTGCACCTCAATCATCGACAACCAACCTTCCATTCCTTCCTGCGAATCTCTCCCTGTTAAACTATCCCTCTCCCGTCGCTCTCACATAGCTTCCTAATTATCTACAGACCCCCTGGCTACGATAGACAATTCGCAAACAACCTCTGCGACTCTATTGCCACTCTTCAACTAAACCATCCAAATCTCACCCTTCTTGGAGACTTCAACATATGGCTTGACATCCCCTCCAACCCTATGACACACTCTCTGGTTGACGGTTTAGACGCGATTAACCTCCAACCCCACATAAATGGCCCAACGCACTATAAAGGACACACTCTTGATGCCATCTTTAGCTCCAACGCCCAAATTCATTTAAACTCACCCACCCCTATCATCTGGTCCGATCACTTCATTCTCTCTTTCACCATTCGCTCACCTGACCCCCTTCCCGTACCCGAATCCGAACCTCCGAATCTGCGCAAATGCTGGAAAAAAACGAATAATCATGCCGGACCTAGCCGGCGCCCTCCTCCAGTCTCCACCACCTACCTGCCAACTCAATAAACAACTAACCCCTGATGCCTTTGACTAGTGGCTCAACGCATCTCTGATGCGGCTCACACCCACCTGCAAACCATCAACACGCCGTGGCATCTTCCCTGGATGGTGACGCCCGACACCTATCAGTACAAGGCCGAAATCCGGAAAGCAAAAAAAGCCCACTACAAATCTCGAAATCTAAACTGCAAAAATCCAAGCAAAGAACTCCACATAATCATCTCCGAATTCACCAAACCCGCTTGCACCACGAGCATCCCGACCCCCTCCCAATCACTGTGCGACTCACTCTCCCTCCACTATTACCCCACAGCTCTCGAAACAACAAATACTCTGGCCACCAATCTAGCTCTATTACATCCACCAGACAAAACACCCCCCACCCCGCCCAGTCCATTGGCTGCGATCGCTATGCAACCAACGTTAGAATCCTTTAGTCCTATATCTCCAGAGCAATTTCTCAAACTTCTATCTGCCCGCAAACCATCTGGCTCTCCGCTAGACCACTGCCCAGCTGCAACCCTCAAAGAAATGTTTGCTTCCACCTGCGCAGGAGAACACGCAAGATCCATCATAAATGCCTCCCTTTCCTCTGGTATCTTTCCCGACGCATTCAAAACGGTTCATGTCAAACCTCTAATTAAAAAACCTTTGCTCGACCCTCTCGAGCCCAAAAACTACCGCCCCATCTCAAACACCAGGTTCCTTGCCAAACTCATTGACCGAACCGCCTACTCCCAACTAAATGCCTTTGTCGAAGCCAACAACCTCCTTGATCCCGCACAATCAAGTTTCAGAGCCCTTCACGGAACTGAAACCACCCTAACCTCAATCTGGGATGACCTTACAATGACGGCAGACTACGCGGGATGCGTCGCACTAATCCTTCTTGACCTATCTTCCGCCTTTGACACAATCAATCTCTCAATCCTCCTAGACCACCTCCACTCCCTAGGAATCTGTGGAACCGCGCTTAAATGGATAGCTTAATTTCTCAAAGATAGGTACCAAATAACGATACTCTTCACCTATACCTCCCAAGCCTGACCAGTCGACACAGGAGTCCCACAAGGAGCATGCCTATGCGCCCTCCTATTTAATCTCTACTTGATCACCCTCCCACCGATAATTCATTCACACAACATCCTGTGCTACAACTAGGCCGACGACACCCAACTAATTCTAAAACTCCTGAACTCAAAACCCAACTCCCGACCTGGCCTCCTGCCTCCGTGACATAGAACTCTGGATGTCCCAAAGCTACCTCTTGTTAAACCCCTCCAAAACGGAAATCATGGTATGTGGCAACTCAGAACTTCTTCCGCAGCCGCTACCCTGGCCATCCGCCATGGGCAACTCGCCAACCCCCTCCAACTCAGTGAAAAATCTTGGATGCACCCTTGACTCTGATCTAACACTCTCGCGCCAAGTCAACAATGCCTCAAAGTCCTGCCACTACCACCTTAAAACCCTTAGGCACATCTTTCCATATCTCTCCTTTCCCAACAGACTCTCCGCGGTCCAATCAATCGTTATATCAAGACTGGACTACACAAACCCCCTATACCTCGGAGTCCACGCGTACCAACTGAATAAACTCCAAAGGGCACAAACTGCGGCTGCCAAATTGCTACTTGCGCTCAGTCCAAGAGACCACATCTCGCCAGCCCTTAAGACGCTGCATTGGCTTCCAGTAGCCCGAAGGGTGACTTTCAAAACCTTATGCATCTCCCACCGAGCACTGCATAAAACCGGACCTCAATATCTTCAAGACAAGCTAAAACCCTATAACCCCCCTCGCACCCTAAGATCAAGCTCTGCCAGCCTCCTAGTCATAACGAAGACAAACTCAGTGAGGTTAGGCGGATCATCATTCTCAGCTTTGGCCCCCACGCTATGGAACTCACTCCCACCCCACATCTGCCTTACCGAGGATTTACGTCTTTCCGCAAACTGCTGAAAACCTGGCTCTTCCCCTAAAACCAACCTGTACCAAACTAACCCAAACAGACTAACAGCAACTCAATGACACCAATCCAACAAACTAGCTGATGCAAGAAACAGCTAGAAGGACAATCAGAATTAAAACGAATAAAGTAGATCAAAGCAGTGAAATGGTTAATAAGAGTAAATCATACGGAATCAATAACAAGATTTAAACTCCTGAAATGGACAGAATGCTTGAGGAGTGAACGAAGTGAATGGCGTGGATGAAATAGTTAGAATGGATGAAGCAGGTGGAACAGATGAATGCGCTGAGAGAAGAATGCATGAATGGAAGAACATGTTTTTTTTGAAAATTTGGTTTTATTGGAGTTTTACAATTATGACAGTTAAAAAAAATAATGCAAACATTGGTATATATCAAAGTGAGGTCACAACTTTCCCCCCACCACCCCACCTACCACACCCGACCCCCCTTATCCCATGCCATGGTTTAATGGTCGATAACAACAACAACAGGGTTCAGCACATCATCTGAAGATGCAATGCAAGCATAGGGTTGCTTCCGAAAGAAAGACGTGCTCAAAAAACAAGGTCCAACATATAAAACTCACATTTCCTGTAACAATCAATCTCTTCCCACTCCAAGGGGGTCGCCCCGATAGTATTGTTCCCATCGAGAGGCCCGTCTGAGCTGATTAGTTATGCCTCAGGCTATTTTCCCATATTTATCAAAAAATGCCAGCCATAGGGCCTCAATGTTAGATTTGGATTCATCGATCAGTTGGGTAAGATACTCCATATCATAGATGGCCCGTGTTTTCGCTACCCACTCTCCCTCCACAGGAGGTCTGGGTGTTTTCCATTTTTGGGCCCAGCAGCATCTAGCCGCGACTAGCATGACCTGCAACATATGGTCGTGTTTCACCTTGGGGCCCCCCTCAACCTCAATGCCGAACAACACCAGCCAGGGGGACAGAGTTCTCACCATTCCGTCCACACCTCTTATCCATGACAGGACCTCACTCCAGTAGGTCTGTGCCACCTGGCACTTCCACCACATATGGACACAATCCCACTTTTCAACATGGCATTTCCAGCAGTGGGGGTCATAACCTTTTCTCATTCTGGCTATCCTCTGTGGGGTGTAGTGCCATCTGTGTATCAACTTCAGGGCCTGGTGGCGGTATTGGGGTGCAGTTGTGGAACGGTGTGCCTGCCTACAAATCTTGGTCCATCTTTTTTCCGTTATGGGGGTGCCTAAGTCCTTTCCCCATTGTACTTGGGAAGATGGGGGGTCCCGTGGGGTAGAGAACAACAAAAAGCTATAAAGCCGCGATATCACCCCCTTGGTACCTTTGTGTGTTATGAGGAATTTCTCAAAATCAATTAGGTCCCGCCTGAGTGTGTCACCCCATCTGCTCTCGGTAAGGGCACCCTTAAGCTGTAGGTATCGACAGGGGGAGAGGTTAGGGAGGCCCAGGGCATCCTTCAAGTCACCTTGAGATATAAACACCCCATCCACCCAAAGCTGTCCGGTCCTACAAAGACCCACCTCGTACCATTGTTGGAAGGCTAGGGTTCGTTGATCCCTTCCAAAAGTGGCGGATCCCAGATGCAGCTCATGTTCTTTTTGAAGAATTATTCTTCATTTATTTTTGTGAGCCATCTTAGGTAACCCCCTTCTTTCCAAATAGACCACAGCACTCCCAACACTGGATGTTTTAGAACCCTTCTCGGAATAGATGTCTTGGGGACCCATAGCTACTCATCCAATGTGACCGGCGGGAAGAGTGTGTTATCCAGTGTTACCCATTGTTTCTTTGGGCCAGTCGTCAGATGATCAACAAGGATGCGCAATTGTGATGCCTTATAATAAGTGTTTAGATCTGGGAAATTAACTCCACCCTCATCCTTTGGTCTAGTTAGAGTGTCATAAGCAATCCTGTGGGATTTACCGGCCCATAGATAGCGGAGAAGGGCCCGCTTGATCTCTAGGAGAAATTAGTTCGGTATCTGGGTTGGCAGCATTTGAAACAGATATAAGAATTTGGGGAGGATTACCATTTTGATGGAGTTGAGGCGAGCCATCCGTGAGAGGCCGGATTTTGACCAGCATCCCAGGTCGTGTTTGATTGACCTCCATAGTGGCGGGTAGTTTACCTTAAAGAGATCTTCTAGGTGTGATGGAATTCGGATCCCCAGGTGAGAGAGCCCCTCTGTTTGTTTACAAAACGGGAGGTTATCGATGTATTGTCCCTCGGTCTCGTTGAGCTGGCCTGCCGGGAAAGCCACTGATTTATCTACGTTGACCTTATAGCCTGCCAGGGAACCATATCGCTCCAGACTATTCAACACCTCTGGGACTGATTGGGATGGTTTAGAGAGGTACAGGAGGACATCGTCAGCAAACAGGGTTATTTTGTAGTCAGTTCCTCCTATTTTAACACCCTGGATCTGATCATTAGTCCTGATTGCTATGGCCCAGGGTTCAATCACCAGGGCGTATATGAGGGGAGACAGTGGGCATCCCCGTCTTGTGCCTCTCTCTAAAGGAAAGGACTCCGACTCTCCTCCATTGACCACCACTTTGGCGGAAGGGCGGGAGTAAAGGGCCGTCATCCATCCCCGCCACCTGGGTCCCAACCCCAGGGACGGCAGAACCCCCTCCATGAAGGCCCAGCTCACCCTGTCAAACGCCTTCTCCGCGTCTAGAGACAAGAGAAGAGCACCGTCGGATTTCACGCCATTTAAGCTCAGTATGTGCAGGGTTTTGCGCATGCTGTCTGCTCCTTGTCTATTTACTACAAAGCCTACCTGATCGGGATGGATCAGTCGGGGGAGACACCTTTCTAGACGTGTCGCCAGGATCCTGGTGAAGATCTTGGCATCTGTGTTCAGAAGCGAGATGGGCCTGTATGAGCCACAATCCACTGGGCCTCTGCCCGGCTTAGGGATAGCTGTGATTATGGCCTGCAGGAATGTCGGTGGAATGGTTTCTAAGGTTTTGATTTGGTTAAATAATTTGGTCAGTGGTTGGGTTAGTTCGGACTGAAATTCTTGCCTATTTTAAGCTTTTTGATGGCCTCTTCCACCTCCTCCTGTTATCTCCTTGTCTAGCGTCTCCCTCTCTAGGTCTGTGAGCTTGGGTAGGGGGTAGTCTTCAAGATATTTTCGAATTTCATCCAGTGATTCACCCTCTTATTTAGTGTAAAGGGCCTTATAAAAGGCTGCAAATGATTCGGCTATGTGTTCAGTTTTTATCTGGGCGTTGCACGCCCCGTCTTTGACCTTTTCTATGTGTCTGCCCGGCCTGTTTCCCCTCAGCCTATGTGCCAGAAAAGTTCCAACCTTGTCGCCCTTCTCATAGTATCTCTGCTTCGTGTATCTCATTTATTTTTAACTACCTCTCCAATTAGGATTGTATGCAGAGCTTGTCTCTTCTCTCTCATTTCATTCAGGAGGTTTTCGCGGTCCATGTTTCCCTTGATGAGCTGTGCCCTCATGGCCCGCAGGTCTTCCCGGATTCTGGATTCTATCAGGGCCCTCTCTTGCTTCTTGCTCGAACCCCCTGCAATGAGGAGACCTTCGCAGCCTCCCAAACTGTAACCATTGGGACTTCCCCTGTGTCGTTTGATAAGAAGAAGGCTTCTATTTCGTTCTTAAGGAATTCCCTAAACACCTGGTCCCTCATGAGGGTGTACTTACAGCGCCACCTACGTGATTTCACGGTGGCTATCAGCCGCCATTCCATAACGAGGAGTTCATGATCCGACCAGGTCACAGATTCAACCTTGGGGTTTCCGACCTCTCCCCCTCCCTCCTCCGATACCAGCAGCAAATTAATTCTGGTATATGTATGGTGGGGAGGGGAGAAGAACGTGTAACGCCCAGGGGTTTGCCAGCATTTGCGCCATATGTCAACCCAGTAGTACTCTTGTAGGAGGTCCCTCAGGGCGAGATTATCTTTCATGGGGGCTTTTGGTCCCGTCCCTTTGGCCGACCACCAGTCAAGATGAGGGTCTGTAATGAGATTCAAGTCTCCGCCCAGGATTGTGGCTCCCTCGGCCCACCCGTCTATGATCCCAAGAACCTTGTGGATAAACTTGACTTGGCCGGCGTTGGGCGCGTACAGGGTGGCTAGTGTGACTCGTGTGCCCTGGGCTGACCCCTTGATCGCAAGAAATCTACCTCCAAAGCCCCTTTTTGTCTCTACATCAGTGAGATGCAGCGATTTACCCAAGAGGATACCCCCTCCCTCCTTCTTTGAGGATTTGTGCGAGGCCCAGAAGTTTCTACCCATCTCCTTTCCTTTGATCGTTGACTCAGCCCCCTTCTATAGTGGGTTTCTTGTAGGAAGAGGGCCAATAATTTCTTTTTGCGGAATAAGTTACTTGTGAGAGACCGCTTGTTTTGCAAGTTCAGACCTTTCACGTTGAGGGTACCGATCCGACCTTCAACCATGGTCGTCGCTATCCTTGCCCTGTAAAGCCTCAGTGAGTGCCCCGTTACCATCCGTAGACTTGAACCCCAGAACCATGGCAATGCGTTCCCTATTTCTTTTCCATCCCCCCTACCCTCCCCCCTCCCCGGTTCCCCATTTGCCTTGCCCATTTTGGTAGGCGTTCGTCCCCATTGGCCGACATACATCGGGTTTAGTCAACGAACCACCAGGGCCGCTGCCTGGGCCCCGAGAGACAAATAGTGTGGATCGTACCCTCCAGGTTATACCTATAGGAACATTTTACAGGTTTAGTCGGAGTCCAATCTTTCTACAAGACCTCCCCCACCCCAGCCCCCTATACTCCCGCTGTGCAGCTTGTGTCTCTTAGGGGCAGGGTCCCACCGTGAACTAGCTTCCAGTGTGAATCGGGGGGGTTTTCGAAGGTCTCGGGGGACGCACCTGGCCACCTTCTGACAACCGAGAACACCACAACTCCGTGTTTCAGACAGGTGGGACCCGAAACCTTCAACCATCAATTTCGGCATAAGCCTCGCCAACCGTGGCAACCTCACAACACAACATAACACGCCCCCAAACATGGAGGGGCCCACGAGGGCCCTGCGGGCAAATGCAATACAATACAATAACATCACATTTCTTAACTTTCTCCCCTTCCCTCTTAATCATTCGGATCCATCGCGCGAGCCTTGGCGTCAACAAAAGTGTAATGAATGTTTCTCCCCAATTCGCCAACGGCCACGGAGGGCGAGTGAGCGAGTGAACCACAACAGATCGGCACTGCATTCCTTTTAACTTCTCCTCTGTCCGATAATCATGCGGGTCCTCCACGTCCTTCCGAGGGGTGTCTGTTTTTTCTGAATTTCCGGGTGCCCTTCACTTTGTGTTTCCCCTGGCCGAGGTCAGGGCCCCGTGGGGCACGGCTCGGGCCTCCGTCAGATCCGCCGTTCTCCCCAGAGGGCCCGGGGGGAACCCCGATCAGTTTGTCGATGCCTCTCTGGATGTCCTCTTCTGTAACGAACTGAAAGTTTTCCCCTTGGCATTCAAAGGATAGGTAGAATGGATGTCCCCAGCGGTACCAGACCCCCTTCTTCTGCAGCCACCTAGTGATCGGACCGCATTTTTTCCTCATTTGTAGCATGAGGGCGGATAGGTCCTGGTAGATTACGACAATTCCAGGATGGCATTGTATCTCTCTTAGAGTTCTAGCTCTTTCAAGTATTTTTGCTTTGTCTCTGTAATAGTGGGACTTCGCAAGCACGGAGCTTGGGTCCCTACCGCCTCCGCCAGCTCGATGAACCCTATCAATCAGGATGGTTTCCCCGGAGTCAATTCCCAAGACAATCCTAATGATCTCCTGCACTTTGCCCTCCAGGCCGGTCTGGGTCTCCCCCTCCACCTCCGTCAGGCCGAAGAATCGCAGGTTACATCTCCATTCACGATTTTCCAAGTCATCCACTTTGAGGCGGAGTTCCCTCTCGCGCCGCAGCATCTCTTTAAACCTTGCCTCCATATGGGTCTCCAAGAAGACGGTGGACGCCTGGTTATTCTCTACCCCCTCCATTCTGTCCTCCAACGTGGAGACCTTGGTGGTGAGGTCAGCTAGCTTGTCTCCCATGTCCGTTCTCATCCCCCTGATTTCGTCTAGGATTGTCTGGATATTGTTCTGCATGGTGTTCATGTCGGGGGTTGCGTAGGTGGGGAGCTGATCTCCATCTCTTGTTTTCGGGGAGTGAATTGGTATCCTGCCAGGGTTTCTTTCCAACTCATGGGGGTGTCTCCACCTCTAGATCTTTGTAGTTTCCCAATGTTCCTCGAGGCCTCCCCCCGGTTCTGTACCAACTCCGATGAGGTGTGGTGGTTAGGACGGGCGGGTCGGGCCCCAGCCCCCCTCCCCCTCCGACAGCCAGTACTCACGGTTACTCCGACGTGGGGCCGGTGGGTGCGTTCAAAGGTCGCCGGTGTGGTAGTCGCTGTGGATGGCAAGTAGTAGGCCCCTAAATAGGGTGGTGAACCCCACGATGGGCCCTGCACTCCGCAGAGGGGCCCAGGCGTGCTCCCGCGTCGGCCCGGGCCTATTAGTAGGCCTCTGAGGGTTGTGTCCCAGCAGCAGCCGGGGGAGTCCCTATGGTAGTTGTTGCAAAGATGTTCCCCACCGCCGGGGGGGGGGCGAAAGAAGAGGAAGGGGTCCTGGCGAGCTCCTGCGATTGGTTGAGATACACAGACGCGTGTGCGGCAGGCCGGGGTCCGGCCGCCGAGGCCCGGGGCGTACTGTCGTCCAAAACTGCCGCAGCGGGAGCCGAGGGTGGGCTCGTCCGACGAGGGCTTTGGTCTCCGAGGGGCTCCCACGAGCTTTCAGCGATGCCGGCAGAGGCGCAGGGTCTCGATTCCTCAGATTGATCCCGGCCACGGAGCTTCACCTCGTGTGCGGCACGGGCCTGGAGGGGGGAGGACGGAGGGGGAGCACGGAAGCTCCAAGCCAAATATCTCGGGGACCCGGGCACCCCCAGAGCTCGGGAAGATATCGCCGGAATCCCCAGGAGTTCCCCCACCTGTATTCACGCCTGCACCCCCTGGTGGCCTCTCTGGAAGTGTGTAGCGCGGAGGAGTGCGTAAATACAGAGAAGCGAGTAGAATACAGGTATGCGTAAACCGGACAAACGTGCAGAACGGATGAGCATAAACCGGATGAGTATGTGGAGCGGATGAGCATGCAGAGCGCACGAGTGTACGGATGGATACGGAAGTGCAGAGTGTGTGTAGATAGCCGGAGCAGATGACTGTACAGACCTAGCGAATGTATAGAATGGATGAGTGTATGGAGCGTACGAGTCTATGGAGCGGACAAGTGTATGGAGCGGGCGGGGGTAGGGAGCGGGCGGGGGTAGGGAGCGGACGGGGGTAGGGACCGGACGGGGGTAGGGACCGGACGGGTACGCAGAGCAGATGAAGGTATAGAACAGATGAGTGTATGAGATGAATATATATAGAACAGGATATTGCTGTTGGAGGCGTGAAAAGCACAAGTACTTAAAGGGGATAAGTGCCTTAGGGGGTGAGTGCGTAGAGGGGGTGAGTGCGTAGAGGGGGTGAGTGCGTAGAGGGGGTGAGTGCGTAGAGGGGGTGAGTGCGTAGAGGGGGTGAGTGCGTAGAGGGGGTGAGTGCGTAGAGGGGGTGAGTGCATAACACGCGTGAGGGCATAAAGCGGATGAGTACCTGGACCGAACGAGTGCCTGGAGCAATCGAGTGCCCAGAGTGAACTGACGTGTTGCGCAGAGCCGACGAGTACGTAGAACGAACAGGCTTAGATGCATCCAGCACTGGCAAGTGCGTAGAATGGATGAGTACGTAGAGCTATTGAATGCCTAGAGCATGAGGCAGACAGGAGTGCATACGTAGAGCAGACAGGAGTGCATGCGTGGGGCGGACAAGTGGGCATGCGTGGGGCGGTTAAGTGGGCATGCATGGGGCGGGCAATTGGGCATGCGTGGGGCGGGCAAGTGGGCATGCGTGGGGCGGGCAAGTGGGCATGCGTGGGGCGGACAAGAGAGCATTCCTGGGACGGACAAGAGGGCATTCGAGGGTGGACAAGAGGGCATGCATGGGGTCGGACAAGGGTGCATGCATGGGGCGGACACAGGGGCATGCATGGGGCGGACACAGGGGCATGCATGGGGCGGACACAGGGGCATGCATGGGGCGGACACAGGGGCATGCGCGGGGCGTACAAGAGCGCACGGGGCCGACCGGAGTGTATTGGACCAGACTGGGGTGCATGGAGTGGATAGGAGTGCACGGTACAGAACGGAGCGCATAGAATTGCGTGATGTATATAGTATGCTTTGGAATGCAGAGAACGTTTGAAAGAGCATATAACACATCATATCACACAACCACGCTTACTCTCTCCTTTACATCGCCACTCAACTAGAACACAGAGATACTATGACACCATTCGGTATAACTGTTCTCATACCAACATCGGCCGCTTACTCCACATCACTCTAAGTAAACACTGCTGGTTTGACCACCCCCCCCCCCAGCCAGGCGTTCTCCTCAGGCCTAACGCAGCCGCAGCCGTTCTGGATAAATCCTGCCAGAACTAACACATTCTCCTGATCTCTCAACCACCACACCTACCGCTAAGAAGCAGCTATCACACGAATACTGCACGAGCTGCACACATACCCGGTGCTCACATGCACCTTTGACTCTCTTCACTCTCTCTACTGATCCGAACTTCGGTTCCCAAGGGCGTTCAACCTACCAGCGCCTTCAGCCCATGCCAATGGTATATAAAGCGCTATATAAGTGCAAAGTAACATAACATAACATGGTGGTGTGAGATTTTTGGGTGAGATTAGTCTGCAGAAATGCTGAGTTTTTTTGTTAGTTGCTTGTTTGAAGTTTAACAGAAGCTCAGAGATCTGTCAGAGTGTGGCGCTCGCTAATCCTCCCATTCTCCTCAGGGTGGGCAAAGGGGTTACGCCCGACAGGGTTTGGTTTGTGTGAGGCACTCCCTGTGCTGTTCTAACGCGCTTTGTAAGTGTTCGGATTGGTCCTCGCCGTTCTATTCTGGAGAGCTCTCTAGGTGTTCTAATGCTGATGAATTGATTAATGTGGGTTGGGGTCTATTCTCCTCCTTGGGTGCTGGGGCTGGTGTGATGGACTCTTCTAACAAACTTTCAATCTAAATGTGTCTGCCGGTGTGGATATGGTATGTCCGAGGGGGAGTGGATGAGTCATTTAAGGCTTTCGTCTGGGTCTGAATATGTGATTTTGAAGAGTTCTTTTTGGGCATTTGGTGCTCTGAAGATTCGGTTGTTGTAATGTTTCCTCTTTGCTTATTGTAGTTCCCTTTTATATGAGCGGATCTGTTGCAGGACTTTCAATTTGTTTGCAGTGGTGTTGTTGGTCCTCCATTCAGATTCTAGTTTTCGTTTTTTTCTTTTCATGGCGTTGAGTAGTGGGGTGAACCATTTTGCTGTTTTCTTACGTGATGGGGTGAAGGGCTTTTCTTTGGCGATGTCGTCTAGAGTTGTTGCCATCCAGGTATGGAGTAGGGCAACTTTTTTGTCTAAGTCTGCTTCTTCCATGGTTGATGCTTGTGGTTTGCTGAGTTCTAGGAGCTCTGTTAGGTTAGAGTTTTTTACCATTCTCCAATTTTTTTTCATCATGATCGGTGGTTTTTCTTGTTGCTTTTTTGTTGGAGCGGCCATTGTGATTATGAATGGAATGATGAGGTGGTCGCTCCACAGTATTTGAATTGGGGGGGCCGTGGTGATGAGATCCTTGTTGGTGAAGATTGCGTGAAGTGTGTGCCCTGCTGAGTGTGTTGCTCCTTTGACCAGTTGTTGTAGGTTCATGGCTGCTAGTTGGGCGGTTAAGGATTTTGTGTGGTTGTGGTTTCTTCGTCGAACCAGAGGTTGAAGTCTCCGGAGATGATCAGATGATTGTATTTGATGGCTAGGATGGTGATTGTTTCTGTGAATGTGTCTATGAAAGTTGCATCGTAGGTTGGTGGTCTGTATATCAGTATGAATTTCAGGTTAGTTTTGGGGTTTACTGATAGCCGTAGTATTAAGGATTCGCATTTATCGATGTTCATTGGATATTCCATTTCGATGGCCAGTTGTTCCTTGTGGATGATCGCTAGTCCCCTCCCCCCTCCCCCGTCTTTTGGACGTCCTGTTTGCTTGGATGCATTTGAAGTCTTCAGGCAGGCAGCTGTTGAGGGGGACCTTGTAGTTGTCATCTAGCCATGTTTCGGTTACAAATAGGATGTCTATGCCTCCTATTTCAGTTGAATGTTTGGACATTGACCTTGCGTTTATTAAGTTACAGTGGATTCTCTGGGTGTGTTTTTGTTTTGAAGTTTTTCTTTGTTCAAGTTTGTAGTTGTCTGGTCGTGGTGTTTCTGCTGTGATGCTGCTCGGATGAAGATCAGCGATGGCTTCTTCATTGAGTCCGATAGTCGGGTGGGAGGTACCATTGTTGGTTGTCGGGGCTTCGCCGTATTGTGTGGGATGTAATGGAAATCGATGGTGTCCCTCTGTTCTTGTGATGTAAGGGGTAGTGGGGTTGTTGAGTGCTCCCATCTTTTTTCCGGGTGTTTTGGGAAATTCTTTGCATGTCTCGAGGTTTCCGTGTTGAGGTGTCAATGTTCCGTGGTTGTCGCAAGGTAAGGTGTGAGGTATAAGGATTTTTCTCTTACAGATTTTGTTCCGGTTATGGCTGCGATAGGCGTGTTTCCTTCCAATGGGGTTGCTTCTTCTGGGTTCTGTCGGTGATGTGCTTGCACGTCTCTTGTTGCACGATCTTGTTCTCTTTCTCAGCGTCCTTTTCTGGGTCGGGCCATTTTCAGTTTAAGGTGCAGGCGTAGTAGGTCCTCTATGCTGTGTTGTGCAGGCACAGTGATCTTGTTTTTTTTTTTTTTCCCTCTGGACGGTCTGATGGAGTGTGACTTAATTAAGCTAGGTAGTGATGGGTTTCTGGGATTAATAGAGTATTGAACTAGGCACAGTTAGGTTAGGGGCCATGTATATTGGGGGAAAGCCTAACGCTTAGGAAGGCGAGAGAGTTCTGGACCTAGCACAGCTAGATTTGAGGGTTAGCCGGAACAGCAAAGCACGATACTAAGCACAGTAGTGCTCGAAGCCCTGCACCGTAGGGAGGAGGCCCACATCTAGGAGAGCAACAGGGTATTAGATTGAGCAACTGTATTTTGGGGTCAGTTGAAGCAGTACTGTCTGATACCAAGCACAGCTAGATCTGGTGATCAGTTGAAGCTGTGGAGCGCCAATACCAAGCACAGCTAGATCTGTGAGTCCTGAACAGTGGACGTCTCCCTGAACTTAGGTTCACCGCGGTGAGCTAGCCATGTAGGTTCAGGGGGGCATGTACTAGTTTGGAGTGAGTTTGAGGGCGCAGCTAGGACTTACTCCCTTAATGCAATCCGGGCACAGTGGTCCTGCTAAATTTGAGGGACAGGCCTCTCAATGCAGTCTGGGTGTCAAACAATGCGATCAGGACACAAAACCCAACTGGATCTGAGAGACCCGCATAGCAGGAGAGAGTCCTACCAATGCACTCCAAACATCACACAATGCAATTTGGAGACAGAACCCCTGCTAGATTTTAGAGACCTGTATAGTGGGAGAGAGGCCTATCAAAGCAATCTGAACATCACACAATGCAATTTGGAGACAGAACCCCTGATACATTTGAGAGACCTGTATAGTGGGAGAGAGGCCTATCAAAGCAATCTGAACATCACACAATGCAATTTGGAGACAGAACCCCTGATACATTTGAGAGACCTGTATAGTGGGAGAGAGGCCTATCAATGCAATCTGAACATCACACAATGCAGTTTGGAGACAGAACCCCTGGTGACCTGGAGAGACCTGTAAAGGTCTATACAGAGGAAGGGGGTCTGTGGCTAGCTAGATTGGTACAGTATTAAATACTGATTAAGCTTGTGGGTGAGGGAAGGAGATGCAGAGGGGGGTAGTGACCTTCTTTACTTTGGGTTTGGTAAGTGGCTTGGAATCTAGGGTAGAGTAGCTGCTCTGCTCCTGAACCAGGCCACTCCTACCTTACTGGTCCTTGTAGTTGATGGATGACGGCTGGCCACTGCTTCCCCTGCAGACACCTGCTGACACTTCTTGGAGCCGCCTCTGTCGGAGCCACCCTTGGCCTTAGGGCCCTTAGCCGCAGGGCTTAACGGGCAGAAGGGCTGCCCTGGGAGGAGCGGTGATGAGGGCCAAGAGGATCAATTGGAGCGGGGGGGGGGCGGGACAGGAGGGAAGGAGAACCAGGGTTGGGTAAAGGCAGTGAGTGCCTGCAACACGGGTCGCTAGACCCTAAACAAGGAAGTGGCTTTAGCCAATCACGAGCGGCGGGAGGAAGCAGAGGGGCACTCGGGGAGGGATGCGTGCGCAGGGGGGATGAGGGGCTTCTCACACAGATATATGGGCCAAGATGGAGGTAGGGGGCACACCGCTCACCTGCCTGGGCTGGAAAAAAGGCAGTGAGCGCCTGCAACACGGGTTGCAAGACCCTAAACAAGGAAGTGGCTTTACATAAAAGAACAAGAGGAAACCCAAGCTACGTCAGCAGTTTTTTGGGTTACACAATATCATAACCCGCATTGCCAAAGTCAGAGAGGGGCAATAGTAAAGCATGAGAGAACACGACTTTCCTATAGAGGAATATCTAATAAGGGGACATTGTTACCTGCATTGCCAAAGAAGGCTGAAAGCAACATCGAGGCAATATAAACACAACATTCCCAAAACAAGATACCCCATGGAACAAAGTTGTAAACCACATTGCCAGCAGCCAAAACATAGTGTAGATAGGAATCCGAGACTGCAGGAGCAAAGCCCTCCTTGTAAAAGGGATCAAGGGACAAGAACTGTAACCTGCATTGTACATGGCAAAGAGACCAATCTGAGAATAATTGTCCTTTTGTGTAATATACTTGTGGAAGAAGCTGGAAGCCAATTGTGTTGAGAGTCAAAAGACTAACCCTGTGAAGCAGTTGTTGGTTCAGCTCTCCCCATTGAGAATTCAAGTGTGGAAAGATTAGAACAAGCCTCACCACAGAGTACAAGTTGTAGCAGTAGGAGTTTTATCCTGGCAGGCGAGTGAACCTGTAAAGGGATAAACAGTAGTTAATCCTGGCAGGTGAGTGTACCAGGAAGAAGATCATTTGAAGAACTGCGAATGTGGTAGAAGGTTGTGGATGAACAGAAGTGGCAATTCCACTACCTTGTTTTGATGAACTGTTGCATAACCATCCTGACTAAAGTGTATCTTTAAAAAAAAAAAAAATGATTAAGTATATTTGGTTTATTACAAACCTTTCACAAATTTAACAGCTTTTAGCAAAGAGATGGTGTATCTTTTGAATGAACCATCCTGAACTGAGGCATTACTTATAAAGAAGAAATGTGATCTGATAACAAGTGATTGGTCTTCAGAGAAAAGAACACTTACTTTTGATTTATGAATCGATGTGTGAAGAGAACATCTTTTTTGTTTGCCAGGCAGTAGTTTGTGGAAGCTTTAACAATTGTCTTTAAGTGTGAGCAAACCTTTGGAACTAAGATAGTCACTTTGCCAAGTGAAGGACATATTGAATGAAAAGAACTTTGTATTATGCATTGAGTGGAACTTGGCTAGTGAAGAGAACTCTCCTGAAACTGAACTTTGGCTTGAAAAATCCTGAATTAATCCAGGGGAAGGGAACCAACCCTGGTCACAAGGATTCCTGTTTATATCTTTTGTGTTCGAATGTATATGTTAATTTGTGAAGTTTAAACGGCCAAATAATTTCTGTATAGTTTTGTTGCATCTACTAGTTTGAGGGACAGATACTTTTGGACATTATCTCATTTTACTTTAGCCTTAGTTTGTTAGGTAGGGAAATCCTTGTTAGGTTAGAGAAAGATCAGTGTTTGTCTCGCCCTTTATCATTTAATAAAAGGGCATCTTGTAAGAAAACTATACCTATGTGCCCGTTTCGCATTTCTGACCCATCAAAGCAGATATGATAAAATCACCATGGCCCTCATCGACCTTCACTGGATCCCACTGCATGCACAAATCACCTTCAAGTCTTGCTGCATCTATAAGGTAGTCGGCTACCTTGTGGAGAAACTCAGCACCTCCGGCAGACAGCGCCTCACCAGAAGCCAGGACACATGCAGACTTGAAATCTGCCGCTGAAATAAGGAAAGGGCCAGAAAATAAACCTTCTTTGCCTACACCCAAAGACTATGGAAACTCCTCACGCCAGCATCAGACTTGCCCCCACACTCCGAGAACTCAAGACCCACCTCTTTAAGGAGTCTCCTCAACACCAAGGCCATCAAGTTGCCCCGCCACCCTTCGACACCTCACTGCGATAGACGCTGTCCATCCCTCTCTTCCCCACCACCCTTTGCAGCTGTCCCCCTCATCTGGGCACCTATGTATCTACCACCACCCTGTGTTAGTTCGGTTACCTCATCTGTATTGTTGTATATGTCTGTAAAACGCTCTTGTTCTATTGCTTCTTAAAGCTAGGTCAGCGCTCAATAAATATAATGATAATAATAATTATATTAAAAGGATACAAACAATGGTTCAGCAACTCCCCACAAGAAGAGAGCTAATAGTGAAAGACAAAAAGGTAAGTGAAGCACAAACAAAGGCAACAATGTATTGGTGAAATATATAGACAGAATGAACTCAGCAGGATTCAGAAATTGGTGACAACAGAGTCCAACATCTAACCCCTGAAGAAGGCTGGAAATTATGGAGAATGAGATACAGGTATCTCATGACACAAACGAACAAGAGGAAGATACTAATCATGCTATGAAGGACATTAAAACAAAAACACAAGTGGAAGAAAGATCTGCATCCAAAATACAATTGCTTATGGAGCTCATCTTTATGAGATGGAACACAAATCTACTAGCACAAACCTAAAGAAATAAGTACCAGGAAGACTGAAATCATTTATCTTAGGCAGGGGGAAGTGTGTGGGGTGGGGTGGCCACATGAAGTGTAGTAAAGTAATGTATTTCTGAATAACAGTGTAATGTCAGATAATATAGGTGAGGTGGCTTATTTAAGTGTACGGGTCAGACTGTCACCCCCGGCCGAAAGGATTTCCAGCCTGCCCCCCCCTCTTTGGGATAGGGGATAAAACTGGGAACATACAAGCTGTGATGAATCAACTGCATTAGTCCCTTCTCCCCAAGGGAGAGCAACCTCTTCTGAGGCTAAGGAAGTGAGCCTGCTACGCAAGACCCTCGCTAGGGGTGTGCGAAAGTTGCGACTTCACTGGAAGTGACTCCCCCTTAGAGGACAAGGACTCTCGTTCCTGTGAGGAACTCCCTGGATTAGCCACAGTAACAGCATATATGGGACTGCCTACTGGGATGAAGAATGCAACATACTTTTAAGTGGCTGTAGGCAATGCTGAGGAGGCAAAACTATCAGAACGTAAAAAAAGATGTCCCTTTAAGAGACTTGCACTTAACTGAGACGAGTAAAGGAGAAGAGAGTGCATTCGACACGGGAGAAGCTCCCAGACATGATCGCACCAAAGAGGGGCGGAGTCCAGACCAGCTGCGGAGCCTGCAACTTTCCAACAGGCAAGATCGCCAAAGGGAGACACCAGGAGACTGGTGAGCAAGGCACCGGGGAAACCGCTGCCCTCAAGAGAAGCTGTCCAGGACCTGGTGATGGCGTGACCACGAGCGAATCGTGGTGGGCAAAGTGCCTGCACAACATCGCAGAGACCATCACTGCTGGGAGGGAGTGGAGCACCCGGTCTGCGTCTGAAGAAGGCAGCAGCCCGAGGGTAGACCATCTTGGTACACCGGTGAAAGCCGAGCAGGAGGAAACTGAGTATCGAGAAGAATACCTGAGCGAGTGCCGAGCACTGCAAGTTTCTCATTCTTACTTGAAGGTACCAGGCAACACGGAAAAAGTTGGAAGCAGCCCGGGAAGGAATACATGAAGAGTACAACTCATCCCAGTCATAAAGACAAGTCAAGAGGAACTCAATTGTTGTATTACCAATGCAAAAGGTGTCTAAAGCCAATAACCAGGAACCATCTAAGGGGAATAATGTGCATGAAGAGTGCAACTCATCCTAGTCCCAAAGAAAAGGCACAAGGACAAACGTTGTTTAACTGGCAATGTGGAGAGCTCATAGAGCAAATACCAAATAAACCCAAAAGGGTAATAGAGAGACTGGCGACAAATACCCTGGGAGGAAGGAATATGGTCTAATAAGCCAGGAGAGAAAAACTGGAGAAAACATGACCCAAAGCTGTAGTTTAAGAAATATGATATAGTAGCAAGAGAGTACAAGAAGAGCAGAGAAAGAACTAAAGAAAGATCCTAGGACAGAGTACAAGGGAATCACGCCCAAGATAATATGAACAAGGGTAAATTGAGAGACTATTAAACAAGAGTTTACAAAAGTATGTAAAACTCATTGGCCACAACACATACTTAAAGAAAGCATACAACTCAGGAGTGTCGTCCAAGAATGAAAAGAGCTCATGGAGGAGATAGCCAGGCTTTATTGAAAAAGGTTATAAAAAGTTTCCATATATGTGAACCAAGAGACATTTCATCCAAAGACTATTGAAGAAATCACCAACCCAAGACAATAAGGCTCTTCTCTTGGAAGGGTCCAAGTTGTTGATCTTAGTGGTAGGGTCAGATAGAGTTAGGTTTGGACCAAGGACATTTTTTCTTTAAGGGCTTCCTGAAGACTGACAAGCACCCTTAGTTCTTTTAGATGAGTAAGGTGAACCCTTTAGCGATAGTTAAAGTTAGGTATTATCTATATCATTTGTATTTCTGACTCCTCCTTACAATCCGCCACAAAGCATAGACTGCAGATATTGGGTGAAAAAGAGATCATCACATGTTTGCACTCATCAAATTGTTTGGTTTTGGGACTTCAGTAAATTTAGTCAAAGTTACAGATTTGGCAGGGTGAGTTCTAGAGGGCAGCGGGTGCCAAAATGTTGGTATTGTGAGTTTTATTTTGGGGAATGTGATGGTGAAGCGGACTATTTATACATTTCAAAGAAAGCAAGTCTTACCACAGGCCGTGGTGAAATGCATAGGCAATACTTTGTATAACCCAGGGATATGGGGCGTTGTTTGCCAATGTGGGAGGAATGGGCAACCAATTTAAAGAATGAAAATTGGTGTACATCTAGAAAGATGCAATAAGCAGATAGCACTCTTGCAAGAAACACTTTTAATGCAACTAGAACTGGATAATCAGATTGACATGGGCAGGAGAGGTCAATGGGTGCAATTATCCCAGATATGATATGGATAATGAGGGATGCTCCACTGCACATATCCAAAAAGTTAGGGGACTTGGAAGGCAGAACAATGAAACTGATAGGCCAACTAGCGGGCAGAAACATATGTATAATGAACACATCCACCCCTAATATGATAATAGTACACTTTTCCTGGGTGTCTTGGAACTAACTGGAAGCTATAGAGACAATTTGTTCATATGAGGTGGGGACTTCAATTAATCAAAATCAGATAAAATCAGATCTTGTTTAGAAAAGAAATCTGGAGAGAGTAAGGGGATGAAATAGTGTTACTTGTTTGACTCCAAACCACACTGTTCACGCTCTATGGCAACAAATTGACTATGTCTAAATGGTGACAAAACCAATATCATCATTATCGGCACCAAAGATACACTAGCTAAACTGGACCAACAATACTGCAACTTCACCATAGACAACTCGATCATCCCTGTCTCACCATCAGTGAAGACACTAGGTGTCCACCTAGACTCAACTCTGTCCATGACACGTCAGGTTAGCGCTATTGCCTCAGCCTCCGCCCACACAACTAAGCTCACCAATGAGGTTAAACTTTATCTCTCCAAACAAAATTGCCTCGCTATTGCCAGAGCAACCATTGGAACGAAATTAGATTACTGTAACGTCCTCTTAGCAGGGTCCGCTGCAAAAAATCAAAACCGCCTCCAGGTCATCCAGAACAATGCCCTTAGAGCTGCCCTCAATATACCCAAAAGGGACCATATCACTCAAGCAAAGACTGGATCACGTTTAAGACCCCCACCACCAAGTGCCTTACACTCAAGGCTCCACCCTACCTCTCCGATACTATTGTTAGAGATATTTCCATTTGCCAAAAAATAATCTGTCATGCTAACAAACTTCAAATCCCCTCCATCAAAAGGGCAAAAGCCGGGGGTATTGGTTTCCCCCATCTAGCACTCAAACTATGGAACGCACTACCCAATGCACTCAGAGGGCAACCCTCCCTCTCAGCTTTCAGGAAAACTTTAAAAACTACCCTATTCAACTAACCTCCCCTCACCTCACGCTTCCTCTCCTTCACCAAATGTGTTCTCTAAGCTACATGTCTGTAACTAAGGATGTACTGCTTGCAAATACCTATGCCTGTACTATGTAACCAAGCTCAATTGTCTGAAACAGTGCCACAATGCCGAAGGGCTGCTGTGCACTTTACAAATGTGAATAAATAAAGAGTTGATTATATTTGCCCAGGGAAACACCACTTTTATTCATTCAAGCAGATGGACTATATTGTACAAATTATAATCAGATCACACTCTGCTGGCGGCAACATTAATATGGGAAGTATGTAGACCCGAAATCCCAACCTGGAGCTTACATGCCAAAATAGTTTGTGATGTCGCTTTCAGAAGCATGATAAGGAATGAAATAACATCCTTCTTTGAACGTAAAGTCTCTATAGAAGGCTTGGGACAATATGGGAAGTGTTTAAGGTCACAATTATGAGGTTATACATGGCCACTACATATGGGTTTAGGACAGTCCTTACAAAGACGCTCAAGAAAACAGAAAAGAACATTAAAATAAGAGAAGGTGAAGCAGTAAGGGGAGTACCGTAGAGGGCTGAAATTGTTAGGCAAGTAAAAACACAACAGGAAACTGGAAATCTTAAATACATTTAAATACAATAATTAAATGCAATTGATTTGTGGGGAAGGAGTTAAGAATGGTAGACTGATGGCATGGCTAAATAAAAGAGAAACACAATCTACTTTTATCTAGATTTTCAAGAAGGAATGTTCATTTGCCACCACCCAAAATGAGATCAACATAACACTCTATGAATACTATCAATCTCTATATTCTAGTAAATGTAAACAGCATAATACAGAGCTTACCGATGTATGTGATCTAGCAAAACTAAACAAACTATCTGAAGTAGCTATAAAAACTCTTGAACAACCTATCAGAGAATACAATTTGGGAATATCTACTCTCTAGATAGAGCTTTGATGGCTTCCCAGCAGAGAATTATATATCTGATGCAGATATTCTTATCCCCAAACTCAAGCAGATCTACCAATATGCTTTATACATCGGATATTTGTCAGAGTAAATGGGAGAAGCACTAATAACAGTTTTGCTCAAATCTAATGAAGACTCATACACCAGATGTTACTAAAATATGGACACAAAATATATTAGGCAAAGTAATACAGTGAGAGTGTTGAAAATAACACCCAAAAGAATTCACCCAGACAATGCAAATTAAATCATATAATGGAGAAGACATTGAACTCTCATGGGGAAATGGCATTGACATCCTTGGATGCTGTCAAATCATTTGTTTCTCTGGAATGGAAATGACTATTTAGGGTGAAGATATACAAGATGGGAACAAAGATACTGCATTGGATTTGATTGCTAAAATGAACTCCTGAACAGGGCGAGTACTGGAAGGGTAATTTCCTCTCACTAGACCCTGGAGAGAGGGACCAGACAGGGGTGCCCACTACCACAATCCCATTTGCAATGGCTTTGGAAAAGCCAGCTGGAAGGTAATCTCTCTTTTTGCATACGATGTTCTAGTAGAAGTCAGAAACTCTATATATAATATACCATCAACGGTTGAAGTACTAGTTAATGTCAGCATCCTACCTGGATCTAAAATCAATCAAGGAAAATTCACTATTTTACCTCTAGCAGGCTTAAAGGAACACACAGCAACATACTGCCCAAACGCGGAATAAGAGGAGAATGGGAATCCTTTAAATATTTGAGTATACAGATCTTCCAAACCCTCAGAGAAGCATGCATCTATCTACAATAAAGGGAGCGCATTGAGCAGCATTAGGTAAGCTATAATGTTTTGGAAAAAAACACCTGCCGTCACTAATGGACAGAATAGCACTTTGTAAAATGGTTGTTGTCCCCAGACGTTTTTGCTTATTTACATGTAAACCATACACAATTAAACAAATATTTTTCAAGATGCTCAACACCAAAATAACAGAACTCCTATGGGAAGATGGTAGACGTCAAATGGCTCTATCAGTACTACATAGGCCTCTGCACAAAGGTCAGCAGACTCAATTCGGATTTTGAGATGTACTTTTTAGCTGCCCGACTGCAATATGCAAATAAATAGATGGATATGTGTAATGAAAGAGATGGCAAATTACTGAGAAATATTCCAACATATTGGGATGGCTTTGAATTGCTTTGGGACCCTATGGGTCAAACCGGGGATACAGACATAATCTTGGTAATACAACAAGCCTAGAGGAGGTTAGTGTTGAAACTTCACCTACAGGAGGCGTATTGTCCTGAATTGCCTTTAGGGAAGGACAGGACTATCTTAGCAATAATCAAAGACATGGTAATGTCCAAGCTTTCGAGGTGTGATGTACAAGAGTTGAGGATGTATTTGATAATGGAATACTGTTGACAATTGAACAGTGGGCAAATAAATAGTATGCCAGCAGAATTATTCTTAGACAATGCCAGGCTAGTAAACAGTTTTGCTTCCAAAAAGGCGGTGGGGGGGACAGATGGGGATGGGGGCGGGGAATATCCCGGAAGAACATGAAACACCAATTTCAAAAAACGGTATTGTCCATCTGGACTGGAAAAGGGTTAATATGTAATGTATAGGGAATCAATAAATGGAATATGATATGGAAAGTTAGGTGGTTCAAACATATTGGCAGAACATAATTGCTAGAACTAACTCATTGACGCATGGATCCTTAGATTGTAACACACATCCTTTCTTATTGTGGATTCAAACAGGAAGGAAAAAGAAAAAGCATGTGAAAATAAAATGTGCTCATTTCTTACTTGTACTTGCTAAAAGGCTAGCTCTGCTGGAAATGTCCCAAAGGTCCTTCGATTAACCCACGGTTGCACAACATGCAAAGGAAATGAAGACACGCCTGAAAAAGCCAAGAAACACAGCCTCCCTGAAGATTGATGGAGTCATGAAAACTTGCGTTTGGAGGAGAAGCTAATGCAGGAAAACTTGACTGGCAACAGAGCGCCTGCCTTGTCACCAATTTTGAAACAAAATGCAAAGACGGGCAGTAGCTGGGATGTTCCCCTCCCCAGGGGTCTAACCTCTCGCCCTGGCTTTTCAACCAATAGCTGGCAACTCTCACCCGCTGCATTGCCATTTTCTGCTCAATTTGTCATTGCTGCGTAGATGACACTCAACTCATTTTCATTTTGGCCCATGCAGTGATTGTAACATTGGATGGGTGTATAGTGTTGTATTTTTTAGGTGTGGGCCTAGTGATTCTCTGTAGAGCCAGTGTCGCCTCCCGCTCTCTCGCAGGTGGGGCTGGGGGGCCAGGATTGAGGAAGCATGTAGCCCAGCCGGCAGCATATTGCGCCTGCGCTGCCAGGTAATACAATTCCATGTCGGGGGCCATTAGGCCGCCTCTAGGATATGTGTCAGTAAGTACCCTCCAGCTCAGTCTCGAGTGGCCTCCCCATACGAACGCTATGCATGCACTGTTGATTCTGGAGAACAGAGCGCGACCCGGCCACTCCGGCACTGTGCTGAAAAGATAGAAAAGCTTAGGCAAAATGATAATTTTAATTAATGCTATCCTCCCCATCATTGATATGGGTTGGGCGTTCCAGTGCTTCATCTTGGTGCAAAGTGCGTCTGCCAATGAACTGTAGTTCAATGTTCGGGACAGCTGAGCGGACCTAGCAACAGCAGCGCCTAGGTAAACAATGTGTACTGGGCTCCATATGAGACAGTGTAGGTTTTGGGGCTGCGTGGTGGCGTCTGTGAGCGGGAATATCTCAGACTTATTGGGGTTCAGACGTAGACCTGAATATTCGCAGAACTTTTTCACTTCAGCCAGCACCTTGCCCAATGTGCGGTCCGGGTTCTTCAGATATAACAGAATATCATCCGCATATAGCGTTATAATATGCGGTTTACCCTCAAGCCATATCCCAAATGTACTATAACGGGATATGAGAATGTCCGCGAGGGGTTCTATAACTAGGGCGAAGAGTAGCGGGGAGAGTGGGCAGCCCTGTCTGGTACCACCCAGTAGTTATAATATGCCTGTGAAGGACCCATTAATTCTAATCTTAGCATGTGGCCGTGTGTATAGAATTTGGATCCACTTTATGAAGTTTGGACCAAATCTATAGTTCCGTAGCACCCCAAATAGGAAAGGCCATGAGACAGTGTCGAATGCTTTCCGCATGTCTAGGGAGACTGCTATTCCTTGGGTCTCTGGGGGTATTGAGGCAATGATTTGGTGACATCGCCTTATATTTGTTGCTGTATACCTGCCCAATATAAACCCAGCCTGGTCTTCATGAACCATATATGGCATCAGTGGTGTGAGCCTGGTTGCTATTATATTGGATAGGATCTTGACATCCATGTTTATTAAGGATAGAGGCCGGTATGACCCACATTCCCCAGGAGGCTTCCCTGATTTCAGCAGGAGTGCAATTATAGCTTCCCTGGTGGTTTCGGGAGTTCACCTGTGTCTAGTGCTTACATCCATACAGCGTGAAGCCTGGGAGCCAGTTCACTACGGAACTCCTTATAGAACTCAGCAAGCCCGTCCGCGGCCGGCACGTTCTCGTTAGGGAGTGCTTTTATTGCTTCAAGTATTTCGAGCTCGGTGATGGGTACCTCCAATGATTCCCTAGTGACATCTGCTAAAAGGGTTGTAGGTATCTGGGCGAGATAGCTCTCTATCTCAGCATCTGTGACGGCGCATTGCGGGGAGTATAGGTCTTTATAGTAAGCATAGAAGGTTCCCTTCAGCATGTCCTGATCTGTGGACATCGTGCCGTTAGGCACCTGTATGCAGGGTATAGTTGTGGGGCCATTCTCTCCACGCACCGCTCTTGCTAATAACTTCCCCGGGCGTTCCCCTTCCCCATATCTACGAGCTGCAGCGGGTCGATCGAAGTATCTGACCTCTTGATCCGCTGTCTCGGTGTATTTGTCTAGTTTGGTCTTTAATTCAGAGCTGAGCAGGGTGACGGGGAGGATGCATACTGGGATTGCAGGGACGTTATTTGAGTTTCTAGTCCAGTTAACACATTTCTAATGTCCTTGAGGATTCCACCCTCTACGGATATTGAGTGACCTCTGACGAAGACTTTAAACGCCTACCATAGTATTGACTGGGTAGAGACCGAGTGTTCATTGTTATGGAAGTATTCCTGTATATATTGTTTCATCGAGTTAGTATAAACCAGGTCTTTCAAGGCCGCAGGTTTAAATCTCCAAGGCTGCCTGCTGTTGAACTTAACGGGGAATCGTAGTGTCAGTTGTATCGGCGAGTGGTCCGAGTATGTTCTTGGATGTATATGGGAGTCTGTGACCCATGCCATGCTGTCTCC